>NW_017732752.1:82738-106130 GCF_001890085.2 Hipposideros armiger | reverse complement strand
TGGGGTGGCGGATTGGGGGAGGAGGGTTGTCACTTCGAGGGGTAAAAAGTATAACTATTGCACTGTGTTGTACAGCTGAAACTAATTCTAAAAAATCTGTATTTCATAATAAAAAATAATTTAATAAAAAACAAACAAACAAAAACATACAATGGAGAAAAGAAAGTCTCTTCAATAGATGGTGCTGGGGAATATCAGAAAGCCACATGCAAAAGAATGAAACTAGACTGCTATCTCTCACCATATACCAAAATTAACTCAAAATTGATCAAACACTTAAATATAAGACGTGAAACAATAAATTTCACAGAATAAAGAATATATACTAAACTTATGGACCTTGTGTTTAGAGAGGATTTCATGAATTTGACCTCAAAGATAAGGGAAGTAAAAGCAAAAACAAATGAATGCAATGATATCAAACTAAAATGCTTCTGCACAGCAAAAGAATCCATCAATAAAACAAAGAGAAAATCAACTGAATGGGAGAAGATATTTGCAAACAACACCTCTGATAAGGGGCTAATATCCAAAATATATAAATAACTCATACAGCTCAAAAAAAAAAGTCCACTTAAAAAATGGGCAGAGGGGGCCGGCCAAGTGGCTCAGTTGGTTAAGAGCTCGCTCAATAGTGCGAGCTCTTAGCAACAGCGGTTCGATGCCGGGCCCACGCTGAGCTGCTGCTGAGCTGCCAACAGGTGGCAGGATGGCTCAGCTAAAAAATAAAAGAATGGGCAGAGGACCTGGACAGACACTTCTCCCAAGAAGACATACAAACAGTCCACAGATATATAAAAAATGTTCAACATCACTAGCTATTAAGGAAATGCAAATCAAAACCACAATGAGATACCACCTCACACCTGTTAGAATGGCTATCATCAATAAGACAAGACATAACAAATGTTGGAGAGAATGTGGAGAAAAAGGAACCCTCATACACTGCTGGTAGGAATGTTTACTGGTACAGCCACTATGGAAAAACAGTATAGAGGGTTCCTCAAAAAATTAAGAATAGAATTACCATATAACACAGCAATCTCTGTTCTGGGTATCTACCAAAAAAAAAAATCTGAAAACATTTATCTGTATATGTGCTCCTATGTTCACTGCAGCATTATTCACGGTGGCCAAGACATGGAAACAACCAAAGTGTCCTTCGATAGATGATTGGATAAAGAAGATGTGATATAAATACACAATGGAATACTGCTCTGCCGTAAGAAAAGATGAAATAGTGCCATTTGCGACAACATGGGTGGATATTGAGATCATGCTAAGAGAAATAAAAACAGTCAAGAACCACATGACTTCACTCATATGTGGCATATAAAACTGAAAGCAACAAATGAAAAAAAAAACACACAAAAACTCAGAGACAACAATTTTGTGGTTACCAGAGGGTAACAGGGGTAAAATTTATGGTGATGGAAGGAGAACTGACTCTGTATGGTGAATACACAATCCCATATACAGATGATGTATTATAGAATGGTACACTTGAAATCAATACAATTTTACTAACAATGTCCTCTCAACAAATTTAACAAAGATAAAAAAACTAACTAACTAAATAAATAAGATTAATACATAAATAAAACATTATATAGCAAAGAGACAGAGAGGGAGGGAGGGAGGGAGAGAGAGAGAGAGAGAATTCATTATCAAAATACTTCCTAAAATAAAACTCCCAGCAGGTCTGCTGGTTTATAGGTCTTAGTTCCCAAGTGAAACATGCTTCCTCTGGGAGATGCAGCATTGTTTCCACTGAACAGAAAGCTGAGACTAAACACACCTGGCTCCTTGTGCCACTTAACCAAGAGACAAGAAAGGTACAAGCTGGGTTGATTAATCCTGATTATCAAGAGGAAACAGGATTTAAAATACACAATGGAAGAAGAAGGTAAGAAATTGCCTAGATTCCAGAAGATTCTTTATTTCACTTGTTTATTACAGGAAGTTAATGGGAAAGTACAGCAAAGCAATAGACATGATCATTATTGGCACAAACCCTTTAAGAATGAAGGCTTGGGTCATCTCTCT
This sequence comes from Hipposideros armiger, assembly GCF_001890085.2. Lineage (NCBI taxonomy): Eukaryota > Metazoa > Chordata > Mammalia > Chiroptera > Hipposideridae > Hipposideros > Hipposideros armiger. The sequence continues at coordinate 104,084 of NW_017732752.1, read as the reverse complement.
AGGCACAGTACTCAGACCATCTGAGGTGATCTGAGTAAGGGCAAAAGGAATGTGCGATGTCTAGAGGAAGAAAGAAATTATAAATACCGTCCGTGGTGACATGACAAGTGCAGGACTACAACAGTGTTGAAGATAATTATTTTGTTATGAATATATTAATTATTTCCTTTCCCCCTTTCCCAGTCCCATATTCTCTAATATAAAATATGCTAATTATGGCTGACCCTAGCTCAGTATTCAAGTTTCAGGAAATCAAACACGGAATTTGACTCAACTTGGAGTAAATAAATATCACCCAGAAATGGATAAAATGCGATATGAAACATAGTGTCTTTGCTTTTGGGAAATGGTTAGCATGCTTTTAATTTTTATGGGATCACTACATCAGGTTAAGAAGAAGCATAATGTCATTATCTTTATTTGGAAGTTAAATATGGTTAAAATGGGTATATATGTATGTGAGGTTGGCAAAGAAATGGACTATGATGGACTGTCAGCTGGTACCAATGGTCAGCTAGCACCAACACCTCTCCTGCTTAGGGCAGAAAATTAAGTGTCCCATAATTCCCTCCCCTGTGGCTCTGAGTAAAATGCTTCCAATAATAGAAATTTACCTGAGAGTTGGCAAGTGGGAATGAAGCCGAAGCCATTCTTCTCAGGAGACACAGTGCTTCCGTGGACCTCTCCTAAAGCTCCCACTTCATCTACCGGGTGTGTTTCACAGGCCCTTCCGAAGCTCCCTTGCTGAGGCCCCACTCTGACAGCTAGATGGAGTTTCTAGGACTTCTCTGCAAACTGTGGCTTTCCACCCACCTCAGGCTTAAGTCATTAATGCCTACTTTTCTGATCTATTGACAATAACTAGCTTTATCTAGTTCATCCTCTACTCTTCTTTTAAACAAAATGTCCAGTATATAATAGAAAATTTCCAGAACTTCACTTCCCCAATTCTCCCACATGTGTGTAAGCCTTAATTAATATATTAAGCCCCTCACTCCTATAATACTTACAGTAGCTCTCTTTCCCCAAATGAACACAGGCTGGTACAGTCATAGTCCTGCCACAGCTCCTGGAGGCCTGCCTCTGCGTGGTGGAGCATTTCCCATATAAAGTAGAAGCCCTGTGAACTGAGCCATAATTCCAACTAACATCTATAAGAGCCTCATATCAGAATAGAACATTTTGGATGGCAGAAATATTCTTCTTCCTTTGTCTAACGTTTGTTTGCCAATAACAACCATTTTATTGAGCACCTACCAATTGTCAAGTAATATTAAGTTTGGTGCTCCAGAAACAAAATGCATATGATGTGGTCTTTACTTTAAAAAAATCCTTAGTCTAAAAGAAGCAGCACATAATATAAAAGCTCATCATATAGTGTGATAACGACAAGAGTAAAGGCAGGTATAAAGTATAGTAGAAGGATCTTTGGTATAGAACAGGAGTCTGAGTCTTAAAGGACAAAGGTATAAGATGAAGAGGAGGAGAAACAGGACAATCAAGGCAGAAGGAACGGCAAGTACAAAGGTATGAAGGTATAAAATGTGCTAAGAGAATGGCAGGTAGTGTTCCATGTCTAGAAGAATAAAAAGAGATGAAGTTGAAAAGGAAAATTGAAAGAAAAAAAAACAAAGAATCTTAATGCTATCCTAAGGAGTTCTGTTGTAATTAGAATGCAGAAGATCTCCAAATACCAATGCTGTCATCAAAACAAGAAAACACCTGATAAACTGAACTTCATTGTTTTCTTTAGAGCCATCAAAGAGTTGTGGATGCAAAAAAAAGTCTAAATGAACTAAATTCCAGAAAAGGATGAGTTCTTCAAAGGTGAACAAAAAGCCGCTTTCCTAGTCTGGGTACAGGTGGGCAGAAAAGCAGTCTTATCATCAAGGAGAGATTTTGCAAAGACCAAAAAAAAAAAAAAAAAGAAGCCAAACTTTTAGGGACAGTACGGACTGGTATGATAGACTAGAATCTGGAAGAGCCCCAAGTGTAAAAATAAATCTCTCGGTCTGATAATTGCACCCCAGGGGAATTTTGCTGAATGAGCGACAGTGGGAGCAGAGCTAGAAAGCAGAAAGAAAACTCCCAATCTAATGTGGTAACTATTGGGTTGTCGGAAAAGTCAGGATGCATTTTTGCAACGAAAAACATAGAAAAAATACGTCATGACTTTTCCGACAACCCAATAGGTTCCAAGGCCCTGCTGTAGGTGTAATCCAGAAGCTTAAATTAATGTCATTATAATCTCATTTACATTGCAGTTACTTCAACTCCCACCATGTACCTGGTGCCATGAAAGTTTGTTTTTTTTTTAAGATTTTTTATTGGGGAATTGGGGAAGGGGAACAGACAAGTTGCTATCCTTTTGTTCTTCAGTCTAGTTGTGGAGTACGTTGCTTCACTGGCAAGTTGGCACCATCATTGCGCTCTTCCCCGGTGAGGCAGATCAGTCGCCGGCTTCTGGACGGCCGCTCAAGGCGGCGCTGGCTGCTCACGTTGGCTGCTGGCTACACATGGTAGCCCATGGCAACCCACCTGCCATTGCCGGTGACTCACGGCAGCCCAGCTCCAGGTTGAGCTGTTGTTCAGCATCTTAGCTGTAGAAGGCAGTGTCACTGGCCCTCACATGTGGGATCTGAACCGGGGCCCTCTGGCATCCCAAGCCAGCTCTTAAGCAACACGCCACTCGGCTGGCCCAGTGCCTTGACAGTTTTGTAGAAATCAAATATGGAAGAAAAAGTGGGAAATTGAGGATCCCATCTATAGGGAGGAAACTGATGAGCCACGTCAGTGGGACGCCATTAATTTCAGCCCCCAGGAGATATAAATACCCCTGATCAGGACTTCCTCAGAATGACTCAATCTTTGAGTTTGCCCGCACTTCCCTCTCAAGTGTGTACTTTCATTTCAATAAACTCCCTATGCTTTCCTGAATCTGTCTCACTCTTGAATTCTTTCTTGTGTGGAGACAAGAACCTGGTCACTGCAGCTCTGGGTTGAGTCCTCTCTTGGACATCTCTGTTAGCCTCTGGCGACACTATAACTAAGGATATACAGAAGAAACCACACTGAGACTGGTGGAGGGGCGGAGACTCCAAACAGGCTGGTCCCACACCTATGTGTGGTAGTTAAAAAACGGGAGGCATATCAAGAGGGATATCTCAGCTATGGAGGTGCCCCATGAAAAATGAAAGGTCCCAGCCCCACACCAGGCTCCCCAGCCCAGGGTTCCAGTGCTAGGGAGAGAAGTCCCCACAACCTCTGGCTGTGAAAACCAGCAGAGATTGCAGCTGAGTGAGATGGAGGGCAGCTGTACTCCCAGGGTGTTCTTCTTAAAGGGCCTGCACATAGACTTACTCACTCTGAGCTCCAGCACTGGGGCAGCATATCAAAAGGAGCCAGAAAGGCATCAGAACATTTGGGTAGGAACTGAATTACCTGGCTCCAGTGTGAGGCGTGGAGGGACAGCCTTCTTCCAGACAGAAGTGCTAGCAGAACCCATTGTTCCTTTATAGAGTCTTCCCCTCACCCAGTGTGCAGAGGCAGGTGGGTGCCATATCTGAGTCTTCAGCAACCTGGCTGACACCATTCTACCTGCTCTGGTGATTCCCTGAGACTCCACCCCACGCAACTTGCGGCTCCACATAAGCCACTTCCAGTGGCTTTGCCATACAAATGGCCTGTCTTGGCACATGCTACGAACTTTCCTAAAATCTCTCAAAGGTTCACAACCTCCAAACAAGCAGCATCTGTCCTCAGCACGTCCCATAGCTCTTGCTAAGCAGCCTCAAGCCTGCCACTAGTGGCAGCCAGCCTCAGTTCTCAGCTTAGCCTCTCCCCGGCACCTCCAAGCCCAGCACATGTTTCAACCATTTACAGATCACTCTATAGCTCATATCAAGGGGTCCCACGCAGGGCACAGGCAGTGACTGATCTTGGACTGCAACACAGCTTCTCCCAAGAGGCCCCAAACCAACATACCTGGTGGTCAGCTTCAGGCCAGAGTACCACCCAACCAATTCCACAAACAACACAACCAAAGAGCAGATTGGGCAGGCACCAGAGCAATACTAAAGTGAATCCTGCTCCATAGGGTCAGCCCCTGCACAACAGCTCCTCCACCATAGTCACAGGCAGTCCTCACAACCAATCAACCTGAGGGTCAATCCCTCCCATTGATATCCAAACAACAACCAAGGTTCAACTACAACAAAAGGGCACACATGACACACACAAGGGACACACCTGGAGCACCCAGCCCTGGTGACCAGGGAGACTGTGCCACTGAGCCCCACAGGTCACCTACTACATAAGGCCACTTTACTAAGACTAGGAGACATAGCAGCTCTACCTAATACATAAAACAAACACAGGCAGGCAGCAAAAATAGGAAGACAAAGAAAGATGTCCCAAGTGAAAGAAAGGAACAAAGCTCCAGAAAAAGAACTAAACAAAATGGAGACATGCAATTTACCAGGTGCAGAGTTCAAAACACTGGTTAAAAGGATACTCAATGATCTCAGGGAGAACATCAAGAGACAGAAAACACAAATGGAGATAGGATTAAGAAAAAAGAACCAGTCAGAAATAAAGAATACAATAACTGAAATAAAAAACACATTAGAGGAAATCAACAGTAGATTAAGTAACACTGAGAACTGAGTCACAATTGGGACAACAAGGTAGCAGAAAACACCCAATAAGAATGACAAAAGGAAAAAAGAATGTTAAAAAGTGAGGATAGTTTAAGGGGCCTCTGGGACAATATCAAGCATACCAACATTCACTTCATAGAAGTAACAGAAGGAGAAGAGAGAGAGAAAGGAATTGAAAACCTATTTGAAGAAATAATACTGGAAAACTTCCCTAACCTGGGGAACAAATTAGACATACAAGCCCAAGAAGCACAGAGAGTCCAAACAAGATGAACCCAAAGAGGCCCACACCAAGATACATCAAAATTAAAATGCCAAACATTAAAGACAAAGAGAGATTCTTAAAAGCAGCAAGACAAAAGCAGTTTGTTGCCTACAAGGGAGCTCCCATAGACTGTCAGCTGATTTCTCAACAGAAACTCTGCAGGTCAAAAGGGATTGGTATGAAATAGTCAAGGTGATGAAAATCAAGGACCTACAACCAAGATTATTCTACCCAGCAAAGCTATCATTTAGACTCAAAGGACAAATAAAGAGCTTCTGAGACAAGAAAAAGCTAAAGGAGTTCATCACCACCAAACCAGCATTACAAGAAATGTTAATGGAGAAGGAGGAGGAGGTGAAAGAGGAGGAGGAGGAGGAGGGGGAAAAGAAGAAGAAGAAGAAAAGATACAAAATTTGAATAATAAAATGGCAATAACTACATATAAATCAACAATCACTTTAAACGTAAATGGATTAAATGCTCCAATCAAAAGACATAGGGTGGCTGAATAGATAAGAAACAAGACATATGCTGCCTACAGGAGATTTACTTCAGATCCAAAGATACACACAGACTGAAAGTAAAGGACTGGAAAAAGATATTTCATGAAAATGGAAACAAACAAACAAAACAAAAAGCTAAGGGCAGCAATACTTATCCCTGACTGAATAGACCATATAGCAAAGGCTATCATAAGAGACAAAGAAGGACCCAGTAATCCCACTTCTGGGCATTTATCCAAAGAAACCCAAAACACCCAAAGGGACATGTGCATCCATGTGTTTATTGCAGCATTGCTTACAATAGCCCAGATATGGAAGCAAGCTAAGTGTTCACTGATGATGAATGAATAAAGAAGAGGTAGTACACATTACATACTATGGAATACTAGCCATAAGAAAAAATGAAATCTTGTCACCTGCAACAATATTGATAGACTTACAGGGTATTGTGCTGAGTGGAATAAGTTAGACAGAGAAATAGAGATGCCATATGATTTCATTTATATGTGGAATCTAAAGAAAAAATTAATGAACAAAACAGAAACAAACTCATAGATACTGAGAACATTTTCAGGGTGCCAGATGCGAGGGAGTTTGGGGGGATGGAGAAAAAAGGGACAGAATTAAGAAGTACCATTGGTTGTTACACAGTAGTCAGCAGGGTATAGGATATAGCATAAGGCATATAGTCAATAATACTGTAATGGCTATGTGTGGTGTCAGATGGGTACTGGGTTATCAGGGTAATCACTTTGTATGGATATCTGGTCACTATGTTGTACACCTGAAACTAGTACAATATTGTAGGTCAACTTAATTGAAAAAAAACATTTTTAATTATTTTTTAAAATCTAGGTTTTAACATTAAGTATAATGGAAATTAATGGTTTATATATTTTATTTCCTCTGAACAAAAAATGAGAACTAATTATGCTCATATAATAAGGGATGAGTGTACTAAGTTGGGAAATGAAAACAATCAAATTAAGTGTGATTACAAATAAAATAGCCAGATGGAGTGTCCAATTTTTTTTCAGTTTTTTAAAACAGTTTTTGTCTTTTCTCTATTTACTTCAATAAAACATTAATTACTGAAAAGCAAAACCCAACCAGATGAGTAATTACATTAAACGTAAGTAGTTTAATTACCCCATTTACAGCCAGAGCTTATAAAAGATTAACAAACAAAACCAGCTATATCTGTTTATAAGCAATATACTTAAAATATAAAGACACAGATTAAGAGCAACAGGTGGAAAAAATATACCATGTATATGGTATGCATAAAAACAATGCTGTGACTATATTTATATCAAAATAGACTTCCATTAGGGATGATGAGAAATATTTCATAATGAGAAGAGTTAATTCCTCAAAAAAATGTAAAAGGGTATGCTCCTAATAATATAGATTCAAAACACATGAAGCAAATTTGATAGGCATAAAAGGAGAAATAGACAAATTCCATCTTTCCCCCAAATTCTTAAACTTACACCAAAAAATCAGTAAGAATGAGAGGATGTGAGCAACACTATGAAACAGCTTGACTAATGGATATTTGTAGAACTCTGCAGCAGCTGCAGAATACACACTCCTTTAAGTAAAGATGTGAGGCATTATGCAGGCCAGAAAGCACTTTTCAAATCAACTCAAAAGACTGAAACCACACTGTGTGTTCTCTAACCATATGAAATTAAAACTAGAAAATCTCCAGTATGTAAAAAGTAAATATGATTCCTTGAACAGTGAAGCTATTCAAGGATTTCATGCAAGGGAATGACACATTCAGACATGAACTTTAAAAAAATAACTTCCATTGAGTATAAAAATGTAGTAGAAGAATGACAGTCACATACCAAAGGAGGAATAGACCATAATTCATGTGAAAAATGAGAAATCGATCTAAAGCAACTGGAAGGAAACAGGATTGAATCAAGGTATTTTCAATTGTACAATCAGGAGGACTTGGTGACCAACTAGTTACAGGTGCTGTAACCAGGAATGCTCTGTATGCGACAGGAAAACAGAAAGAAGCAGGTTCTGCTGGGTGTGGGAACTATCAATAGAAGACCAGTGTACATGACAGGCTCTGCCTTTAAAGCAGCAGTGTCAACAAGTGCTGCCCTTCCTACTGTCTGGTTCAGGGATCTAACCCAACCACCTCTCACAGCTCACTTATTAATCCTTCAGATTCCTCCCATGGGTTCTGCACCCAGATCCCCACCTTTTCCATTGGACCACTTGCTCTTCCTTAGTGCTGTCTACTCAGGTTTTCAGTGGGATATCCCACTGTAACTGGGCCTGCTTTTTGGCTCATTCTGCAGGCTTAGTAAACAGGTCTCTGAACTGTTTTTCTGGCTTGATCCGCATGCCCTGAAGACCCGGCTCCTCCTACCTGCTCACTGGCTCAGAGCCCGCGCAGATAAGATAAGCACAGCCTTATCCCACCCCCACTCTAAGTTCTTACTATCCAGCTTCTGCCCACCAGGGAACGAGTTTGCACAACAAGTTCCATTTTAGACCTTGTCTGAGGACCCCAGAGTATCCAGGTGGAGGTATAAAGAAGGCAGTTGGAAATTACAAGCCTGGGGCTCAGGAAAGAGACTGAGATACAGATTTATGACCATCAGCAACTAGGTTGTAATCAATGCCACATCAGTGAATCAGCCTGACCAAGGAGAATATAAAATACAAGTCCTGAATCTGATGTGGTTCAGGGGCATCTATGAATCCACTGAAATTGTGTGCAAAATTCTGTGTATGTTTGTGTATTTCTGAGGTAAGCAAACACAAGTTACACTGAATTCTAAATAGGTCTGGAAATCTAAAAAGATTAAAAACCTGTGGGGAGAGAAAAGTCTAAAGGGTACTATTTACTGAAATGTGCTACAAATTTTGAATTAGAGACTATGGTGGGAAACGGTATGAAATGTGTTAGCATTTCATTACCAATTTACCATGTGAGTCACAGCAACCATGAAGCACATGATTTTCTACTCAAAATTGAGCAATGTGTCCCCAAAATACACTGACTCAGACACCAGTGCTTCTATCTAGACTACTCAGAATTGTATGAAAACCAGCACTTTTAGGCCTGGGGGTTAGGATTCTTTCTTCTCAGTCAGAAAGTGAATTTATTTGCCCTCCCACTCTATAAATAAAGGAAACACTCTTCCCAGCTACCTTCTTTCTCTGGAGCCCATCTCATGTCACAGGCGACAATTGAAGATCACTTTCTAAGCATTACTTTATGAACCTTCGAGGTCATCAATGCTGTACATGTTAGCATCTGAGATTTTACAGGCAAAAAAGCTTTGAAAATACATAGGATTTGGACTGCAAGATGGGCTACGAAACCCAACCCCACAAAACAAGAATGTCAGCTTGTATGCATTATCACAAAGTGCTCAAAAATGCAATTACAGTTCACACTTTATCTTTTTATCCTCAAAATTATTTGTCACTTCAGAGATAGACAGAAATTGGGGGTGGGAGAGTTGGGGGAGAGGCTCTTTCCACCGTGCATTTAAAAATCCTTTCAAAATCTACAAATGTGTATGAAACAAATTTTCTAGTCACATGGATCCAAGCCACAGCATTCTTCCCAACCTACCGCTCCAGCAAGCCAACGACAATCTAGTCAGCCAACCTGAATGTAGGAAAACTGTCTACTGCTCGGGGAACCTCTAAATATCAATATAAGCCTCACCTTGACTTATAAAATCCATTTTAGTACTGTACAAAGGAAGAAGCTATGAATTAACAATTACCAAGAGCTTATTAAGCACTATGATAATGAACGCTAGACTGATGGGCACCTCATCTTTAGCACAATGTAGTTCACAAAACTTTAAAATTCTAAAATTTAAGAGATGGTTCATAAAAGAATATATACATATATTTAATAACTGGAAAATGTTCAATTACATTAGTTAATGAAACCTATTAAAATTAGCAAAAATCTAAAATAAAAGTACTTATATTATGCTGGTAGTTCAAAAGATCTTATTAAAAAATTTATCAACATACCGGGGGTGCCAAAAAATGGTATACACATGACTTGTATTCATCTTTTGTTATCAGTATATATTGAGTATTATAATTTTAAGTTTTTTCCTTTCTTAAAATGTGTATACATTTTTTTGGCTCCCTCTGTATATCAAACACCTTAAAAACATCAAATACTTTGACCTGGTTTAATTTCACTTTCATTAGTCTAACCTAAAAAACAAAAAGCTAAAATGTAGTATATGCAAAGATGTCCACTGTAGCACAATTTGTCAAAGAGAAAATTGTAAACAACAAAATAAAAATGGTAAAATAAATTGTAAAACATATACTAGGAGAACATTTGTGCATTCATTCACTTACTACTGTGTTTCAGAAAGGACTTAAGGTGGCTTATGTCATGATATATTATATAACTATAAAAAGTATGTTTAAAAAGCTTGTGCACAATAGGAAAATGCTCATGAATATTAAGAGAAAAGGGTTGGATACAAAATCATGTGTGTACAAAGATAAGATTGTAATATATGTACTCTTACCTCTGTTTAACAACATGCAGAGAAGGAAGGGAATCCATCAAAATATTAAGAAAACTATGTGTCTGGGTGGTAACATCATAGGTGAATTTTATTCTCTTATCTTTTAAATTTTATAAGTTTTATACGCTGAGCTTATATTTTTATAGTAAAATGTTTATATGTGAAAACTATAAAAAACCAAATGTTATTTTAAAAATAAAAAATTTGCCTCTCTACATAATAGTTTACAAGAAGATAGCTCTTCCTATACAGCCACTAGTAGATTGAAAAGGGGAAATGAAAGTAATACCTAAGAAAGAAAATCCACATTGGAAATTAACCTCATAAAATATAAATTTGTCAATTAAAGGTATAAAAAGACAGAATAAAGATATCATATGAGGTCTGACAATTAAGTTCGTGAACTTGTTGCAACACTGTGGCTTTTTTTGATGTCAAAGGGATTATTCATTATTAATTTGTACCAACTGGACAAACAGTTAACCAAGCTTACTATTTGGAAGTGTTGAAAAGGCTGAGTGAAAAAGTTAAACGACCTGAACTTTTCACCAACAATTCATGGCTCTTGCATTGCGACAATGCACCAGCTCACACGGCACTGTCTGTGAGGGAGTTTTTAGCCAGTCAACAAATAACTGTATTGGAAAACCCTCCCTACTCACCTGATCTGGCCCCCAGTGATTTATTTCTTTACCTAAAGATAAAGGAAATATTGAAAGGAAGACATTTTGATGACATTCAGGACATCAAGGGTAATCGACGACAGCTCTGATGGCCATTCCAGAAAGAGTTCCAAAATTGCTTTGAAAGGTGGCCCAGGCTCTGGTATCGGTGCATAGCTTCCCAAGGGGACTACATCGAAGGTGACCATAGTGATATTCAGCAATGAGGTATGTAGCACTTCTTCTAGGATGAATTCGCAAAATAAATTGTCAGACCTTGTATATTATAAGGTTGTGGGGAGGGAGGGTCATTGACATAAACAAGAGAAAACAGAAAGGCAAGGGATTTTAATCTCAAAATCAAATAACCTATCAGTGAACTTATGCTAACATGGCTGTCTTGTTTAAATTGTAGTTTCAAAAAAGAATACATCTAAAGACAGAAATTAGAATTGTGGTTGCCAGGGGCTGGAAGGAGGGAGAATGGGTGACAGGTATGTAATTTCTGTTTGGAAAGATGAAAACAGTTCTGGAGATGGATGGTGGTGACAGTAACACAACAATGTGAATGTACTTAATGCAAGTAAACTTATAAACTGTTAAATGGTAAGTTTTATATTATGTGCAATATTGTGATTTATAAGAAATATACTGGGGGTGCCAAAAAAATGTAAAGTGAACACTTTGGTCAACATTGCTCAAGCAGTAGTTTGCTGTAATCAGAAGTGTCTGGACGCTGATGGTGACCACTTTGAGCACCTCTTGTAATTACAGAAGTCAAATATGACTTGTTTTCATCTTTTGTTATCAATATTATTGGGTATTACAATTTTAATACAGTTTTCCTTTCTTAAAAGGTGTATACATTTTTTGGCACCCTCTGCATAAAAATATATTTGGTCCTTCAGATGGTCAAATGTATTTCTCAGATATATTTGGTCTTTATACACAGTTCCTGGCTCACAGCTCCCAAACCCCTTGGAATTTCCTAGGTGATGAGAGCAAAAATGGAGTCTCTTATTATGTTAATGAGGTGACTTGTGTCCAAAACCCCAGGGTAGGGCTGGTTGCCAGTAGGAACCAACCTCGTGGTTGGAGGATTGGAACTTTCCACCCCACTCCCTGACCTCCAGGGAGGGGAGAGGGGCTTAAGGTTGACTCAATCACCAGTGGCCAAAGACAGTCAGGACTATGAAATGAAGCTTCCATCAAAACCAAAGCACAGGGCTGGCTGAGTGATGCATTGGTTAAGAGTTGGCTTGGGACGCCAGCTCTGAGCAGCAGGACCCCGGTTCGGATCCCACATGAGGGCCAGTGACGCTGTGCCCTCTACACCTAAGATGGTGAACAACAGCTCGACCTGGAGCTGGGCTGCTGTGAGTCACCAGCGACGGTGTAGGCTGCAGTGGGGCTGGCCGGCAGCTGGCGTGAGCTTTCGTGAACTGCTGGGAGCCGCTGGGAGCGGCAGTTCAATGGCAGGCGAGCAACTGCCTCACCTGGGAAGAGCCCAATGATCACAATACCAACATGGGCCAGTGAAGCAACGCCCTCCACAACTAGACTGAAGAACAAAAGAACAACAACTTGTGTGTTCCCCTTTCCTGATTCCCCAAAGCTGTTCCCTTCCCCAATTCCCAAATAAAATCTTTAAAAAAAAAAAACCAAAAAAAAAAAATCCAAAGGACAGCCCTTTTTGGAGAGCTTCCAACTCGGGGAAGCAGAATGCTACAAGGTGCTGGGCCTCAGATCCATGAGGACAGAAGCTCCTTTGTTCGGGGCCCACCCTATGTATCTCTTCTTCTGGCTGTTGATTCCTATCCTTTAATTTCCTTTGTAATAAATCAGTAATCTAAGACTTCTGTGAGCCATTCTAGCAAATTAATCGAACCAGAGAAAGTGGTCATGGGAACCTCTGATTTGTAGCCGGTTGGTCAGAAGCCCAGGTAACAACCTGGGCTTGCGACTACTATCTGATGTGGGGGCTAGGCTTGTGGGAAGAACCCTTGACCTGTGGAATCTGATTCTATCTCCGGGCAGATGGTGCCAAAATTGAGTTGCATTGTTGGGCACCCTGCTGGTGTCAGAGAATTGTTTATTGGTGTGGGGAAGCCTCCACACACAAGTTGGAATTGGGTCCGGGAACCCTTTCATTTTACTACAACTTTTAAAAAGAATACCTTAAGGTCTGATTTGAAGTAGATACAACTGTTAAGGCATATATTCAGATTAGCTCTTTGAGTTTTCAGCTTTTCTGAAACAGTATTTCACAAAGATGTGAGCATAAATTATTAAAAGGAAAAACTATAATACTTTAATAGCACGTTTCTCTCAATCAGGAGGTAGTTCATTGCATCTGTTTAATAATTCTAATGTAGCCAATGTTTAGTTTTCAAGTATCAAGAAATCATGCCTCATCTAAACAAGGATTTAAAAGTAAATGATTTGTGCCAGCCGAGTGGTGCGTTGGTTAAGAGCTGGCTTGGGATGCTAGAGGGCTCTGGTTCGGATCCCACATATGAGGGCCAGTGACACTGCCCTCCACAGCTAAGATGCTGAACAACAGCTCAACCTGGAGCTGGACTGCCGTGAGTCGCAGGCGATGGCATAGGCTGCAGCCACTGCTGCAGTGGGTTGCCATGGGCTACCACGTGTAGCCAGCAGCCAGCGTGAGTGGCCAGCAGCCGCAGTGAGCTGCCATCCAGAAGTCGTCAACTGATCTGCCTCGCCCGGGAAGAGTGCAATGATGGTGTCAACTTGGGCCAGTGAAGCAACGTCCTCCACAACTAGACTGAAGAACAAAAGGACAGCAACTTGTCTGTTCCCCTTCCCCCATTCCCCAGCGCTGTTCTCATCCCTCAATTTCCCAATAAAAAAATCTTTAAAAAAAAGTAAACGATTTATTGGATTCAAAGAAAAAAGAAACTAGAAGTTAGTAAAGTTACTATTAATTCTGGTATTTATGCAAATTTGTGGTAATCAGCTATGAGAATACATCTCTTACTGTATGAGAACAGTAAGCACCATTCCTAGAAACTGGGCAAAATATATTAAAGAATTGTCCCCATAGTTCCTGGGAAGAGCTAGTTTTCCTTAAAATGCAGTGGAAGACATATGATGATAATGCATTCTACAAATAAAATTTTTATAATTTAAAAAAAATTTCTGATCATAAAAAAGCAAGAAACAAAATTAAAATAAACAACTTTCAGGACCCAAATTCCATATCCAGGTTTTGCAATTCACTTAAAAAATCTCACTTACCCTCCTAGTGTTTTCAAGGATTTTGGGATCAGGTTTTCCATAGTTAGGTGGATTGGCATATGGGTCATATCCAAGTTTGGCAAGCATAGGTGCGATTGCCGCCATGTCTTGTAAAACATCTGGAGGTATCTTCCCAACCCATTTGGATAGAGCTCCCACATTAACTGGCTTGATGACTTGGTCTGTTGATCTCTCCACTCTGAAAACAATATGAATAAATATTTATTTAGAATACCGAAAAATAGTGTTAAAAGACCATTATTATGGAAACTATGTTTGATAACTTTAAAAATTATGTGTCTCAATTATAAAACCTTAACACTCTTTATCAAACTTTTTTCAATGTTCTAAATTTTACAGTGTTTATTGAAAAACTTAGATTTCTAGAAATAGGTAAAAGGGTCAGCAGAAAACATATGCACAAAATGTGTTGACATTTCAATTACAATATTCAGAAAAAATAACAAAAATACTACTGCTTAGAAAAACAGCCAGTCAACTTACTTGAAATGCATAAAAAATAAATAGATAAAGAAGAGGAACTGATGAATGACTAGATGGACAGATTATGTGATAAATCAAATACAGCAAAACCTTAATTGTAGTTAGTGGGTATAATTCTTTTAATTATTTGTACATTTGAAACTTTTCAATAATAAAATATTGGAGGGAGAATAGCCAAAATCCACTAAGAATGCAAAATATTCATTTGTTCTATTTTTCTGTTGACTTCCTGAAGAACCCTATTTTCTAAGGAAGAAAAAGAAGTGCTGTTTATGATTTTCAGTATTACAGAATAAATGTGTTTTACCTCTTAACCTAAAAATTTAAGCTTGTACTGATTATATTCACTGCATTTGACTAAATAATTCATAATATTGGGATAAAATATAATATAAAATGACATCTAGATACAAATTGGTTCTGAATTAGCAGATTTGGGCCAAATGATTATAAAACAAAAGGGCTTAAGAGAGTTTTATATCATAATAAGAAAGTTATTCAAATAGAGTATTCTTCTAAAAGGTAAAAAACTTTTCTTTACATATATGACCTCTCACTGCAGACCTCTCACTATCTGATGAGGAACCCCTCAAAGGGGCACCTGCCTAAAACCACAGAAAAGAGAAAATGAAATGATTCTTCCCTAGAATTCTGTAAGGCCACTACCTCCAGGTTTCCTTATTGCCCTAGTAGCCACATTCTTTTTTCCCCTCATAAAAATTTCTCCAGGTGATTTTTTCCCAGTCAAGATGGCGGAGTAGGTAAACACTGTGCTCACCTCTTCTCAGGACCACATCAATTACAACTAAACTACAGGACAACCATCATTGAGAATCATCTGAAGCCTAGCTGAACCAAAGGCCTACAACTACGGACAAACAGAAGAAGCCACTGCGAGACTGATAGGACGGACACAGACATGGAACGGGCTGGTGCCACCCCCAAGTGTGGCCAAAAATTGGAAGGGATATCTCAGCTGTGGAGGTTCTCCCCACCCCCAAGGAGCGAGGGTTCCCAGTAACACACCAGGCTCCACAGCCCAGGGTTCCACTACCAGGGGGAAGAAGTCTCCATAATTTCTGGTTGTGAATACCAGTGAAGATTGTGACTAATACAGAGGATAGCTGAAGTCCCAGAAGCTCCTCTTAAAGGGCCCATGCACAAACCTACTTGTGGATGGACTCACTCACTCTGAGTTCCAGCACTGGGGCAGCATCTCGAAAGGAGCCAGAGACATATTGTAAGTAGCTGAATTGTTGGCTTCAAGGTGAAGGCAGGAGGGGCAGCTTTCTCCCAGAGAAAGGAACTGGTGGAAGCCATTGTTTCTTTGTTGAGCCCTCCCCATGCCTTTGTGCAGACACAGGCAGATGCTATATCTGAGTCTCCATAAAATTGGCTATCACCTTTCATGTGCCCCACCATGGTGATTCCCTGAAATCCCACCCCATCCAACTTTCAGGCATACCCAAGCCGCTTCCAGTGACTTTTCCATACAAACAGCCTATCTTACCTCATGCTGCATACGTTCCTAAAATTACACAAAAGTTCACAAAACCCAAACATGCAGCACAGGGCTTCGGTGTGTCCCATAACTCTGACTGAGCAGCCTTAAGCCTGTCACTAGCAACAACCAGCCTCAGTTCCTAGATTGGCCTCTCAAGGCACCTCCAAGCCGAGTAAAGGTGGCAGCCATTTGCAGATTGCTTTGTGGCTCACACCAGGTGGTCCCGAGCAGAGCACAGGCTGCAGCTAAACCTGACCTGCAGAGGGTTCCCTCCCAGTAGGCCCCAGAGCTGGCACACCTGGTGGCCAGCTTCAGACCAAGCCAGAGCATCACCCGGCTACCTCCAAAGATGACATACCCAAAGGACAGATTGGGCAGGCACCAGAGCCTCACTAAAGCAAACCCTGCTCTGTAGGGTCAGCCCCTGCACCACAGTTCCTCCACTGCAGTCATCGTCAGTCCTCACAACTAATCAGCTCAAGGGTCAATTCCTCTCGCTGATGTGCAAATAGCAACCAAGGCTCAACTACAACAGGATGGCACATACAACCCACACAAGGGACACAATTAGAGCACCCGGCTCAGGTGACAGGGAGACTGTGCCACTGGGTCCCACAGCACACCTACTACATAAGGCCACTCTACTAAGACAGGGATACATAGCAGCCCTAATATACAGAAACAACACAGGCAGGCAGCCAAAATGGGGTGACAAAGAAACATGTCCCAAGTAAAAGCAAGGAACAAAGATCGAGAAAAAGAACTAAACAAAATAAAGACATGCATTCTACCAGATGCAGAGTTCAAAACACTAGTTATAGGGATACTCACTGATCTCAGGGAGAACTTAAACAAAGAGATAGGAAACATAAAAGTGGAGACAGAAAAAGAAAAGAACCAGTCAGAAATAAAGAATACAATAACTGAAATGAAGAATACATTAAAGGGAATCAACAGGTTAGAGGAAGCAGAGGATTGAATCAGTGATTTAGAAGACAAGAAGGCATAAAACACCCAATCACAACAGCAAAAATAAAAATAAATAAATAAATAAGGATCGTTTAAGGGACCTCTGGGACAACATCAAATGTACCAGCATTTGCATTATAGGGATACCAGAAAGAGAAGAGAGACTAAGGAATTGAAAACTTATTTGAAGAAATGACAGAAAACTTCCCTAACCTGGTAGAGAAAAGAGATATATAAGCCCAGGAAGCACAGAGTGCCTAACAAGATGAACTCAAAGAGGCCCACACCAAGATACATCATAATTAAAATGCCAAAGGTTAAAGACAAAGAGAGAAAAAAGGGAGCTCCCATAAGATTGTCAGCTGATTTCAACAGATACTTTGCAGCCAGAAGGAATTGGCACGAAATATCCAATTTGTTGAAAAGCAAGGACCTACAACCAAGATTATTCTACCCAGCAAAGATATCATATAGAATCAAAGAACAGATAAAGAACTTCCCAGGCAAGAAAAAGTGAAAGGAGTTCATCAGCACTAAACCAGTATTACATGAAATGTTAGAGGGACTTCTTTAAGAAAAAGAAAAAAAAAAGAAGATAAAAAATATGAATAAAATGGTGATAACTAAACATCTATCAACAGTCGCTTTAAGTGTAAATGGATTCAATGCTCCAATCAAAAGACAGAGTGGCTGAATGAATAAGAAAATAAAACGCTTACATATGAGTTGTGATCACAAAATACAAGTGAATATTTAAATTTAAAAAAATTATTACAGTAAAAGATATATTGCCATTAAACCCCCTCAAAATACTCCCCCTCACTCCGAACACACTTATCCCATCATTCTTGCCACTTTCTGAAGCAGTTCTGGAAGTCCTCTTTCGTGTCTTTAGTTGCACTGTTATGGCTGCCTCATTGTCCGGAATGGATTCAAAATGTTTACCTTTCATGGTCATTTTGACTTTGGGGGAGAGAGCCAGAAGTTGCACAGTGTCAGATCCAGTGAATAAGGTGGATGAGTACACAGCATAATGTTTTATTTTATTTTATTATTAGTTTCAGGTGTACAAAAACAATGCAATTCTTATCCTTTTTACCCCTCACACAGTGACAACCTCCCTCCCCCAATTCACTGTTCCCCCACCCCGATATCATACATATCTATTACAATTCCATTCACTTCATTCCCACATTATAATCCACATCCCATTGACTATATACTTATTAAATTACAGTTGACATATAATATTATTCAGTGGCAGCTTCAGATGTACATTGCAGTCAGTGGTCAGGCCTCTACACTGTCCATGAAGTGGTCTCCCTAACAACACATGAGACCATCTGGCCCCCTAAAAAATATTTACAACATTATTGATTATATTCCCCAAACTGTCTTTTCTATCCCTGAGGCAATATTGTAGTTACCAATTTATGTTGTCTTGTCCCTTCCCCTTCTCCCTCATCCCCATCCCCGTCCCATCTAGCAATCATCAGTTTTTCCTCTGTGTCTCTGAGACTATTTCTGTTTACATTACTCACTTATTCAGTTCCTTAGGTTCCACATATAATGGAGATCATATGGTATTTGATCTGACTGACTTATTTCACTTAGCATAATGTTCTCTAGATCCATCCATATTGTTGCAAATGGTACGATTTCTATCTTCTTTATAGCTGAGTAATACTCCATGGTGTAAATGTACCACAGTTTCTTAATCCAGTCGTCTACAGATGGGCATTTTGATTGTTTCCAAGTCTTGGCTAATGTGAATAGCACTACAATGAACATAGGGGTGCATATATTTTTTCGAATTAGTGTCTTGGGTTTCTCTGGATAAATACCAGAGTGGAATTGCTGGGTCATAAGGTAGTTCCATTTCCAGTTTTTTGAGATACCTCCATACTGATTTCCATAGTGGCTGCACCAATCTGCAAACCTATCAACAGTGCAGCAGGGTTCCCTTTTCCCCACAACCTCACCAGGACTTGTTGTTTGTTGATTTATTGATGATAGCCATTCTGACTGGGGTGAGGTGTTATCTCATTGTGGTTTTTATTTGCATTTCCCTAATGATTAGTGAGGTTGAACATTTTTTCATATGCCTGCTGGTCATCTGTATGTCCTCTTTAGAGAAATGCCTCTTCATATCCTCTGCCCATTTTTTAATTGAGTTGTTTGTTTTTTTGGTGTTGAGTTAAATGAGTGTTTTACAAATTTTGGATATTAACCCTGTATGAGAATTTAGAAGGAAAAAGGCCTGCCTGGGGTCATATGATTGGATTCATGGCTTAAGTATGCACTTGCTCTCTGGAGGATTGGCTACCCTCCAGGGATGTAAGGAACGAGATGTGGAGCTTGCCCAAGGTCTTCGAGACTGGGCTGGACTCCAAGGACTGGTCCTAATCAGTGCCACGGGCTAGCCCCTGCTCCTGGCCAGATCCAGGGCTGGTCCTGTGTATTGCTTACGCATACACCATTTGGCTCTAAGCTGCCTTTGTTAGAAAACCCTTAAGAAGCCCCAGGAGTCAGGGATGAGCAGCAGCTCTTCCTCAACAGATTCCGCTGTGACATTACTCTGAGAAATGCCCGTGATGCTCAGATTCCGGTGCTGAATTGGATAAAGGGACCCTGATCATATGCTGTAACTATTTTTCTATTTCCCTTGAGACTATTTACTTTCTATTTCCCCTAGCTCTTTCCCTGTTAACAATAAACCTCTTATCTACCCCAAGCGGCTGGTGGTGGTGTGTCTTGCATATCGAATTCCAAAATAGAACTCAGTCTGTGCACAGCTATCGATATACATTAATTATTGACACAAACCCTTTATCAGTTATATCGCTGACAAATATCTTCTCCCATTCATTAGGCTTCCTTTTTGTTTTATTGATGGGTTTCCTTTGCTGTGAAAAAACTTTTAAGTCT
The DNA here is from genome assembly GCF_001890085.2 of Hipposideros armiger. Classification (NCBI taxonomy): domain Eukaryota; kingdom Metazoa; phylum Chordata; class Mammalia; order Chiroptera; family Hipposideridae; genus Hipposideros; species Hipposideros armiger. The sequence continues at coordinate 84,283 of NW_017732752.1, read as the reverse complement.
GATGTAATCCCATATGTTCATTTTTTTATTTTACTTCCCTTACCCACGGGGATGTATCAGTAAAAATACTGCTCAGGGTAATGTTTGCAAATTTACTCCCTATATTTTTTTCTAGGAGTGTTATGGTTTCAGGTCTTTTGTTTAAGTCTTTAATCCATTTTGAATTTGTTCTTGTGTATGGCGTAAGGAGGTGGTCCAGTTTCATTCTTTTGCATGTGTCCATCTGGTTTCCCCAGCACCATTTATTAAATAGACCATCTTTACCCCAATGGAAATTCTTGCTACCATTGTCATAGACTAACTGTCCGTATATACATGGTTTTATTTCTGGGCTTATTATTCTGTTCCATTGATCTATGTGCCTGTTTTTATGCCAGTACCATACTGTTTTGATTACTGTAGCCTTGTAGTATGTTTTGATATCTGGTAGCATGATACCCCCAACTTTCTTCTTATTTCTAAGGATTACCATGGCTATTCAGGGTCTTTTATGGGTCCATATAAATTTTAGGATTATATTTTCTATTTCTGTGAAAAATGCCTTAGGTAGTTTCATAGGAATTGCATTGAATCTATATATTGCTTTAGGGAATGTGGACATTTTAACTATATTAATTCTTTCTATCCATGAGCATGGTAGGTGTTTCCATTTACTTGTATCTTCTTTTATTTCCTTCTTCAGTGTCTTATAATTTTCTGAGTACAGGTCTCTTACTGCTTTGGTTAAATTTATTCCTAAGTATTTTATAGTTCTTGAAGTGATTGTAAATGGAACTGTTTTCTTAATTATTTCTCCTTCTGATAGTTTATTATTGGTATATTCAAATGCAACTGATTTCTGAATATTGATTTTGTATCCTGCTACCTTACTGAATTCGTCTATCAATTCCAATATTTTTTTGATGCAGTCTTTGGGGTTCTCTTCTCTATATAGTATCATGTTATCTGTATATAATGACAATTTTACTTCCTCCTTACCGTTTTGGATGCCTTTTGTTTCTTTTTCATGTCTGATTGCTGTGGCTAGAACTTCCAAAACTATGTTGAATAAAAGTGGATAAAGTGGACAGTCCTGTCTTGTTCCTGATCTTAAGGGGAATGGTTTTAGCTTTTCTCCATTGAGTATGATATTAGCTGTGGGTTTATCATATATGGCCTTTATTATGTTGAGATATGATCCCTCTACTCCCACTTTGCTAAGAGTTTTTATCATAAATGGCTGCTGGATTTTGTGAAATGCTTTTTCTGCATCTATTGATATGACTATATGATTTTTATTTTTCATTTTGCTAATGTGGTGTATCACATTAATTGATTGCAAATATTGAACCAACCTTGCATACAAGGGATGAAACCCACTTGATCATGGTGTATGAAGTTCTTAATATATTGCTGAATTCTGTTTGCTAATATTTGGTGAGGATTTTTGAATCTATGTTCATTAGGGATATTGGCCTGTAGTTTTCCTTTTTTGTACTGTCTTTGTTTAGTTTTGGAATCAGGGTGATAGTGGCTTCACAGAAAGCATTTGGTAGCCTTCCCTCC
>NW_017732752.1:72230-82458 GCF_001890085.2 Hipposideros armiger | reverse complement strand
ATGAGTCTGGCTAGAGGTTTGTCAATTTTGTTTATCTTCTCAAAAAAGCAGCTCTTGGGCTGGCCGAGTGGCGCATTGGTTAAGAGCTGGCTTGGGACGCCAGAGGGCCCCGGTTCAAATCCCACATATGAGGGCCAGTGACACTGACCTCTTTAAAAAAAAGCAGCTCTTGGTTTTGTTGATCTTTTGTATTGTTTTTCTGGTCTCTATTGCGTGTATTTCCATTCTGGTCTTTATTGTCTTCTCCTTGTACTCCCTTTGGGCTTATTTTGCTGTTCTTTTTCCAGTTCCCTGAGGTGTAAGGATAACCTGTTGATTTGAGATTTTTCTTGCTTCTTTAGGTTAGGCCTGCAATGCTATGAACTTCTCTCTTAGGACTGCTTTTGCTGCATCCCAGAGATTTTGGGTCTTGGTGTTTTCATTTTCGTTTGTCTCGAGGTATCTTTTGATTTCCTCCTTGATCCATTTTTGACCCACTCACTATTTAGTAGCATGTTATTCAGCCTCCACGTATTTTTGTGCTTTCCGGATTTCTTCTGGTAATTGATTTCTAGTTTCATAGCATTGTGGTCGGAGAAGATGCTTGATATGATTTCAATCTTTTTAAATTTCTTGAGACTTCTTTTGTGGCCTAACATATGATCTATCTTGGAAAATGTTCCATGTGCACTTGAGAAGAACGTATATTCTGTAGCTTGGGGTGAAATGCTCTGAAAATATTAGTTAAATCCAGCTGGTCTAATGTGTCCTTTAAGGTCGCTGTTTACACATTGATTTTCTGTCTGGAGAATCAGTCCATTGGTGACAGCAGGGTGTTGAAGTCCCCTACTATGATAGTGTTACTATTGAGCTCTCTCTTTATGTCTGTCAATATCTGTTCTATATGTTTGGTGCATAGATGTTTACTAGGGTTATGTCCTCTTATTGGAGCAATCCCTTTATTATTAAGAAGTGCCCTTTTTTGTCCTTTATTATATACTTTAATTTAAAGTCCATTTTATCTGATATAAGTATCGCTACTCCAGATTTCTTCTCAGTTCCCTGTGCATGAAATATTTTACTCCATCCCTTTACTTTCAGCCTGTATGTGTCTTTTGATCTGGAGGTGAGTCTCTTGTATACAGCATATGCAAAGGTCTTGCTTTCTTATCCATTCAGCCACCCTATGTCTTTTGATTGGAGCATTCAACTCATTTACATTTAATGTGATTATTGATAGTTGCATAGTTACTGCCATTTTGTTATTTGTGTTCCTGGTCTTCGTTAGGTTGTTTTTTTCTTTCTTCTGCTTAAAGAAGCTCTTTTAACATTTCCTATGATGCTGGTTTGGTGGTAATGAATTCCTTTAGCTTATTCTCTTCTAAGAAGCTTTTTATCTTTCCTTCAACTTTAAATGATAACCTTGTTGGATAAAGCAATCTAGATTGTAGGCCTTTGTTTTTCATCACTTTGAAAACCTCCTGCCACTCCCGTCTGACCTGCAAAGTTTCTGTAGAAAAGTCAGCTGATATTCTTTTTTGTTTTTTTAAGATTTTATTGGGGAACTGGGGGAGGGGAACAGTGCTGGAAATCGGGGAAGGGGAACAGACAAGTTGCTGTTGTTTTGTTCTTCCATCTAGTTGTGGAGGATGTTGCTTCATTGGCCCAAGATGGCACCATCATTGCGCTCTTCCCAGGCAAGGTAGATCAGTCGACGGCCTCTAGACAGCCGCTCACGCTGGCTGCCGGCTACACATGGTAGCTTATGGCAGCCCACTGCAGCAGGGGACTGCCTCCTACACCTTCGCTGGTGACCCACAGCAGCCCAGCCCCAGGTCGAGCTGCCATTCACCATCTTAGCTATAGAGGGTAGTGTCACTGGCTCTCATATGTGGGATCCGAACCGGGGCCCTCTGGTGTCCCAAGCCAGTTATTAACCAACGTGCCACTCGGCCGGCCCTCAGCTGATATTCTTATGGGAGTGCCTTTGTAAGTAACTTGCTGCCTGTCCCTTGCTGCTTTTAGGATTCTGTCATTTTCTTTAACCCTTGCCTTTTTCACTACAATGTGTCTTGGTGTGGGCCTGTTTGGGATCATCTTGGTTGGAACTCTCTGCACTTCTGGGCTTGTATGTCAATTTCCTTTGCCAGTTTAGGGAAGTTTTCAGTCACTATTACTTCAAATATGTTCTCAATCCCTTGCTCCCTCTCTTCTCCTGGTATTCTTATCATGTACATGTTGTAACACTTGATATTGTTGCCCAGCTCTTTTAAACTATTTTCAATGTTTTTTATTCTTTTTTATTTTTGTTGTTCTGCTTGGGTGATGTCTGCTATCTTGTCTTCTAAGTCGCTGATTCGATCCTCCGCTTCATCCAATCTGTTGGTAATTCCATCGAGTTTGTTATTTATTTCAGTAATTGTATTCTTTACTTGTAGTTGGTTGTTTTTCATGATTTCTCTATCCTTCTTTATATCCTCATTAATTTCCTTGAACATTCTAATAATCCGTGTTCTGAACTCTGTCTCTTGATAGGTTGTTTACCACTTTTTCCTCTAGTTCCACTGATTCAGGAGGTTTCTTCTGTTCTTTTATTTGGAATGTGTTTCTTTGTTTCCCCATTCTGGGTTACTCTTTGTGCTTGCTTCGATGTAATAGGTAGATCCCCTAGGTCTCTCAGTCTTTTCTGGGTGGACTTATGTGGTATGTGTCCTTTATATTTGAATTGCTCAGTTTCCCTATTCTCCTGTGCATGTGTACCAGAGGTGTTCTTTGTGTTGTGTGTCTTCTCCTGTTGAAGTGAGCTTTGATTGCTTTTGGCTTGTCAGTAGGTGTGACTGACTCCCAGGCTGACTAGCTGTGAGGCTTAGCTGCATCCACAGTTTATGAGCTGCTGTGTGAAGGTTGACCCCTCCAATAAGGCTTGGCCCCTGTGGGCTCTTATGCCTGTAGTGATTTCCCTTTGGGTGTGACTCTTGTTGGTCAAACCTGGTAATACTCTGGTTTTATCTCAATTTGGCCTCTGGATGTGATGATTCTTGTGCCTCTTTGGCTGGGCCCTTCTGCAGTGTGATTTTAGAGCAAAACAGATCAACAAGCACAACCACAAGAGCGACCAAATGAAACTGGATACTCTCACATGTAAAAAAAAACCCCAACAACCTACACTCAGCTCGTACAGATATATCAAACATTCAAAAGAAGAAAACAAACAAAAACAACAAAAAATAAAATAAAATAAAAAATAGAACACAAGAAACAAAATAGCAACACCACCCACACACACACAAAAATGGCAGAAAAATGGAAAGAGGGAGGAAAAGTAGAGCAGTGAAAAGAAAAAAAAAAGAAGGGAGAGAGGGAGTGTAAGAAAGAAAGAAGAAAAGAAAGCGAGAGGAAAAAAAAATATATATATATATATATGTCTACACACCCGTATATATGGACATATATATCCACATACATACACCTATGTATATGCCTATATTAAAAACTAAAAATGACAATAATGAAATAGAAAAGAACAAAAACAACCAAAACAAGCAACAAAAAAACAAACCCAAAAACATTAAAAACAAAAACAAAACAACAACAAAAAACACTCCAAAAAAACCCCAACCAGTGCCAGTCTTGGCTAAAGTCCATGAAGCTCTCACCAGGTTGTCCTTTGCTATACAAAAAATCCTCTGCGTCTTGTAGGGGCAGAGCCAGCCACCTGGTGCCTAGAGTGACCCTGGCAATACAGGGGTTATGAGGTGTGTTTGGTATTTTTACAAAGTCAGTCCTGTTTCTGCTTGCCTTCCCTGAGGCATGCTGAGTGCTGCACAGCCAGAAGGCTTGATGTGTGTCTTCTGGCTGTGTGGGGTGTGAGATTTCAGAGCTGCTAAAAGCCACCTGCGGCAAGGGCTCCCCCCCCTGCCACCCCCCTGCAAGTGACTGAGCAGCTGAAGTTGCCCTGCCTCCCAAGCCGCGCAGGAGAAGTGGGGGCAGGGTAGGTAGGCTGACACTCCACAGCCTCTTCTCATGAGGAGTTTCTCAATCCCCTGGGAGTAGGAGCACCTCTATAATCTGACCCGACTCCTTCATTCAGGGGTCAGCTTAAGACTCTGGCATGGTGGGGGCCAAGGTTTCTGAGGGAGGAGGGTGGGGGTGGGTTCTTATCTATGAAGTTGTTTTTTGCTTTCTGTCCAAGAAAAAAGAAAAAAAAAGTCCCACCACCATTTTGAGCTGAGGCTTCTGCCTCAGAGGCTCCAACCAAGCTCCTGCTGCGCTCCAGGATGGACCGCAGGGGCACAGGGACTGAGCCCACCCTGGTGCTGCAACACTCTCTGCTGTCTCTCCTGGGGTTCCGCGGCTCTGCAGCCACGGGTGCGGATGCCTCTGCAAGCACATCTCCTCTCTCTTCCCCAACTTACCTGTCCCCAGGCTTCTGCCTCAGACTGCACACTGTCACGCTCTTGCTGCTCTCTAGGCGGGCCGTGAGGCACAGGGAGAGAGCTGCGGGAACACTCTCCCATCAGCTCTCTGAGGCCCCATGTCTCAGCAGCCTCGGGTGCGGACTGCGCCTCCACACGTTTCGCCTCCTACTCACCCGGTCTGCCCACCTTCCAGTAATCAGCATGCGAATGACTTAGCTGCTTTGTGTGATGAGTAGAGGTTCGTTTGAAGAGTTACAGCTGTTCGAATTGCGGCGATTTCCAGGGGAGAACTCAGGGAGCCCTCCTCACAGCTGCCATCTTCCCCTCGAATCCATACTGTTTTTATTTGACAGAAATTGCCGTTCCAGAAGCGATGTGACACGAAACTTTTCTGTTGTGATCAGAAAATACAGTGAATGCTGCTGCTGAGTGCCATCCAATGGATAGGCAGGGATCGTCAATACGGGAGGTGGTGCGTCAAACCTTAGTAACAATGTGAGACAAGTTACAACTTGTTCAGTGCAGTTAGTTGGGTGTGAGCTACAGTTGAGAGAAGGTGTGTTTTCAAGTGTGCCGTAAATCATCCTCCATCATGACAACGTTCTGTGTCATACGTTGCTTTTGGTATGGCAATTCTGTCAAATAGAAACATTATGATGTGTCCTCATCCATCTTATTCATTGGATCAGCACCATGCAACTTCTGGCTCTTCCCCAAAGTAAAAATGATTCAGGACATTGAGGCAGCCATTACAGCACAACTAAAGACACTCACGAAACAGGATTTCTATAAATGCTTCAGGAAGTGGCAAGAATAATGGGATAAGTGTGTTTAAAGTGAGGCAGAGTATTCTGAAGAGGATTAATGGTGATGTGACTTTTACAATAATTTTTTTTTATTCACCGTATTGTTTGATCACACTTCGTATACTGACTACAAAAGACTCACTTCAGATTGAAAGGCACATACAAACTGAAACTAAAGGGATAGGGAAAAAAGTATTTCATGAAAATGGAAATTAAAAAGTACCCCCCAAAACCTGGGAGAGCAACACTTATACTTTACAAAATTGACTTTAAAACAAGGGCTATACCAAGAGACTAAGAAAGACCCAGTAATCCCACTTCTGGGTATTTATCTGAAGAAACCCAAAACGTTATTTCCATGGGATGTATGCATCCATATGTTCACTGCAGCATTGTTTACAATAGCCAAGATCTGGAGACAGCCTGGGTGTTTGTCGATGAAAGAATGGATAAAGAGGAAGTGGTACATATACACAATAGAATATTGCTCAGCCATGGATGAAAATGGGATTTGCCATCTGTGGCAGCATGGATGGACCTGTACGGTATTGTGCTGAGTGCAGTATGTCAGAGAGAGAAAGACAGATATAATGTGATTTCACTTATATGTGGAATCTAAAGAAAATAAACTAACAAATAAAACAGAAACAAACTCATAGTTACAGAGAACATTTTGATGGCTGCCTTATAGGAGTGGAGTTGGGGGTGAGTGAGAAAGGTGAAGGGATTAAGAAGTACAAACTGGTTATTACAAAACAACCATGGGGGTGTAAAGTAAAGCATAGAGAATACAATAATATTGCTATAACTATGCATAGTACCAGGTGGGTACTATGCTAGTCAGGGGGATCACTTCTTAAATTATATAAATGTCTAACCAGTATGCTGTACACCTGAAATTAATATAAAATAATATTGAATAAATAAAGTGCAAAAAAAATTTCTCCACGTGAAAGCTAAAAGTATTTTCCTTAAGATCAGGAACAAGACAAGGATGTCCACCCTTACCACATTTATCCACTTATTGGAAGTCCTGCCCACAGCAATCAGAAAAGAAAAAGAAAAAAAAAGCATCCAAAGTGAAAAGGAAGAAGTAAAACTGTTCTTTGCAGATGACATAATAATATAGAGAGAAAACCCTAAAGAGTTCACCAAAAAACTACTAGAATTGATAAATGAATACAGTAAAGTATCAGGATACAAAGTTGATATTCAGAAATTGGTAGCATTTTTATACATCAATAATGAATTATCAGAAAGAGAAATTAAGAACACAGTCCGATTTACAATCACATCAAATATCACACACACACACACACACACACACACACACACACACGCACACACCTAAGGAGTAAATTTAACCAAGGAGATAAAAACTTGTACTCGGAAAATTTTTTTTTTAAGATTTTTTTTTTAATTGGGGAATTGGGGGGATAGGAACAGCAGTGGGGAATTGGGGGAAGGGGAACAGACACATTGCTGTTGTTTTGTTCNTGTATGTGTTCCTTACATAGTTTGGGTATAAACCATTAATCACATATATGGTTTGCAAATATTTTTTCCCATTCTGTAGACTGCCTTTACATTTTGTTGATTATTTCCTATGCTATGCAGAAGCTTTTAGTTTGATATAGTCCAAATTGTTTATTTTTGCTTTTACTGCCTGTGCTTTTGGTGTCATATATAAAAACCATTGCCAAGACCGACATCAAGAAGTTTTTCCCTACGTATTCTTCTATAAGTTTTATGGTTCCAGGTCTTATGGTTAAGTTTAATCCACTTCAAGTTGATTTTTGTATATAGTGTAAGATTAGGGTTCATTTTCATTCTTTTGCAAGTGGATATCCAGGTTTCCCAGCACCATTTGTTGAAGAGACAATCCTTTCCTCATTATATATTCTTATTGTCAAAGATTATATAACTGTTATGCATGGAGCTATTTCTGGGCTCTCCATTCTGTCCCATTGGTCTATGTGTCTGTTTTATGTGAGTAACACATAATGAAGAGAATAATCAATCAATCAAAACTGACAGATTAGTTAGAGTAATAACAGAAAATCACATTATTCAACATGCTTATGGAATACAGTCATATAAGTATGGACATATGAGACATTGTGATTTATATTAAATATATATTTGGGCTTTGTCTCCCATTCCTGGCACATAGCTCCTAAAACCCTTGAAGTTGCTTAAGTGATAAGAGGGATAATGGTATCTTTCTTTATGTTAATGAGGCAACTTTTGGAAAACTCCAGGTAACCTAAGGATGGGAACTGGTTTATAAGGGAACCAACCATGTGACATGAGGGTTAGAACTTTCAATCCCACCATTCAACCCCCTAGAAGGGAAGAGGGGCTAGAGATTGAATTCAATCACCAATAGCCAATGATTTAATTAATCACACCTACATAATGAAACCTCCATAAAAACTCAAAAAAGGATGGGGCCTGGAGAGCATCCAAGTTGGTGAACACATCCACATGCCTAGAGAATGGTGCACTCCAAATTCCACAGGACTGAAGCTCCAGTGTTCAAGATCTTTCCAGATCTCACCCTATGTATCTCTTCACCTGGGTGTTCACTTATGTCCTTTAATAAACAAAGGATAAGTAAACTGGTTTCCTGAGTTCTGTNATCTTAGCTGTGGAGGGCAGTGTCACTGGCCCTCATATGTGGGATCCGAACCGGGGCCCTCTGGCGTCCCAAGCCAGTTCTTAACCATTGCGCCACTCAGCCGGCCCCGGAAAATTTTAAGACAATGAAAAAATAAACTGAAGTAGATACAAATAAATGGAGGCATATTCCGTGCCCATGGATAGGAAAAATTAGCATCATTAAAATGTCCATACTACCCAAAGCAATCATAGATTCAATGCAATCCTTATCAATATACCAATGGCATTTTTAACAGAACTAGAACAAATAATCCTAAAATTTATATGGAACCACAAAAGACCCTGAATAGCCACAGCAATCCTGAAAAAGAACAAAGTTAAAGGTATCACACTACCTAATATCAAACTATACTACAAGGCTGTAGTAATGAAAACAGTATGGTAGTACCATAAAAACAGACACATATATCAATGGAGCAGAATAGAGAGCCCAGAAATAAACCCACACCTATATGGTCACTTAATATACGACAAAAGAGGCGACAGTATACACTGGGGTAAAGATAATCTATTCAATAAATGGTGTTGGAAACACAGGACAGATAAATGCAAAAAAGAGAAGAAACTGGTCCACCTTCTTACATCATATACAAAAATAAACTCAAAATGGGTTAAAGACTTAAATGTAAGACTTAAAACCATAAAACTGCTAGAAGAAAACAGGACATAAACTCTGACATTGCTTTTAGTAATGTTTTTTTCTGATCTATCTCCTCAGGCAAGGGAAACAAAAGAAAAAATAAACAAACTGGACTTCATCAAACTAAAAAGCTTTTGCGTAGCAAAAGAAATCATCAATAAAATGAAAAGATAACCTACTGATGGGAGAAGGTATTCACCAATAATACATCCAATAAAGGATTAATATCCAGAATATATAAAGAATTCATGCAACTTAATACCAGAAAAACTAACAATACACTTAAAAAAAAATGGGCAGAGTATCTGAATAGACATTTCTCCAAAAAGGACATACAGATGGCCAACAGACATATGGAAATATGCTCAATGTCACTAGTCCTCAGAGAAATGCAAATAAAACCACAATGAGATATCACCCCATAGCTGACAGAATGTCTACCATCAATAAATCAACTAACAATGAGTGTGGGAGAGGCTGTGGAGAAAAGAGAACCCTCATGCACTGTTGGTGGGATTGTAAACTGGTGCAGCCACTGTGAAAAACAGTATGGCGGTTCCTCAGCTAATTAAAAATAGAACTAGCAATTCCACTTCTGGGTACTTAACTGAAAAAATACAAAACACTAATTTGAAAAGACTTATGCACCCCTATGTTCAATGAAGCATTATTTACAAGCCAAGATATGGAAGCAACCTAAGTGTCCATCAATAGACAATTGGATAAAGAAGCGGTGGTACATATACTCATATACCATGGAATATTACTTGGCCATAAAAAAGAATGAAATGTTACCATTTGTGACAACATGGATGGAACTAGAGGGTATTATGCTAAGTGAAATAAGCCAGACAGAGAAAGACAAATACCATATGATCTCACTTATAGGTGGAATTTAAATAACAAAATAAATGAATAAACAAAACAGAAACAAACTCATAGACACAGAGAAAAAATTGATGATTGCCAGATGGGAGGGGTTTGGGTGGATGGGTGAAAAGGGGGAAGGGACTAAGAAGTACAAATTGGTAGTTACAAAATACTCACGGGGATGTAAAGTACAGCATAGAGAATGTAGTCAATAATATTGTAATAACTATGTATGCCAAGTGGGTACTAGACTATTCAGTTCTTCATGAATTATATAAATGTCCAACTATGCTGTACACCTGAAACTAATATAATATTAAATGTCAAATTTAATTGAAAAATTTCTTAAAAGGGGGGAACAAAACTGGATTCATCATCTTGTGCTCAACATCTACTCCTCTTCATGTACACCTTATCTTGATAAATGGCACACCTCACCACCCATTCCCAAGGCAAAGCCAGGATCTGGGATGGAACAGGGAGAAAATAAGTCCAATTCAACAGATTTTATCTTTGAGTAGAACAATCTCGGCTCCATTCCTACTGCCATTACCTTCATTCATGTTACAATCATTTGTCACCCAGATGATTACAACTGCCTTTTAATGTCCCTGCATTTAAATAGTTGGCTCCCATGCCCAACTGTCTATCATTCCACCAGAATATAAGGCGAGTCTATGTCTTATTAACCTCACTATCACCAGTACATAACACATTAACATAAAATAGTGACTCAAAAAGTGTTTATTAAATGAACAACTAAAAGCTGGTCATGGAAAAAAACCCTACAAATTTAGTACATACAAACATGCTCAAGAGAAGTCAAGGATTAT
>NW_017732752.1:68194-70802 GCF_001890085.2 Hipposideros armiger | reverse complement strand
GTCAGAAAGTTAACAGAGGTCTAAAGAAAAATTAGAGTCAACTGAGAGACTGGAATGTAGTATGTGCTCAATAAGCAACAGATATTATTTTCTCATCCAGATTCTATTGCTGGCTCATAAGAAAAGTGAAAGCCACTAATTATCATTATGATTGGATAGATGATTTATAGATAAAGCCAAAACATCTCTTGTCTGAAAGAGCTAGAACTCTAAAATGAAAGAATTCGGGAAGGCTTTTGTTATACAACTACTGAGTTACAAGATCCAATGGCAGCAAATGCAGTTACAACAGACTCCTTAGAGGAAGAACTTGGGGAGCCTACTGCACAGGTGTTTCTCTTTAAGGCAATAATAGTAATGGCATTTTATACTTACTGAGCACAAAATTCAAATTAAACATTTTCTGAATAGTCACTATGTGTCAGATGAGTGTTAGGTACTAAAGATGCGAAGATGACTGACTAGGCCATGGCCTTCTTCTCAAGAAGCTCAAAAGTTCAGTACGAGAGATAACATATACACAGGATTAATATATAGCACGATAAAGGTAATGACAAGGGTTAGAAACCACATTATGGGAATGCAGGTGACAGAACCAGGCTAATTCTTCTCCTGGGCTAGGACATGAGTCAGGGCAAATTGCTAAGCAGCTAAGGCAAGGGCTAGCAATCTGTGGGTCACAGGCCAAATCTAGTCCTACTGCCTGATTCTGTCTGGTTGTCAAACTAAGAACAGCTTTTACGTTTTTTAATGTTTTTTTTTAATCAAAATAATAATATTTCACAACACATGAAAATCATATAAAGTCAAATTTCAATGTCATCAAATTTTACTGAAACAGCCACACAGCCACATTCATTTGTTTACACACCATCTGTGGCTGCTCCTGGGCTGCAATGGCAGGGCTGAGTAGTTGAGGTAAAGACCATCTGGTTCCCAAAAATAAAAGGATGTACAATTTAACCCTGTAATTTACAAAACAAATCTGTCAACCCTGATCTAAGGCTGTATCTTAAGGGCATGTAGGGTCTGGAGGAGTGGGAGCATCTCGGGTGAGGTCCCATCTCGGGTAGGCATATGTTTGCTGAGTAGCCATAAAAAGTAGTTTTCCCAAGTGGCTCTACTAGTTTACACTCCCAGCAACACAGAGTTCCACTTGCTTATATCCCTACGAAAACTCTGTACTTCCATCCATTTAATATTGACCATTCTGGTGGAATGTAGGGGTATCTCACAATGGTTTTAATTTGCATTTAATAATATTGAATCATAACATTAAGGTTACTCATTTATTTACTTAGAACAGTGAAAAGATCTCACCTCATTAACCTACTCAAAAATTACATATTGAATGAAGGAAAGGATCAGGACTCCTAAAAAGTGGAGAGAAGTTTGATTATGATGTGTTTAGGTGTGAATCTCTTTGGTTTCATCCTACTTGAAGTTCACTGAACTTCTGGGGTATGTACATATGTGTTTTTCATTAAAATCGGGGTTTTCAACCATTATTTGTTCAAATATCCTTTCTGCCCCGTTCAGTATCTCCTCTTCTTGTAGAATTCCCAATATGTGAACGTTGGTACAATGATGATGTTCCACAGGTCTCACAGGTTCTGTATGCTTTTTATTTTTTCTGTTCCTCAGATTGGTTAGTAACAATTGACCTATCTTCAAGTTTGTTTTCTTTCTTTCTTCTTCTAGCTCAGATCTCCTCTTGGGACCAGTGAGTTAATTTTTCATTTCAGTTACTGTACTTTTCAACTCCAGAATTTCTATCTAGTTTGTTATTACAGTTGTATTTCTTTATTGATATTCTCTATTTGGTGGGGCATTGTTCTCATACTTTGCTTTATTTTTTCTTATTTTTATTTTTTTAATGTATGGATTTAAGGTACAATGTGATGTTTAAATATACAGAACATTGTGAAATGATCATTGCAGTAAAGCTAATAAACATTTACATCACTTTTTCGTGTGTGGTGAGAACACTTAAGATCTACTCTCAGCAAGTTTGAAGTATAGAATACACTATTACCAACAACAGTTAGCATGTTGTACATTGGATCTCAAGAACTTATTCATCCTGCATAACTGAAGCTTTCGGCTAGAGAGTTTTATTTATTATCCAATCTAATAGGAAAAAAAGCATACATAACCTATGAGACCAATTGTTGCCTTACAGCCAATCCCAAGACCACCCCCTCTGCATTAGCCTCATACCCTGTAGTCGAGAGAGTGTCTCGGAAAACTGAGGCCGGATGGAATGATATCTGTAAAGCTCTCTCAGGGGGTGTCTTGGAAAACTGAGACCCAATGGAATGATATCGGTTGTCTCCCCTGGGAGGACATGTAACAGAATGTCCTGGGGCTGTGCAGTGATGTACAAAGGCATAGCATTTGTTGGAGTACAAAGGGGTCAGGTAATGGGAACAAGCCTTAAGGCACCCACGTATACACGGTTAATGATTCACCGGTCTGCAGTTTGCTTCTTTTGAAGATTCTCAATAAAAGCCAAGCATTGACCTGATTCAGGGCTCAGTCTTTCTTAGGCTGAGTCCCTTGGTCTTGCTCTCAAATCTGACTTCTGTCTCTTGTTCTTATTCAATCT
>NW_017732752.1:52292-54762 GCF_001890085.2 Hipposideros armiger | reverse complement strand
TTTCTTCAAATACATTCTCAATCCCTTGTTTCTTCTCTTCTCCTTCTGGTATTCCTATGATGTGAATGTTGTTGCTGTTGATGTTGTCCCACAGGTCTCTTAAACTGTTTTCATTGTTTTTTATTCTTTTTTCTTTTTGTTGTTCCAAGTGGGTGATTTCTGCTATTTTGTCTTCTAAATCACTGATCTGATCATCTAATTCACTAGTGATTTCTTCGAGTGTGTTCTTCCTTTCAGCTATTGTATTCTTTAGTTATAACTGGCTGTTTTTTATGATTTCTCTCTCCTTATTTATGTCCTCATAAAGTTCCTTAAACATTCTTATCATCAGTGTTCTAAACTCTGTCTCTGAAAGGATGGCTACCTGTTTCATTTAGTTTTATTGCTAGAGGTTTCTTATGATCCTTTACTTGGGACATGTTTCTTTGTTTCTTCATGCTGGCTGTCACTCTGTGAATGCTTTGATGTATTAGATCACCTAGAAAAAAAGAAGAAAACACAAAAAACAAAAGGGGGCTCTCCGCCCGTTTTTATCTGCAGACAACTTCCTCAGCAATAGAGAGACTCTGTGCGACTCAGAACCAGCTGTTGAAGGAATGGGCTCAGAGCATCATGCGCTGGCCTCCCTCTCAGGCTTGTGGTGAGCTTCCTGCAATTAGCTACTGTGTGCTCTAGAACCCTGCTCACAACCAATAATATTCAGGCTGTTGCAGGCTGTCTGCTGCAGCAAAAAACCCTCTATGGCCTACAGAGGTGGGGTCCAGGCACCAGAGGCTCAGGGTGACCCCGGCAACACAGGTTTAGGTGGGCGAGGCAGGTCCCGGCACCACAGGATGTGTTCAGTGACCCCCACCAAGTCAGACCATCATGCACTCCTGCACCGGCAACCAGCCTGCACAAACTCGTCAGGAAAGCCCTGGCTGTATCACGCAGATGCACTGCTTATGGCCCAACACTCCCAGGAAAACTCCCAGTCTCAGCTTGTCCCAATCAGGCGCTCGCAGATCATGCCGAGTAGCCCAACAGGCAATCACCAGCCTCACAACTCTGTATGCACAGTGCAAAGAACGGGGACCCATGGCGGCTTGCGCACTCCTGGGTCTCAATGAATAGCCAGGCGTTTCCCTGACTACACAGCAAAAGCAGTGCGGAGGGTGCAGATCCAAGGCTGTATGTGCATGCACGCACACACGTACTCCTGCGACAATTCCACCAGACCAATGCAGTCCCGAACCTGACCCTCTGAGGGAGGCCCCAACCCTGACAAAATGGCGCCTTCTGTATACTAGTGTGCAAGCTCCACTCCAGGCGAACAATGATCCCAAAACCTCCAGCTCCCGCGCCAAAGGCACTCAGTTCAGTCCTTCCCTGCAGGCTCCTGGGCCCCGCTCCCTCCATTGGGGACTGGGTAAGTGCTCACCATTGAGCAAGTTTGTGTGCTGGCTCCACTAGTTCTCTAGCCACCCTCAGCCTCACCAAGTTGAGCAAAGAGAGTCCTCACTAATTTCTACTGCCAGCTATCGGGGAACTCCTCTTCCCGGCAAAGTAACTCTGGGCTGATGAGCTCAGAGTGGGGCCGGAGGGTCTTTTCCCTCACCAGAGAGGCCTCCCCACTGTCGATGTGTCCCTCACGGGGTTCGCCCTCTCTTGTCTCCGCCCCTCCTACCAGGTTCGACGTGGCCTCCTCTTTGAGTCCTTCATTTAGAGGTTCTGTTCATCTACTGTTCAGGGGACTGCCGAGGTTGAATGTTGTATAAATTATTTGTAATTTTGGTGTGATCCTGAGAGGCAGTTGGCACAGCATCTATTTTGCCATCTTACCGGAAGTATATTCTTTCCTTCCTTTCTTCAGACCTTTCTTCCTTCCTTTCTTTTCTTATTGTCTCCCCTATCTCTCCCTACTTTCTTCTTTCTTTTCAAGACTCTACTTTTCCTCCTTTCCATTTTTTTTGTATGTTTGATATTTCAGTGGATGTTTAGTGTTGGTTGTTGGTTGTTTTTTACATGTGGGAGTTTCTAGTTTCTTTTGGTGGCTGTTGTGGTGCTTGTTGATCTGTTTTGCTCTAAAATTGCTCTGCAGCAGGGCCCACCCAAAGAATCTCAAGAATCATCACCCTGGGCCAACTTTAGACCAAACCAGAGCATTTCTGGGTTTGACCTACAAGAGCCACACCCCCCAAAAAATAGCTACAGGCAGACGGGCCCATAGGGGCCAAGCCTCACTGAAGGGGTCAACCCTCACACAGCAGCTCATAAACTGTGGACACAGTTAAGCCTCACAGCTAGTCTACCTGGGAGTCAATCCCACCTACTGACAAGCCAAAAGCAATCAAAGCTCAACTTCAACAGGAGAAGACACACAACACAAGGAACACCTCTGGTACACACGCACAGAAGAATAGGGAGACTGAGTAATTCAAATATAAAGGACACATACCACGTAAGTCCACCCAGAAAAGACTGAGAGACC
>NW_017732752.1:26579-51291 GCF_001890085.2 Hipposideros armiger | reverse complement strand
TCACATTAAATGTAAATGGATTAAATGCTTTAATCAAAAGACATAGGGTGGCTGAATGGATAAGAAAGCAAGAGCTTTGCATATGCTGTATACAAGAGACTCACCTCAAATAAAAATCATATACAGGCTGAAAGTAAAGGGATGGGGTAAAATATTTCACACAAATGGGAATGAGAAAAAAATCTGGAGTGGCAATACTTATATCAGATAAAATAGACTTTCAACTGAAGAATATAATAGAGGACAAAGAAGGGCACTTCATAATAATAAATGGATAGATCCAACAAGAGGACGTTTCCCTAGTAAATATCAGTGTACCTAAGATAGGAGCTCCTAAATATATAAAACAGATATTGACAGACATAAAGACTGAGATCAACAGTAACACTGTCATAGTAGGGGACTTCAACACCCTGCTGTCACCAATGGACAGATCCTCCAGACAGAAAACAGAGGCCTTAAATGACACATTAGACCAGCTGGTTTTAATTGATATTTTCAGAGCATTTCACCCCAAAGCTACAGAATATACATTCTTCTCAAGTGCACATGGAACATTTTCCAAGATAGACCACATGTTAGGCTACAAAACAAGTCTCAATAAACTTAAGAAAATCGAAATTACATCAAATATCTTCTCTGACCACAGTGCTAGGAAATTGGAAATCAACTACAAAAGAAAAAAAGCAACTGGAAAACATAGAAATACATGGAGGCTGAATAACATGTTACTAAATAGCCAGTGGGTCAAAAATGAGATGAAGGAAGGAATCAAAAGATACCTTGAGGCAAACAAAAATGAAAACACCACAACCCCAAATCTTTGGGATGCAGTGAAAATAGTCCTAAGAGGGAAGTTCATAGCAGTGCAGGCCTACCTAAAGAAGCAAGAAAAATCTCAAATCAACAGGTTATCCTCACATCTCAGGGAACTGGAAAAAGAACAGCAAAATAAGTCCAAAGGGAGTACAAGGAAGGAGATAATAAAGACCAGAGCTGAAATAAATGAAATAGAAACAAGAAAAACAATACAAAAGATTAATGAAACCAAGAGCTAGATTTTTGAAAACATAAACAAAATTGAAAAACCTCTAGCCAGACTCATCAAAAAAACCCCAAAAAACAGAGAAGACACAAATTAGAAAATCAGGAATGAAAGAGGTGAAGTGACAACAGACACCAAAGAAATACAAAGTATTTTTAAAAATTACTATGTTCAACTATATGCCAACAAATTTGACAATCTGGAAGAAATGGATAATTTTCTAGAAGCATACAACCTTCCAACGTTAATGCAAGAAGAAACGGAAAATCTGAATAGACTGATTACTACCAATTCCTTGGTAGGAATTGAGTCAGTAATCAACAAGCTCCCAACAAACAAAAGCCCTGGAACAGATGCTTCACAAGTGAATTTTACCAAATATGCAAACAAAAATTTATCACCTATTCTTCTCAAACTATTTAAAAAAATCAGAAGTGGGGAAGGCTCCCAAACGCTTTCTATGAGGCCACTATCACCCTGATTCTAACACCAGACAAAGACAGTACAAAAAAACCCCAAAAAACTACAGGCCAATATCCCTGATGAACACAGATGCAAAAATTCTCAACAAAATATTAGCAAACAGAATTCAGCAATATATTAAGATTATACACCATGATCAAGTGGGATTCATCCCCATTATGCAAGGTTGGTTCAGTACCCACAAATCAATCAATGTGATACACCACATCAACAAAATGAAAAATAAAAATCATATGATCATACCAATAGATGCAGAAAAAGCATTTGACAAAATCCAGCAGCCACTCATGATCAAAACTCTTAGCAAAGTGAGAATTGTGGGATCATATCTCAACATAATAAAGGCCATATATGATAAACCCACAGCTAACAGCATACTCAATGGGGAAAAGCTAAAACCATTCCCCTTAAGATCAGGAACAAAACAAGGCTGTCCACTTTCTCCACTTTTATGCAACATAATTCTGGAAGTTCTAGCCACAGCAATCAGATATGAAAAAGAAATAAAAAGCATTCAAATTGGTAATGAGGAAGCAAAATTGTCATTATGTGCAGATGACATGATACTATACATAGAGTACCCAAAGACTCCATCAAAAAACTACTGGAACTGATAAATGAATTCAGTAAGGTAGCAGGATACAAAATCAATATTTAGAAATCAGTTGCATTTGTATACACCAATAACAAACTATCAGAAGGAGAAATTAAGAAAACAGTCCCATTTACAGTTGCTTCAATAACTATAAAATACTTAGGAATAAATTTAACCAAAGAAGTAAAAGGCCTGTACTCAGAATAAGACACTGAAGAGAGAAATTGAAGATACAAATAAATGGAAACACCTACCATGCTCATGGATAGGAAGAATTAATATAGTTAAAATGTCCATACTGCCTAAAGCAATATATAGATTCAATGCAATTCCTATCAAATTACCAAGGACATTTTTCACAGAAATAGAACATATAATCTTAAAATTTATATGGAACCATAAAAGACCCCGAATAGCCACGGCAATCCTGAGAAATAAGAACAAAGTCGGGGGTATCACGCTACACAACATCAAATCATATGATAAGGCTACAGTAATCAAAACAGCATGGTACTGGCATAAAAGCAGTCACATAGATCAATGGAACAGAATAGAGAGCCCGGAAATAAATCCATTCATATACAGTCAGTTAATTTATGACAACGGAAGCAAGAATTTACATTAGAGTAAAGATAGGCTATTTAATAAATGGTGCTGGGAAAACGACTGACACATGCAAAAAAATGAAATTGGACCACCTCCTTACGCCATACACAAGAACAAATTCAAAATGGATTAAAGACTTAAATGTAAGACCTGAAGCCATGAAACTCCTAGAAGAAAAAAATAGGGAGTAAATTTGCAGACATTACCCTGAGCAATACTTTTACTAATAACCACGGGCAAGGGAAATAAAAGAAAAAATGAACATATGGGGTTACATCAAATTTAAAAGGCTTTTCACAGCAAAGGAAACCATCAATAAAACAAAAAAGAAGCCTACTGAATGGGAGAAGATATTTGTCTATGATATATCTGATAAGGGTTAATATCCAAAATTTATAAAACACTCATGCAACTCACCACCAAAAAAACCAAACAACCCAATTAAAAAATGGGCAGAGGATATGAAGAGGCATCTCTCTAAAGAGGACATACAGATGGCCAACAGGCATATGAAAAAATGTTCAACCTCACTAATCATTAGAAAAATGCAAACAAAAACCACAATGAGATTTCACCCCACTTCGGTCAGAATGGCTATCATCAATAAATCAACAAACAACAAGTACTGGCGAGGTGGTGGGCAAAAGGGAACCTTGGTGCACTGTTGGTGGGATTGCAGACTGGTGCAGCCACTAAGGAAATCAGTATGGAGGTATCTCAAAAAGCTGGAAATGGAAATACCTTATGACCCAGCAATTCCACTTTTTGGTATTTATCCAGAGAAACCCAAGACGCTAATTCGAAAAAATATATGCACCCCTATGTTCATTGCAGCGCTATTTACAATAGCCAAGACTTGGAAACAAACAAAATGCCCATCGGTAGACGACTGGATTAAGAAACTGTGGTACATTTACACAATGGAGTATTACTCCTCTATAAAGAAGAATGAAATCGTGTCATTTGCAATGATATGCATGGACCTAGAGAACGTTATGCTAAGTGAAATAAGTCAGTCAGAGAAAGACAAATACCTTATGACCTCACTTATATGTGAGATCTAAGGAACTTAATAAACGAGCAATGTAAACAGAAATTGTCTCAGACACACAGAGGAAAAACTGATGATTGCTAGATGGGACGGGGGTGTGATGAGGAAGAAGGAGAAGGGATGAGACGACATATATTGGTAACTCCAATACTGCCACAGGGATAGGAAAGACAGTATAATTGTGTTTGGGGAATATAATCAATAATGTTGTAAATGTTTTTTAGGGGGCCAAAGGGACTCATGTCTTGTTAGGGAGACCACATCATGGATGGTGTAGAGAGGCCTGACCACTGCATTGCACATCAGAAGCTGCCGTTGAATAATATTATTTGTCAACTACAATTTAATATATATAGAGTCATGGGATGTGGAGTACAGTGTGGGGAGTGGAGTCAATGGAATTGTAATAGACAGGTATGATATCAGGGGTAGAGGGGTGGATTGGGGGAGGGGGTGTTGTCACTTTGTGAGGGGTGAAAAGTATAACTATTGCATTGTTTTGTACACCTGTAACTAATAATAAAAAAATAAATTAAAAACATAAATAATAAATTAAAAAATATGTCCACCAATGTCAGCTGATAGGGAGTCTTAATAAAAAATAAGGTTTAAGCTGTAAAAAAAAAAAAAATTCCTCAGGGGCCGGCCAAGTGGCGCAATGGTTAAGAGCTGGCTTGGGATGCCAGAGGGTCCTGGTTCGGATCCCACATATGAGGGCCAGTGACACTGCCCTCTACAGCTAGGATGATGAACAACAGCTCGACCTGGAGCTGGGCTGCCGTGAGTCGCTGGCGACGGCGTAGGCTGCAGCCCCTGTGGCAGTGGTTTGCCATGGGCTACCGTGTGTGGCCAGCATCCAGCGTGAGCGGCCAGCTGCTGCAGTGAGCGGCCGTCCAGAGGCCGGCAACTGGTCTGCCTCGCCCAGGAGGAGCACAATGATGGTGCCAACTTTGGCCAGTGAAGCAGCGTCCTCCAGAACTAGACTGAAGAACAAGACGACAGCAACTTGTCTGTTCCCCTTCCCCCAATTCCCCAGCGCTGTTCCCATCCCCCCAATTCCCCAATAAAAATCTTTAAAAAAAATTCCTCAGAAATATAAATTCATTTGAAAGAATAAATGGTTATATATATATATACATACAAATATATAAATATATATAAACATATATATATATTTATATATTTATTTTTTTCTGTCTCTGTTTCCATCCTACTAATTCTATTTCTCTGGAGAACTCTGATTAATACATGCACCAAACCACAGATCCGGGAAGCTCAGAGATCATCAGGCAGGATAAATACAGATAAAAAAAACAAGAAAATATAGAAACTATATCTACGCATATCATATTCAGTCTCTAGAAAATCAAAGATAAGTAAAAAATCTTAAATGAAGCCAGAAAAAAAACACCTTACCTATAGAGGAGCAAATATAAGAATTATACCTGACTTCTCTCAGAAACCATACAAACAAGTAGAGTGGAATGAAATATTTAAAGTGTTGAAGAAAAAAAAATCAGTAACCTATAATTCTGATCCCATAAAATTATTCTTCAAAAGTGAAGGGAAAATAAAGATTTTCACAGATGAACAAACATTAAGGGAATTTTTGCCAGTCTACCTGCCTTGCAAGAAACATTAAAAGAAATTCTTTAGGGAGAAAGATATTGTTATAGGTCATAAACTTGGATCTACATAAAGAAAGGAAGAGTATTAGAGAAGGAATAAATGAAGGTAAATAAAAACTTTAATTTTTCTTATTCTTAATTGATTTAACAGATAAGAGTTTGCTCAAAATAATAACAGCAATAATGTATTTGATTATGTGTGCTTATTTATACTGTAATGAATGAAAGCAATGATACAATGGGCAGAGGGAGGAATTAGGAATATTTTGTTATTATAAGGTATTCGCACTACCCATGAAGTAGTGTAGGTGTTATTTGAAAGTGGATTTGAATTAGTAGTGTGTATTCCAGACACTAGAACAACCACTAAAAGAAGTATTTTTAAAAAGTAGAATTGATATGCTAAATGAGAGAAAATCTAATCATATAAAATGCTCAATTAAAGCCACAGATGGCAAGAAAAGAGTGAAAAACAAAAATGGCAAACAAAGGCAATAAATAGAAAACAGTAATAAATCAAAACTCACTTTGATGGTCTAAATACACCAATTAAAAAAAAATGATTGCGAGAGTGGGTCAAAAAACAAGACCCAACTATATGTTGTCTACAAGAAACCCATTTTAAGTACAAAGACACATATAGGTTAAAAGTAAATAGATGGAGAAAGATATACCATGTTAACCCTAATCAAAACAAACCTAGAGTAGCTATATTAATGATTAAGGAGTCAATTCTGCATGAAGACATAATAATCCTTACTGTGTACACACCTAGCAACAAAGAGTCAAAGGCATAAGGCAAAAGCAATAGAACTGCAAGGAGAAATAATTGGAGACCTCAACACCCTTCTATCAGAAATGCACAGATCCACAGGCAGAAAATGAGCAAGCACACAGCTGAACCCAACAGCATCATCAGTCAACTGGATATAATTGCCATTTATAAACCACTACACTCAACAACAGCAGAATACACATACATCTTAAGCTCACATAGACCATATACCCAGATAGATCACATTTGGGTCATAAAAAACAACTTAACAAATTTAAAAGAACAGAAATCATACAATGTATTTCCACAAACCACAATGGAATTAAATTAGAAATCAACGCAAGATTTCTGGAAAAATCTCAAAATACTTGGCGATTAAACAACACATTTCTAAATAGTACATGGATCAAACAAGAAATATCAAAAAATTTAAATATTTTAAACTAAATGAAAATTAAATTACAAAACACATGGAATCAGCAAAAGTGCTTAGAGGGAAATTTACAACACTGAATCACATATAAGAAGAAGTAGAAAAAAAGAAATAACAATTAGAGCAAAATTTAATGAAACTGAAAAAAGAAAATCAAGAGAAAATTAAAAAATTCAAATGATAGTTTTTTAAAGATCAATAAAATTTATACTATTCAGTGCTAAAAAGAAATGAACTATCAAGCCATGAAAAGACATGGAGAAACTTTAAATGCATATTACTAAGTTAAAGAATCCAACATAAAAAACCTACAAACTGTATGATTCCCACTATTTCACATTCTGGAAAAGGCAAAACTATCGAGACAGTAAAAACATCAGTGGTTTCCAGGCATTAGGGAGAAGGAAGGAACAAATAGATGAAGCACAGAGGATTTTTAGGATAGTGAAGCTATTCTGTGTGACACTGTAATGGTGGATATATGACAGTATACATTTGTCAAAACCTATAGAATGAACACCACCAAGAAGGAAACCTAATGTAAACTATGGACTTTGGATGGTAATGATGTGTCAATGGTTCATCATCTTGTAACAAATGTACCAGCCTGGTTTGGAATTTTGATAGTGGAGAGGCTGTGTGCGTGTGTGCGTGTGTGTTTGTGTGTGTGTGTGTGTGTGTGTGTGTGTGTGTGTGTGTGGTGTACAGAAACTCCCTGTACCTCCAGCTAAATTTTACTGTGAACCAAAGTCTGTTTATAAAAATAAAAAGAGTATCAGTGAGTTCTGGAACAATTTCAAGCAGCTTCATGTTACTGGTAATTGGAGTCTCCAAAGGAGAGAAGAGATCAAATATAGTTGAAGAAATATGTACAAGTTTTTCCACATTTTATAGAATGATAAATCCACATATCCAAAAAGTTCAACAAAATCCAGTAGAAATTACCAATTTCAGAAATGAGACCCTACAGATCACTACACATTCTACAGATATGAAAATGTTGATAAGGGAATATTATGAACAATTTTATAGATTCAACAACTTAGAAGAAATGAACAAATTCCTTAAATGACACAAAGCTCACTGAAGAAGAAATAATTTAATAGCATTTTATATTTTAAAGAAATTAAATTATAGTTTAAAACATCCCATATTTGCAAAAAGATTAACATTTACCAAGCTAGATAAATCAAAACAGAAATCCACACCTATTCAATACAAAATACGTAGTAAATATGTAGTAAAAACACAGAACACAAAAGATGAAGAGATCTTAAAATGGAAAATGGCTTATAAAAAACGACTAACAATTAAATTGACAAAAGATTCCTCAAGAGCAACAACTGTGACTAGGGAACAGTGGAATATCTTCAAAGCACTATGAAAAAATTTCTGCCAACCCAGGCTGAATAGAACAAAAATATTCAGTTAGATAAAATTTAACCTCTGTGGCAGGCTGCTTCTAAAATGGCTCCCAATAGTTCAGTCATACAGAGTCCTGTAAACAAATTACGGGTGTGCCTCACTGGTCCTCAGTTGTACAGCGAGGCCTCTAGGAAGCTTAGCACATTGTCCTTTAGCCATCACAGCACGAGTACAAAGCGAAGAAGGGTTTATCTCAAAGAGAACTATAACTATTGGGTTGTCAGAAAAGTAATGATGCATATTTGCAACAAAAAACATAGAAAAAATACGTCATGACTTTTCCGACAACCCAATATTATCCAATGCAATGAATCCCAATGAGATTTAGAGGACCCACAAGTTTTTGAGAAAAGTTTATCAGCAGCAACTGGATTTGGACTTAAAAGAGACAGAAATAGTACACAATGAAAAGACCATTGGATTCCCAAAATTCTCCTGGGAGAATAAAACCACATAGCTGCAAAATACGTGCTATATTTCATGAAAAAGGGAAGATCACTCAAGAGCCCAGAGAGCACAGTGGAAATTCATGGACAAACAATTCCTAGAATTATTCTTATTTGATTGAGACCTGATCAAATGTCTAACATTTTCCCAGATTGATTTCAGAACTGACAGGGACCAGTGAAGCCTCTGTGCTTCCCATTTTAAACAGGAATGTCTATTACCTATGCCTGTCCCATTGTATATTGAGATATGGGGGTGGCAGAAACCACTTGTATCTTTTTTCTTTAAATTTTATTAAGGAATTGGGGGAGGAGAATAGTGTTGGGGGATTGGGGAAGGGGACCCGCCAAGTTGTTGTTCTTCAGTCTTTGTTGTGGAGGGCACCAGTCGCCATCTGGCTTCCCATTGGCAGCTTGTGGCCTCTAAGCTCAAGGTGCTGTGTTACAATCTTAGTTGTGGGTAGGCGTAGCTACCATTCCATGCGGAAGTCAAACCAGCAGCCTTGTTGTTAAGAGTGCACGGTCTATCCACTGAGCTATCCGAGCGGCAGCTCAAGGTGCCAAGTTCAGTCTTAGTTGCAGGTGGGCATAGCCCACCATTGAAAAGGCAATCTTGTTGTTACACCAGCTGAGCCATCCTGCCACCTGTTGGCAGCTCAGCAACAACTCAGCTCAGGTGCAGTGTCACTGGCCCATGTGGGAAAGGAACCGGCAGCCCTGTTGCTCAGAGCTCGCTCTCTTAAGCCAACCCTTAACCAACTGAGCCACTTGGCCGGCCCACCACTTGTATCTTTAAGTGTCACAGATACTCAGGTTGAGAGAAATTATACTCAAGGACCTATACATAAGGAACTACACCCAGAAGCCTCATTCACAACTAATCCTGATTTAGATAGTGAGATGCCGGACTTTAATCTTGTAATGGGATGACAGGGGGCCTGGGGAGGGAAGAAATGTATTTTGCATATGCAAGGGAAATGAGTAATTTGCAGCTGGAGGACAGACTGTGGGGCCTGAAGCTATGGCGGCTGTGTCCTCCTCCTTCTCCTCCTGCCCTGGGCCACAGACCCTGCCAGTGTCTGGCTCTGCTTCTGGCAGTGCCACCTGTTTCCACAATGCCCTCCAAGAAACAGGTTCAGGCCAGGGGCAGCAAAAAGGCGGAGAAGGAAAAGGAGATGTATCAAAGACAAAACTTTTGGTCTAGAGAATAAAAAAGGAGCAAAACAACAGAAGTTTATCAAGGCTGTCACTCAACAAGTTAAATCTGGTCAACAGTATCCAGGTCGGGTAGCACAAAGTGAAGCTGAAAAGAAATTTAAGAAAGATGACAAGAAGAAAGAATTCTAAGAGCGAAACGAGGGAGGTGTCAAACCTGTAGTTGCCACTCAAAAAGTAAGTAAAGGTGCAGATCCCAAATCTGGTACATGCGTTCTTCAAGCAAGGACAGTGCACAAAGGGGATAAGTGTAGGTTCTCATATGACCTGACTGCAGAGAAAATGTGAAAAGCAAAGTGTTTACGTTGATGCAAGAGACGAAGAACTTGAAAAAGCTACTATGGATAACAGGGACGAGGGAAAACTGGAAGAAGTAGTGAACACAGTACGCAAGCACTTCTGTGAAGCTACTGAAAACAACAACCATGGCTGGTTTGGGGTGTGCCCCAGAGAGGGTGATACTTGCATGTATCATCATGCACTCCTCCTGGATTTGTGTTGAAAAAAGATAAAAAGAGAAAGAAGATGAAATCTCATTAGAAGATCTAAGACAGCGTTCTGCCCTGGGTCCAAATGTTACCAAAATTACTCTAGACTCTTTTTGCATGGAAGAAAAGGGTAAGATAAGAAAAGACTGATAAACTTGAGCAAGGTACAGAAAGAAGGAAAGCAGACTTCGAAACAGCGGAAGCAGTAGTGAACAGTGGTCATGAGGTGTTTGAGTTTTGTTTTGTTTTTTTTAAAGATTTTTATTGGGGAATTGGGGGGATGGGAACAGTACTGGGGAATTGGGGGAAGGGGAACAGACAAGTTGCTGTCCTTTTGTTCTTCAGTCTAGTTGTGGTGGACGTTGCTTCACTGGCCCAAGTTGGCACTATATTACGCTCTTCCCGGGTGAGGCAGATCAGTCACCAGCTTCTGGACGGCCGCTCACTGAGGCTGCTGGCCGCTCATGCTGGCTGCTGGCTACACACGGTAGCCCATGGCAACCCACTGCCACAGGGGCTGCACCCTACACCATCACCAGAGACTCACAGCAGCCCAGCTCCAGGTCTAGCTGTTGTTCAGCATCTTAGCTGTGGAGGGCAGTGTCACTGGCCCTCATATGTGGGACCTGAACTGGGCCCTCTGGCGTCCCAAGCCAGTTCTTAACCATTGCGCCACTCAGCTGGCCCGAGGTGTTTGAGTTTTGTCCTGACTGGCTCATGATGATGAGGAAGCAGATGACACCCGTCACACCCAGGAAACAGGGGGTGATGATTCAATAAGTGTAAATGACATCGATTTAAGCTGCACATCTCAAGAGATGTGGAAGACAGGTATCACTGTGACCAGTCTTGAAAGATTCAGCAGATATACTTCAGAAAAGGAAGTAACAAATTAAGTGAGGCTTCTGGAGGTAGGGCTGAAAATGATGACAGAAGTGATTCAGAAGAAGACAATGAATGAAGGGGAGGGACAGGAAAATGGAGCCACTGATGCTGTTCCCGGTGATGAAAATCTTTTTACTGGGGAAGATTTAGATAAACTATGAGAATTCAACACACCTAATTTAGAAGATGACACCAAACAAGTCAATGAAAAAATTAAGCTGGTTCAGCATGAGTTGAAATAGACTACATTAATTTTTTTTCCACCTAGAATTCTTCAACAGGATGTTTATTTCCCATGCTGCTATTCTGGAGGGCTCACTCTCCTCCAAAAAAGGAATATTCTCCCTATGTCTTGTCTTCTGACTTTCGCTATATCTCACAGTAAATTCAGAGTAGTTCTTTTTTTATTTTATTTTATTTTATTATTTTTTATTTTATTTTATTGTTAGTTTCAGGTGTACAGAACAATGCAATAGTTATCCTTTTCACCCCTCACAAAGTAACAACCCTCCTCCCCCCATCTACTACCCTCCCACCCCCCGATATCATGCTTATCTATTACAATTCCATTGATTCCATTCCCACACTCTACTCCGCGTCCCGTGATTATACGTATATATAATTATAGTTGACACTGAGTAGTTCTTGATAAATTGAAAATATAATGGTTATTGCAGAGAATGCTGATTGTTGTAACTGTCCACTCAAGTAGGAAGTGTGCCTGCTTTTCCAGCTTTTGATTTTCACTGGACATGTGTTATTACAAGGACAACATAAATTTAAATTTAAAATACCCTTTACTTAATTCAGTTTTTAATGAGTAATTTTATTTATTTTGTATTTATGTTTAAATGACGGTCTAAAATACAAGCGCTGTACTTCATAAAGGAAACGGTATATGCAGATTCGGTATGTATCTCTTTGAACAATTAGATGGACATTTAAAATGAAACTTCTTTAATCTGACAGGATCAGCTGCAATGCCTTAAACTGTTTTGAAAATTTCCCTCTTCTTTTTGCCAATAAAGTTGTAAATAAAGACCTTCATACATTAAAATCCAAAAAAATAAATACATAAACTGGTACCCAGTGATTCCCAATTTCTGGTATTCCTTTGTGGAAGCCCCTCCCCGTAATTGTGGCTGGACCTAGGAACTTACTTCTAATGAATATGGCTAAAGTGCCAGGATGTCACTTTCAAGATTAGGTTACAAAGGATGTGACATTGTCTTGCTCATTTTTCTGGTTCTTCTCAAAGAGCTTGCTTGCTCTGATGAAGTCAGCTGCCATATTGTCACACAGAGAAAGCTTCATGGCAAGGAAGTGAGGTCCTCCACCTGAACCCATAGGAACTGGATACTGCCCCAAACTACATGAGCTGGGAAACTGTCCCTTACCTTAAGCCTTGATTACAGCCTTGTGAGGTTCTGAGCCAAAAGACTCAGCTAAGCCATGCTATCTATCTAACTATGATAGATAAACGTTTTCTGTGTTAGGTCACTTCATTTTGAGGAACTTCTGGTTGGACATATCTACATGCTGGGAGGATGGAGCACCCTGGTTCACAGGGCCAGAGCTCCTGCCCTTGGGCCTCATCAGGACCCAACCCTGTGTTCTTCTCCATCTGGCTGTTCATCTGTACCCTTTACAAGAATGGCTCCAGATTTTCTTTTTTAAACTCAACCTTTTAAATGAGAAATAAACCAAGACTCAAAGCAATGAAGTGACTTGTCTAGGTTCACACTGCTTGTAAGAGGCAGAGCTAGGATTGTATCTAAGAAACCAAAATCGTAACCATTACTGAATACGTCTTCACAGGAACTAATAACATAAAATAAAGTACTTTATTAGGAAAAAGAAGCTTTAGGCAGATTACAATCACAAGTTTTTTGTAAACGCCTGATTTAAGACTGTTGATGTCTAGCTTAATGAAATAAATGATTCATTTAATTAAAAAAAAGATAGATGATATGTTTTGGATTTGCTTTAAAATAATTCAGAAGTAAGATGAGGGAGAGAGTTAAATGAAACAATGTTTGCCTACACTGATAATTGTCTGTGATCATACTGGGGGTTCTGTATACCATTATACATTTGTATCTGAAATTTTTCACAATAAAAAAAAAACTTATGTTAAGGTTTTTCAACCTTGGTACTATTGATATTTTGGGTTGGATAAATTCTTTAATGTGGGGATTGTCATGTGCATTGTAGAATGTTTAGCAGCATCCCTGGCTTCTATCCATTAGATGTCAGTAGTGCCACCACCCCACCGTTGTGACAACCAAAAATATTTCCAGACATTGCCAAATGTCCCACAGGGAGCAACCTGGTTCCCACTGAGAACCACTGCTTTAAAACAAGGTTGCTTGTTATTATTAGAAGTCCTAGCCTAGGCAATCACCACAATATATCAGGAAAACTTCAGGATATAAATATACAAAAGTCATTTGCATTTCTATATAAGAGCAACTAACAAAATTAAAAACACACACACATTATTTACATTAACAACAAAAAGGAAGGTACTTAATAAATTAATCAAAAGAAATACAAGTCTTTTATGAAGTACGTTATAAAATATCATAAATATGCTGAATACCTAAATAAATGGAGAAGCATGCTGTGTTATGGATAGGAAGGCTTAATATCATAAGTGAGCTAGTCTCAAAATTATCTATAGAGTCAATGTAAATTTAGCATGATTTATATGGAGGAATAAAGAGCTAAAAATAGCCAAGACATTCCTAGAGGACACCTATGCAGGGGTCATGCCCCATTAGGTTTTAAGACATTTTGTAAAACTATAGTAATTAAAATAGGGTGGAAATGAAGAGCTCTCACAAGCAGAATAATACAATATGGAAACTTAACATTGAACCTAACTGGTTAAATAACTGGTCATACAACAAGGTCACATTACTAGGAAAAAAGCAACTATTCCATAAATAGCTCTGGGAAACTGGTCACCTATATGGAAAAAAATTGAAAATGGATAGGCACCTCATATAAAAAAATAAATTCCACACTGACTAATAAATTCCAGATTGACTAATGTGAAAGGAAAAATATTTTTCAGTTTTAGAAAAAATATGGGAGACTATTTTTAAGATAAGAATTTCTTTAACAAACACAAAAAGTTCAAACCATACAGGAAGATGAATAAATGCAACAAGTTTAAAATTTACTAAAATACATCAAAAGATAGTATAAAAGACAAGTGAATGAGAGAAGCAATTGTAGCAAATGTATCAGATAAACATTATCAAAAAGAAAAAGACAAACCTTACCAATCAGAAAAATGGTCATGACCAGGCATTTCACAGAAGAGAACCACAAATGGCCAATGAAAATAGGAGGTGCTCAAACTCATTCATCAGAAAACTACAAATTAAAATCACGGGTTACCATTTACTCTTAGCGAATTGGAAAAATGTAAAAGCCAGGCAGTTCTATACAGTTAAATTAAGTAAGAAGGTTATAAAATGCAGAATTGTTAATTCTGTACACTAAGTGATCCCAATTTTACTATTTAAATATTTGATATGGATGTACATATAAGTTTAAAAATACATACATATATGTAACTGGAAAATAAACATAAACTATTAACAGTGAAAAAAAAAAAAGCCAGGCTGGTGAGGATATGGATCCTTGGGAATTTTTATACTAATGATGGCAGTGTACACTACTGCAAACTCTATGGAAAACAATTTGGCATTACCTAGTGAAGCTGAATATGCACATCCCCCATGATCCAGCATTCTGTTCCTAAGTGTGTATCTGAGAGAAACTCTTGAAGGGGGCACCTTTAAAAATATACACAGCCCAAACCAAAAACAACCCAAATGTTCATCAACAGTATAATGTATAAATAAGCTATATTATACCACAGAATAGTATTGTGGCAATAAAAACAAATTGATAATAGCTATACACCTCAAAACAGATAAATCTCAAGATAATGTTATGGAAAAGAAAGAAAGAAAACTAACAACTGATAGAAGAAAATACAGACTATGATACCATTTATGTAAAGGTCACAAACAGGTGAACTAAACAAACAAAAATGGGAAAAACATGACAATGAAAGATCAGGGATCGCCATCATGCAGTAACAAATATTGCTACTGTAATGCTAAAATTCCCAAACTGCCATGTCCATTTCCCTACTAGGGTTGTTCAAATCAGATGCCCATTCTGCTTCATTAGTTAGACAAACATTTCATGAGTTAAGACTATCTCTACCCTAAACAAGCTTATAGGAAAATGTGTGATAACATTAACAAAAGCCTATGAAGCACTTGGTACGATGCTAGGTGTCTCACTTTTTTTTTTAACAGAGCATAAGCATTTATTTATATACTAATAAAATAAGTACCATTTTGCCAGATGCTATGCTAAGGACTTTACAGTAATTTTAATTTAATCCTTACAATACCTCTATGAAGTAAATACTCTTATCACCATCCACACTGAGTACTATTATCATCCTAATAATAATACTAAAGGCCATATAACATTTTAACCACTTACTAATGCCAGGCATTAGGCTAAGTCTTTATAGTCAATCTAATTTAACCCTCACAACAACCCCATGAAGTAGGTACTATTCTCATCCCTAAAGGATATCATTACCATCCCAATTTCCAGGATAAGAAAACTAAGGGGGAAGATGAGGTAACTAAGAAAAGGCAAAATCAAGTTAAGTCACCCATGGTCATACAACTAATAAAGGTAAAATTTGAACCTATGTCTATCAGACCCTAAAGCCTGTGTTTAGGCACTTTCACACTCATTATTTTATTTCATATTTAGAAGCCCTGTGAAGTAAATATAACAGAGGGGTTAAGAGCACGGGCTCTGAAGATAGAAAGATGTGGGCCCAAATCCCACTCTACCCCATTCCAACTGTGGGACTAAGGACAAGCTCCTCAGCCTCTCTGAGAGGTCCAATCCTCCCATCTATAAAATGGAGGTTTTTAAAGTGTCTGTGTGTAGGCGTGAAAGGGCAAATATGAAAACCAAATGAAACAATGCACGCAAAGAGCTTAACACAGTGCCCGGCACACAACCAATGTGATGAGGCAGAAAAGGGTTAATAAAAGTGAACCTGAAGGGGGACTACCCAGGCCTGCATCCCTTCCCCAGGAACCACCCAAGCTCATCCCCTAGAAATAAATCTAAAATGTCTAAACTCTCATAAAAAGAGGAGATAAGACCCAATTGGTATTAACCGGTTCTTCACACATGCACAAACTGCCAAAATCTATCCATTAGTTGAACTCTAGCCTAATTATAATGCAATTATAATGGAATGAACATTAAAGCTTACCCCCTACCCGCCATGGGTTTTTCTGTATGCATTCTGGGTAAGAGCATGCACAGAAAGAAACTAGTTATATTGCCAATATATGTCAATCAAATGACCTCAGTCTATACGTCACATCTCCTGCTGTAAGGAAATTTACCTTAGAGGATGTTATAATGAACTTTTTTCTTTTGAAAACAAAACAGAAGTTTTGCAGTTCCATGAAGTTTCGGTTTTGTTAAATCCAAGCAAAATTAAATGTTGCCTCAGTCAGAGCAACTTCTAAATACTTTGGGTACCAAGATTCCTTATGAGATTCTATTTGAAAGGAGTGTCCCACTAATTAAAGAGGTTTGAAGCTACTGGTCTACAGGATAAAAATCAAGTCTATAGCATAAAATATAAGACCTCCCAAAGCCTGGCCCACATCAGCTCTCTCAAGTCTTATTTCCCACGGCTTCCTGGCTGACTGGAAATGAACTCTAGCAACACTAAACTGCCTATAGTTCCTCATTAATGCCACTATGTTTCTGTCCATACTGTAACTTCCAAATGATTGCTGCCTGGTTTTATTTTACTTTATGTTTAAGAAATATATTAAGCTATGAGAAACAAATGCCACATTCTGGGCCCAGATGGGACTGAGCTTGTGTGGCTTCCATGACATAGTGGGAGGGGAGGGTCCCACAGATCAGGCACAATAGGGCCCAGTGTTTCCCAAGGTCCCTTGGTGCCACTAGGTTGGGCCAGGAGTCACACGACATGAACTCCTCCATTCCTCCTCTTTTCTTTGAACACTTGTAGGCCTAGAGTTAGACACAGACTGCTCCCAGGAGGAATATCTCTTGATGGCTCATTTGGCTGAAGAAGGGAAGGGCATTCTGGATAGTCAAGGAAGGACTACAGCACTCCATCCATGGCTCATCCAAGGAGTACAATATCCTGTAAGTCCCAACTGAATGCTCTTCCCTTTATCTGTTGATATGCTCCTCCTTTAAGTCAAAAGTTCTCAGAAGGAGTGGGAGGAGGAGCATTTTCCCCTGTGGGGGGCATTTCGCAAAGTCTGGAAAGGTTTTTGGTTGTCATAATTGGAGTGGGGTTATCACTAGCACCTACTGAGTTAGGTGAGGGATGTGCTAACCATCCCACAATGTACAAGATGGCCCCCACGTCAAAGGATTATCTGGCCCCAAATGGAAACAGTGCCAAGGTTGACAGTTGCAGCTTTAGTTCTCAGTTTGGTACCACAGCGTCCAGGAAGGCCTTCCTGAACCCCCCAGACCGGGTTCGGTACCTCTTCTTGGGAGTTAGCATTGTATTGTACTGTCATACGTTACTCAATGACAAGGATAAGTTATTAGGTAATTTTGTCATTGGGGGACATCATGGAGTACACTTCCACAAACCAGGATGGAACAGCCTACTACACACTCGGGCTGTACGGTGAAGACCAGGGGTTGGCAAACTTTTGAGATGGAAGAGCTAATCCTGTCCCTCACAACAATTTAAAAATTATTCGAGGGCCATAAATATATTTTTACAAATAAAGAAAATTAGATCACGTGTACCTTTTGAGCAGAGACCTTAACACTGTTCCTGGAACATAGTAGGCACTCGGTAAAGTAGCATAGACTGCTATCTGCCTATCCTACTGGCCAACCCAGGGGTCGGCAAACTTTTGAGATGGAAGAGCCACCAGCAAACTGCAGTTCGCGAAATGTGGCTCTGAAGTAAAATTGAAAACGAAAATAAAACTATCATAGTTTCATTTATAAAATTTTTAAAAGGTATTATTCACATAATGGTGATTAGGTAAAAATATATTTATGGCTCTCGAATAATTTCTAAATTGTTGTGAGGGACAGGATTAGTTCTTCCAGGGGTCATAAAACTTTCCGACAGACAGACAGAACGTACCCAAAGAGCTGCATGTGGCTCGCAAGCCACTGATTGCCGACCCCTGGTCCAACCTATTCCTCTTAGTTAAAAGAACACCAACTCTCAGTTGGGCACATGGTCACTTGGAATGAAGACTACATTCCCCACCCTTCTATATATGGCCAAAGACTAAGTGATAGTTGGTGGGGTGCGAGAAGGGCTACCTGGAAGCTTCTGGGAAATGTCTTTTAAAAGTACTAAATGCTCAGGGCTGGCCAAGTGGCTCAGCTGGTTAAGAGTTTGCTGAAGAGCACGAGCTCTGAGCAACAGGGTTGCTGGTTCGATTCCCACATGGGCCAGTGAGCTTTGCCTGAGCTGCGCCTGAGCTGAGCTGCCACTGAGCTGCCAAAAGGTGGCAGGATGGCTCAGCTGGTGAGAGCACCTGCTCCGAATGACAAGGTTGCCTGTTTGATGGTGGGCTACACCCACCTGCGGCTGGGACTGAACTTGGCACCTTGAGCTGAGCTGCTGCCCAGATGGCTCAGTGGATACAGCGTGCGCTCTTAACAGCAAGGTTGCCGGTTTGATTCCCGCATAAAAAAAATAAATAAGAAATAAAAATAAAAAAGTACTAAATGCCCTTCACATATGCCCACCCTATCCCACCCTGCTGCTTAGGACACAGATGAGAGGACCGGAACTCCAACTTGAATCCCTTCGGTAAGAGCCAAAAGCTGCTGCAGCCAAAATGCTAGGTGACTATGATCTTCCAAACCAGCCTTGGTCTGCCTTCTTATACCTAACAGCCACTATTTTGTTTAAAACCATTGCTATTTCAGATCTCTGCTTTTTGCAAAGATGCCTAATCCAAATTGATAAATGATCTAATACCCAACTTCTACTTTTTGCCATCAATAGCCATATACTTCAAGAAAGTACAACTTGTGCTTTATTAATTTGCATTTTGTTTTGCTTTTCTTCACTGACATATTTTGAAATACAATTTTTCCTCTGCTCTTTTCCTTTTGCAACTTATTTTGCTGTCAATTATATTCCTTGTTTATTCAATTACCCTTCTCTAGCTAAGAGTTCTCAGCTACTTATCTCTTCCATTTGACTTGCAAAAGAAGCTCAGTGATTTCCACAACTCCAAAAGCATTCCTCTTAGGTAGTATTTGATTCACAACTAGATTTACATGTAGAGAGCCAGAGGTCAGCAGTAAGGGTTAAGCCTGACAGCTGGCAAGCTGACAGGCTCTCAGGCCCAGGTGAGCAGCCTGGGAAGATTGCTGGATAGATCTCATCTCCACTTTGCAGCTGAAGAAAACACAGCCAATGTTACAGACAACCTTGAAAGTTACAGAGTAGAAAGAAGGCCATCCTGTTAAGAGTTTCTACTTGCTGTGTTTTGTCTCACTTCGGGGAGATTGCTCCCAAAACCCCCTACCTAAAAACCTTCTTTTGCTATAAAAGCTGTGTACAAACAATAAACGAGGCCACTCTCTGCCATCAGCACTGAGTGGACCTCCTGTCCCCAGCTTTCATCTCTAGTCTTTCTTTTCTAGTCTCCCACCCAATCCTCTCAGGTACCCTTTCGGTAAGCTCCTGGCTGACAAGTCAGGAGCGTTCGGTTGAGCAAGCTGATCTTGTTCATTTATAGACAGGTTTACTGCCTCTACAGAGGATAAGTAATCCAAAGTAAGCAGACTTGTTCTCTGATTAATGTTATGGAAAAAAGATGTAATATTTATAAAATTCTTCTGGAATAGAAGAGCTCAGATAATCCTAATTTGCATACTAATTTTACATGCTGTTGAAGTGATCATAATTTGCTTGAATATAGCCTGTCTTTGTCATAACTTGTTCATGGTATTTTTTTTTTAAGATTTTATTGGGGCATTGGGGGAGGGGAGCAGCCAAATTGTTGTCCTTCAATCTTAGTTGTGGAAGGCGCAGCTAGCTCAGTTCCAAGTCCAGTCGCGTCAATCAGCTCAAGGTGCTGTGTTCAATTAGTTGAGGGTAGGCGTAGCCACCATCTTATGTGGGAGTCGAACCAGCAGCCTCTTTTTTAAGAGTGCACACTCTATCCACAGAGCCATATGGGCGGCAGCTCAGCTCAAGGTACCAAGTTCAGTCTTAGTTGCGGGTGGGTGTAGCCACCATCTCATGTGAGAGTCGAACCGGCAGCCTTGTTGTTAAGGAGTGCACACTCTATCCCGAGCCACCCGGGAGGCAGCTCAGCTTAAGGTGCTGAGTTCAGTCTTTAGTTGCGGGTGGGCATAGCCCACCATTCAAACCGGCAGCTGGGTTGTTAGGAACACATGCTCCCACCAGCTGAGTTATCCTGCCACCTGTTGGCAGTTTAGCGGCAGCTCAGCTCAGGGCGCAGAATCACTGGCCCATGTGGGAATCAAATCGGCGACCCTGTTGCTCAGAGCTCGCATTCTTGGGCAAGCTCTTAACCAACTGAGCCACTCAGCTGGCCCCAGCTCATAATATTCTTTTTTTTTAAAAAGATTTTATTGGGGAATCAGGGAAAGGGGAACAGACAAGTTGCCATCCTTTTGTTCTTCAGTCTAGTTGTGGACAACGTCGCTTCACTAGAACACGTTGGTATTGTGATCATTGCACTCTTCCCGGCTGAGGCAGATCAGTCGCCGGCCACTGGACGGCCACTCACTGCTGCTCTTGGCAGCTCACACCGGCTGCAGGCTGCTCACACTGGCTGCCAGCCACACACGGTAGCTTATGGCAGCCCACTGTAGCAGGGGCTGCAGCCTATGCTGTCACCGGCGACTCATGGCAGCCCAGCTCCAGTTCAAACTGTTGTTCACCATCTTAGCTGTAAAGGGCAGTGTCACTGGCCCTTATGTGGGATCCAAACCGGGGCCCTGCTGCTCAGAGCTGCCGTCCCAAGCCAGCTCTTAACTAACGGCACCACTCGGCCGGCCCCATAATATTCTTATTATTCTTAAATTTCAAAAAATTTTCAAGTGGATATTTGTTATCTTTCTTTCTTAATCCTGTAAGACATAATAAAAATTTTTAATTGCCAAACTAAATTTCCTTTTGAAAACTAAAAAGGAAATTTAATATTCTAAATTTAATAACTATTCTTTGTTCCTCCTCAAAAGTATCTCCATTTCCAAAAGCTCTTTTGTATGATTTTCACCTGTTTTTTTCATCTTTCTTTGCTATGGATCTGATTTCTCGTTTTTTTTCTGCTTTATTTATTAGAAGCTTTAGAGTGTCAGTTATTTTCTTATTCTCTTCTATTTACCACTGCTATATTTTTCATTTTAACCATTTGTGCTTAATAGTTGTATACCCTTTTTCTGCTCTAAGGGTAGATAACTCGTCTCTGAATTCTAGCTGTGATTCTTGTACTTGTTCTGTTTAAGCATTACCATTATACTGATTTTTTCTGGCTTTGCTCTTTTGGCTAGTAAACTTGTTTACTGATCCTAGGTTACTTTTTTTTTTAATTGGGGAATTGGGGGGATGGGAACAGCGCTGGGGAACTGGGGCAAGGGGAACAGACAAGTCGCTGTCGTTTCGTTCCTCAATCCAGTTGTGGAGGATGCTGCCCCACCGGCCCAAGTTAGCACCATCACTGCGCTCCTCCCGGGCAAGGCAGATCAGTCGCCAGCCTCTGGACGGCTGCTCACGGCGGCTGCTGGCCGCTCACACTGGCCGCCGGCTACACACAGCAGCCCGTGGCAACCCACCGCCACAGGGGCTGCAGCCCACACCGTCGCCAGCGACTCACGGCAGCCCAGCTCCAGGTTGAGCTGTTGTTCAGCATCCTAGCTGTAGAGGGCAGTGTCACTGGCCCTCACATGTAGGAGCCAAACTGGGGCCCTCTGGCATCCCAAGCCAGCCCTCAACCAACGCGCCACTCAGCTGGCCCCTAGGTTACTTTTTTATTTCACTCATCCTTGAGTATACTTTGGTGGATTTTCAAAAATTGTTACTGATGATTTTTATTTGTTCCAGGTAATTTTATAGTATCTTGATGTGTTTAATAGCAGAAACAATGCTGTACACTCTAGTAACTTCCTGAATGTTCCCAGATGGAAATGACTGAAATTCCACAAAAATTCCACAATCCATGAAAAGAGGTCAGTGTCGATAGCTTTAAACTTCACCTGTATTTCCTACTCAAAATATTCGAGGAGCAGCCTCAGCAGTAGGTACCACTCACTCACTAACCAGCAAGATCCTCTTCCACACTCAATCACCTGAAGAATTCTACTGGGACACATCTATTCGCAGAAAGTGTTTTCCTTAGAATGTACTCTCCCTACCTTTCTATATAAACATTTCTTGAAAGAAAAGGCAAAAACACATTTTTAAAATGCCTTGATTTTTTCCTACTCTCTATTAGTTTGGAAGAATTAGATCAATGAGTTCTACATTATTTTTTGGAGCCATCATATTCAAGACTATGGCTCAGTTTAATATGAAGTTGAACAGAATGGTTGAATAATTTATCACAACAGAACATGGTATTCAAAACATCAAAGGTATAAGGCCAGTCACTAGAGAAACCAATGCTACAACTGAACTTGAAATGACTACCTGAAAACATCAAGGATAAATAGCATGTCTAAAATTCTACAGTTGTACCTAAATGTAGAACTAAAGATAAATTATCAGCCAGCCAAAGCAATGTGTTTTCATCCCTTTTCCCACTCACTAAATACTTTGCTTTTATTTTCAGTTTTATAAAGCCTGTCTTGCATCCACTATTGTCTCAGGAAGACTCACTGACCACCCCATAATAAAAGTATGCTTTCTTATACAGAATTCTCTCATAGAAGAATCCAAATGCTCACAGGTGATTACCCTACGCCTCCTACTTTTCTGTAGCTATAACTGACCAGGAAGGCAAGAGGTGCCAAGCAGGGTGAAAATAACTGGAAATTCCTAAGCAAAGCAAAGGAACGCTTAACTTTCATAGTTAACAAGCTAAGGCAGGTAAAACTGTGAAGGCCTTCCTTACTGCTGTCTTCAGCAACTTCTGCATATATTCCTGAGCCTTCCGGTGACACCTTCAAGTCATTGAGGGTGCCTAAATGATTTTGGTATTTTAGTACTAAATAATACCAAAATAAGTATTAAAGTACTTATTTTAAATAATTATCCTAGAATAACAATGCTATAGGAAGATAAAAGCACACAATATGATCACCTCTGGGCTATGAATTCCTTATGGTCATGACTCTCAACTAACATGGCACTTACTTATTAGTAAGCTTGGCATTTACTAATGGAATCACTTTATATGTTTCTGCCTTATCCCCCGGTTAGCTCTTTGAGAGCAGGGACTCACTCTTTAAAAAGGCCTGCCTCAGCCAAAGTAGCTCTGCCTTTACCTATTTTATATTGGAATTCTGGATAAGACTATTTCAAAAAGGAGTTCAAATGTTAGTGTTTTATTTTGTTTTTAAGTTTGAAAAAATACTCATACCCCACTAAAATTAAAAGGACTGACAATACCAAGTGTTGGCAAAGACCATGAAGCATTTAGAACACATTCATGTATAGTACAGCCATGTATGAATGAATAAATGATACAGACACTCTGAGAAGCAGGAAGTGTCTATTACAGATATACAGATAAAGGTAGAGATATATAGATACATCTTATGATCCAATGATTCTACTCATTGGTATAAACACACACACACACACACACACACACACGTGCACACGTGCACAAAGTCGGATAATTAAGTCTGTGAACTTTCCACTGTGGAAGTGCACAGTGGAAATTTCACAAATTTAATTGTTAGCCCTCGTGTGTGTGTGTATCCAAGAGAAATTAATGCTTATGCCCACCAAAAGTAATGTACAAAAACGTTCTTAGCAAATCTACCCACAGTATCCCAAAACTAGAAACACCAAATGTCCATCAGTGGAACAATGGATAATTTGTGTTAAGTTTTTAAAAATCCAGTAATGAAAAAGAATGAGCTATGACAATTTACAATATAATGGGTGAATCTCATGTTAAATTAAAGAAGCCAGGAACAAAATAATAAATAGAAATGATTGCATTTATATGAAGTTCAAAAACAAGCAAGACGGGCCGGCCAAGTGGCGCCATGGTTAAGAACTGGCTTGGGACGCCAGAGGGCCCCGGTTTGGATCCCACATATGAGGGCCAGTGACGCTGCCCTCCGCAACTAAGATGCTGAACAGCAGCTCGACCTGGAGCTGGGCTGCCTTGAGTCCCCGTCGACAGCGCAGGTTGCAGCCCCTGTGGCAGTGGGTTGCCATGGGCTACCGTGTGTAGCCAGCAGCCAGCGTGAGCAGCTAGCAGCCACAGTGAGTGGCCATCCAGAAGCCAGCGACTGATCTGCCTCGCCCGGAAAGAGAGCAATGATGGTGCCAACTTGGGCCAGTGAAGCAACGTCCTCCACAACTAGACTGAAGAACAAAA
>NW_017732752.1:16678-26554 GCF_001890085.2 Hipposideros armiger | reverse complement strand
AAAAACCTTTAAAAAAAACAAAAAACAAGCAAGACTGACTGTTTTTGAACTTTATATACACCCTCACATCACTTCTGGTGATTGAGGTTGGAATAATGGTTACTTTTGGGTTGAGAAGGATATTTATTAAGAAGCATAAAACAGCCTCCTGGGTACTGGTAATTTTGTATATCTTGATATGGATAGAGATTATACAAATGTATATAGATGTAAACATTCATCAAATTGTACACTGAATATTTGTGCATTTACTTTATATGTTACACCTTAATTTTTTTAAACTCATATAGTGGCAAGAGTCTTGGGAATAAATATTGGAAGTTCTAGTCATGGTTCTGCCACATGAGATTCTTGACAAAGCATAGAGCCTCACTGGGTGTCTGTCTAATCTGTACACTAAATGCTAAGGTCTCTTTCCTTTCTAAAAGTCATTAACTCTAAACATCTATGAATTTCCTCGGATGTTTACCTTAAACATAGTTAAGTATATAAGCAAAATGAACTTTTCCTGATTTCCACCAAAATTTCACTTGAGCATATATCTCTTT
Organism: Hipposideros armiger; assembly: GCF_001890085.2. Taxonomy (NCBI): domain Eukaryota; kingdom Metazoa; phylum Chordata; class Mammalia; order Chiroptera; family Hipposideridae; genus Hipposideros; species Hipposideros armiger. The sequence goes on along the minus strand of NW_017732752.1, from coordinate 26,006 downwards.
AATCCCTACTTAGAAAGAATAGCAGGGGTGGGGGTTGGGGGGGTGCCTGGTAGACTTATTTTATAGTAACAGAAGGAACTACCATCAGAATCTCTGGGCCAACATACAAGCACAGAAAGGAAATGCTTACCTAAGAATACAGGTGATTACAAATTAGTTATGGCCTATTATCTGGAGAGAAAAAACAACAAATTGTGATGACAGTAGCCAGAGCTGTAATTCTCTGAATCAAGAAAAATAATCTAGAGCCACTGGAGTGATGATACCTAATAATTTGTAATCAATAAATGAAAGTTAGATGCAGAAAGGTAGCTGTTCCTTTCAAATTATCTACATGAGGAATCAATATTTACTGTACAAATTCTATACATTGGAAAAAAATCAAGAAGACATTCTTTGGTAGGGGCAAGCAAGGTACACAAGGGAAGTACACTGCGTTTCCTTTTTCTTTTTTACAGGGGGTATATATTACTTTTATAAATGGAAAAAATAAAAAATAAAATTGTTATAACCAACTTTTCTTCATGAGGAGATGCTATCTGAATTTAACAGTAGTTTCCATTTTTATATCCTCATTCTAGATATACGTCATCAAGTCAGGTTGTTAGTTCAAGTCAGAGTGCCCTAGTCATCGCTTCATGATAAAGGGGAAAAGATGCAATGGTTGTAGGAGTACATATTTGAATCTAAGCAACTTCTTGTATGGATTATGGATTAAGCTTCCAAATTTTTCTAGCCTGTTATAAAACTCAAAAGAAGATGTATCCATCAGCTGACAAACGAAACACTACATGTAATAAAATGCCATGAATAAAAGCACTAATCCACTGAGACCAAGGCATGGATTCTAATTCTGGCCATGCCATCTAAATTTGAGTAAATCATTTTGATCTTTCTCACTCAGTCTTCCTACCCATAAAATGAAAAGATGGGGTTAGATAATTTTAGCTTTATTTTTCTCTATCACTAAAAATTCCTAAATGCTTGGAATTCACTACTTCTCACCACCAGGGTAGGTGCTTTTCCTCATATTAACCTTAATCTATACTAAAGCAAATTATCCTTATTAATGAAAACATCTAGAAATTAGAAATCAGAAGCCACTAAAATTCAATGATGGGCATTAAAGCCTGAGGTCTGTGAAAAAGGACTTTCATTGCTATGAATTGGGTTTGCTGCCATCAAATAAATAAAAAGGACTATAATTTATAAACAAAAGAAAGAAATAAATGAAAGGTTTATAATGAACTGGATAGGAAATTTTAAAAAAAAAACTCACTGGTGAAGCTATATCTATTCCAGAAAAGGTCTGTAGTCTGTGTGTATACACACATGCATATACATATATACACACACATATACACATATATATACACGCATACACACACACACTCTTTATTAGTTGAATATACAGCCAAATAAAAAATATAACATCTACTCACTTTGACAGAGATACTCCCCCAGCTTTCCCAATCATCTCTTCATGGTGTAACACTGAGTGGTTCCACGGAATATGGAGGAACTTTAAGAGTGTTCTCATCCACCGCTCAGGATGTAAGACAAGTTGTTCATAGTGAACTAACATGCATTTTTTATAGCCAACCTCCATACACTGGTTATACATGGTCTCTATGGCACGATTCCACTTGGTCAAACAGTCCCTGTAGCTGTTCAGGTCAAACCCAGCTATAGTAACTTTTCGAGAAATCATTGAGTGCACTGATGCCCGGCCATCTCGGACCATCAGGAGAAATTTGGCATTGGGAAATAACCTAGCAAGGTACGTTAAGGATTTCAGGGCAAAGGGGTCTTTATTACATAAGTAAGGGGCTGGCTCCCCATGCTTGACGATGATCTCTAGTAAGAAGGCCTGCATGGCGGAGTCCAGCACCTCATCGGTGACACCAGCCTCATCCAGGCGTATTTTCTCTTTACTCGACCGTGACCACATCTGTTTCAGGGCCAGGATTCGGGGAATGACCCTGGTTTCCTCCCCACAGCGGACATCAGGATGTGCATCTAACATGGCCCTCATGAGCGTGGTTCCACTCCGCGGCACACCGCCAATAAAAATTAAAGGCATATCCTTGTGATAGGCAAAGGTTTTGTTGGCTTTTACATCCAGGCCAGTTCGCACGGTGCTCCTTGTGCTCTCCAGCCTGAGGGGCTGGCTGCGTTCCTCTATCCGGTGATGGCATTCCATGGCATGTTGGCCCAGGTAAAACACAGTCACAGAACTAATCACCAGACATGCCAATAGTAAGTTCTGCTTCAGTTTTCCAACCATCTTGATGTGGTTATCTTTTAGTAAACAGATATTTTGCTCAAAATGATTTCCAGAAAATGTTCAGGCCATGGAGATTCTACTTCAGAAAGATAATGAACATCTAATAGGAAAAGGAAAAAGTTATTTTACCATCACATTAAGATTGTTTACAAATTAGTCATTAGTTATCATTAACACTTTAGCTACAAAAAACTAAAGCAGTCTTAGATGATCTAATATTCTTAGAACACAAATATACACAAATTCAAGCAAACATAAATCAACATTTCCAATCAGATAAACAGCTTTTCTTAATATAGCAATTCTGAAACTATGCACAAAATGGAAAAGTAAATAAAACTATTTCTGTCAGTCGGTCAAGTAAATATTTAGTATGCCCAAGTACATTTAGAGTCCAACTCAAGGTTCATCTTGGGTATTCAGATTTGCTGCATCCCTAAGGAGTCATTATCTCCACATTCTACTATAAAGAGAAATTGAAAAGAAATATACTTCTAAATCTTTAACACACGTTGAATTTATTCACCCCGCAAATTATTTATTTAGGTACCATAGGCCAGGTACTTGGGATTCACTGAGGATAAACTTTGAAAAGGACAGCAGTGTTGCTCTCAGGAAACAGTCTCATAGACAGACATATATTCAAACAATGACAATTAAATGTGATCAGGGCCTTAGCAGAAATAAGCACAGGCAACAATGTAAGTATAATGAAAAAGAACAAGTAAGTCTACTTAGGAACGCTATAAAAGCCTCATAGAAAACATGGGGCAGCTAACCTAAGTAATAGGCATGTGTGTGCAGAAGCACAATTGCATGAGAGAGCCCAGCATGATTAGATAACAAGAAGTTGTTCAGGATAGCTGGTATACAGAGTGCAAAACAAACTGTGTATCTGGCGCCAGCAGAATGGCTCATTGATTAGGAGCTGGCTTGGGAGTGTGAGCTCTGAGCAGAGAACCGCCAGTTCGGATCCCACATGGACCAGTGACACTGCGCCCTCTACAGCTAAGATGGTGAACAACAGCTCGAGCTGGGCTGTCATGAGTCACCAGCGACGGCATAGGTTGCAGTGGGGCTGCAGTGAGCTGTCGTGAGTCACCGTGAGCAGCTGTCCAATGGCCGACGACCGACTGCCTCAGCTGAGAAGAGTGCAATGATCACAATACCAACATGGGCCAGTGAAGCGACATCCTCCACAACTAGACTGAAGAACAAAAGGACAGCAACTTTTCTGTTCCCCATCCCCGATTCCCCAATAAAATCTTTTTTAAAAAAAAGAAAGAAATTGTGTGTGTCTTTAATCTGCCTTCAGAAAGACAGATACAATGTGGACACACAGAGCAGTCTAAGCTGAAGATACACTATGACCAAAGATGTGGGTGTGTAAAAGGAGAGCAAGCATGTAAAACATACATATTATGTAAAATACACATACTGCATATATGTGAAACACGCATACTGTGTATATGTGAAACACGCATACTGTGTATATGTGAAATAGACGTACTATAAAACTGCTAGCTTAGCTGGAACAAGGACACATGCTATGAATTAGGCAGACTAAACCTATGTTGTCGGAAAGTGGGCCCTTCTCCGCAGAAAGTCCAGGTCCTTGGCAACTTGAGCAAAGAATTGAACGAGATGCCGGAGTAAAGTACTGAAAAAGTAGTTTATTCGAAGTAATAGTACATATCAAAGAAGGAGCAGTAGAAAATGGCTCAAGGGCCCATTATTAGAAGAGAAATTACATTACAAAGAGTTTGGAGTGGGCCGCGTGCAAAGGTGAGGCTCAAAAAGCTCAAAATGGAAGAAGTGGTCAAAAGAGCAGGGCGTCCAAACAAAGCGGAAAAAAGGGCGGACTTCACAGGACTTGGAGTTTTTATCCCTTCTCTAGAATGGGCTGTCCCCCTAAGGGCGTGGGACCACTTGATTGGCACCTGTGATTGACAAGAGGTATTGCACAGGTGCGAGTGGCTAGTCTGATCTAGTTGGGTATTTTGCACCCGTTTGTTTTCCCACAGGGGTAGGTAATTACAATACAAAGGGGAGTTTTGGGTGTAGAGGGGATGTCCCCTTGGTGGTCACATTCTGTGGGACATGCAGGAATGCAGAGACCCAATGCCTGCTTTTAACTGCCTGCCTTGTTTTCCCCTTGAGAGATGTGATCCCCATATAATCTCTATGGGAAATTGAGGGACAGGAGGTCTTTTCTTCTGTATCTGCTTCCTGCTGGACAGGGGTGTAGAGCTGTCCTTGCCTACTGAGAGTCACAGAACTCTCACCCTAGCTGATCTCAGATGAGGGGTCTCAAGCTCTGCCTGGAAGACCATGTTGGCTTCTTTGGTTGTGACTGGCAATCTTGTTGGAGTATCCTCTGTATCCCCAAGGTCCCTGAATGAGGAAAAGTAGATTTTAATTAATAAATCTATTAGCTCTCATGAAGTCTATGGCCATTCAGCCTGTCACTCAGGTGGCATCAGTTGTCTGGGCCCAGAACAGGTTTGGCATTCAGCTTATTGGCCTGGGGGATATTAGAAAGTCACAGGCTTTCAAGTAGTTATCTGAAGCAAGGGTAGGGGACTTCTATTGTTTACTATTCAGAAACTGATTTACAAAGCAATCAAAAGCAGGGGCATAGGAGAATTCTTAAGATTCAGGCTAGGAGCAATCTTTAGCCTAGGATTCAGAGGCTGATGAGAAGAGTAATCAAAGGCAAGAGCTAAGGAACTAAGAAACTAGGGAGGAGACTTAACATTTCTGTACTTAACATTTCTATAGGAAAGAAAACTTAAGTCTTTGGGAGGGTGGGGCACTGTTGCCGGTAACACCAAGACTAATCAAATTTACCCTGAATCCTCAGAGGGCATCTTGTGATGGTTAATTTTATGTGTCAACTTGGCTAGGCTGTGGCACCCAGTGTTTGGCTCAACACCTATCCAGATGTTGCTGTGGAAGTATTTTTTTGATGTGATTAACAATTCAATCAACAGACTTTGAGTAAAGCAGATTACCCTCCATAATACAGACGACCTTGTCCAACCATTAAGAGTTAAGGCAGTTTTCCTGAAAGAAAAGGAATTCTCCTCAAGACTGGAACACAGAAATCCTACTTGAGTGAGTTTCCAGCTAGCTGCCCTGAGGGATTCGGATTCAAGCCTAACATCAATTCTTAGCTGCTGGAATGTTCTATGGATTTTAGAAATGCCAGCATCATAATCACATGAACCAATTCTTCAAAGCTCCATCTCCTATATATATACATATATTAATACACACACACACACACACCCTGACTAACATAACAGTAAGTATCCCTAGAGAAATTACCAAAAGCGTACATCCTGAGAGGTAGGACGTCTAGCTATGGACTAGTAAGAAGGTAGGTAATTCCTCTCTCCAAAAACTGATTATAAAGTGGGATGAAATCAACAAAACCACCCTTTCAGTCCTCTGGAAACTCAGCAAAGTAATACAAGAACCCAAGAAGCATTTACGTTTGAAAGATTGCGAAGTGTTGAGTAAGAACTGTGAGAGTCTCTGCTTCACTGGCCCAAGTTGGCACCATCATTGCGCTCTTCCCCAGCGAGGCAGATCAGTCGCCGGCTTCTGGACGGCTGCTCACTGCAGCTGCTGGCCGCTCACGCTGGCTACTGGCTACACACAGCAGCCCATGGCAACCCACTGCCACAGGGGCTGCAGCCTATGCCGTCGCTGACGACTCACAGCAGCCCAGCTCCAGGTTGAGCTGTTGTTCAGCATCTTAGCTGTAGAGGGCAGTGTCACTGGCCCTCATATGTGGGATCTGAACCGGGGCCCTCTGGCGTCCCAAGACAGTTCTTAACCATCGCGCCACTCGGCCGGCCCAGGACCAGGCGCTTTTGATCAAAGGTACACCACTCCATTTGGAGTAAGGAATAACACCATGCCCGGCTGTCTTGTCCGTGTGATGTTCTGGGGCGCAGGTGAGTGAGAAGGGTGAACACTCTAATAGACTGAGGTTGTGGTCATGGTCAGCTAGCACATGGCCAACGCTGTGACCACACACAGGCAAGGAGACATGAAAGGACGAGGTGGAAAAATCAGTGTCAGGGCAGATCTAAAACAGCCTGAGCTTGAAAGGTGCTCCTCTGCCCACATGCAGAGCCACTGACAGAGGACCAGTCCTACTGGAGGCTCAAGCATTTGGGCATAACCACTGTCCTCTAAGCCACAACGGCGGGGCAAACCCCTGGAAAGGCATGCTTAGAAACAAACAATAGTAAGAGTGTGCATGCATGTGTGTGCACGTGTACATGTGCATGTGTGTGTGTGCACATTCACGTGTGCACATGTGTACATGCGTGAGTGCGCATCTGAGCAGCTACATCAGCATATACCCTAACAATGGACAAGTTTTATGGTATGTAAACTACACCTAACTACAGTTGTTTTGTTTTTTTAAGAATACATTCATAGAAAAATATTTTAATAATCTCAGTAGTATACACCAACAAGCTCTGGTTTTTGTTTATGTATTCATTCCTTTAGTCACATATTTGAACATACATCATTGTGCCAGGTATTGTACTTTATTATAAAGCTGCAACAAAGAACCACAAAGTGAGAATAGGTTGAGATTAAAAGATCAGATTAATAAGAAAAGACTACAAAGAAAAAAGCATTAATTAAGATAATTGATAGCAATATAGCATTGAAATATCTATGCAGAAAACTGTATTCATGATACAAAAGACACATTTAAGATGTTATATCAATATTCATCTTAAAAGGGGGTAGAAAAGGTGGGAAGAAATGATGAAGAAAAAAGAGAGTAATATAGAAAATGGGAACTTAAGATTCAACCTTACAATAATAACATTTTGTTTGAAGAAACCAAAACTAGATCACAAACTAAAACTATATTACAAAAGAAAAAAACATTCCTGAACTTGAAAAAAAGACATTAGTCTATAGTCTAATATAGTTCTTGGCCTACGTCTCAGGCAAAACAAATGATGACAAACCCAATCTGGACACATTCTGGCAATTTCAAATTTCAAATGCCTTTCAATTTCCAATGTGAAGGAAATAGTTCTGCAGTCTTTCAAACAGAAAATAAAATGAGGACCAAAGGACCAAATAACAAGCTGGCACTAGATGCTTATTCTCTGGTTTCCTTGTAGATACCGTACCTTTATTTTTCAAATTTGCTATAATGAACATGTGTTACTTTTCTAAGTGGGAAAAGAAAAACCATTATTTTAAAAACAATAGGAATAGCCTCTCTTTAAAAATAACATTTAGTAAAGACATGAAGAATAAGTAGGGATTAAGTCAAGAGTGAAGAGAAGAGCATTCTAAGCAAATGCAGAAACAAAAACAAAAGCCCTGTGATGGGAAGGCATTTTAAAGCTTTCAGGGAGCATGCAAGGCATTGAGCAAAAGGGAATATGGGTGAGATGAAACCTGAGCAGTTGGCAGGGGTCAGATCACAAGTCTTGTGGATCGGGTTAGAGATAAGAAATTTTATGAAAGATGCAATCAGAAGTGCCTGGTTTAAAGATTTTAAGCAGGGATTTACTATTTAGGTTTACACAATCTCACTCTGGCCAAAACATCTTGTAAAAAAACAATGTTGGAGAACTCACAATTCTCAATTTCAGAACTTACTACAAAACTACAATAATGAAGACAATGTAACACTGGCCTAAAAATAGGAATACAAGTAGGTAGAATAGAATTGCAAGTATAGAAATAAGCCCTGTCATGTATAATCAAATAATTTTCAACAAGGGTGCCAAGAGCATTCAATAGGGAAAAGGTCTTCTCACCAAAGGGTGCTGGGACAACTGGATATCTACATGCAAAACAATGAAGTAGTATACCTAGTCACAAGAATTAACTCAAAATGAAATACAGACCTAAGTGTAAAAGCTAAAAGTATAAAAGTCTTAGAAGAAAATAGAAGTGAAATATTTATGGCCTTGTGTTAGGCCATAGTTCATAGATACAACATCAAAAGTACTGTAAAAGACAAAGAAAGAAACAGATAATGAGACTTCATCACAATTAAAAATATTTGTGCTTCAAAGGACACCATTCTGAAAGTGAAAGACAAACCAAAAAAATATTAGGAAATATTTGCAAGTCATATATCTAATAAGGTTATGTATCCAGAATACATAAAGAACAGGGACAATTCAATAATAAAGACAAATAACCCAATAAAATTGGGCAAAGGATCTGAACAAGAAGACATACAAAATGTCAACAAGCACATGAAAACATGCGTCTTTAGAAAAATGCAAATAAAAAACACAGTAAGACACCACCTTACCTCCACTAGATGGCTACAATAAAAAATACTGACAATAACAAGGATTGGTGAAGATGTGGAGAAATTGGAACGCTCATATATTGGGGGTGGGTGGGACTAAAATGGTGCAGCCACTTTAGGAAAGTTTGGTAGTTCCTCAAAAAATTAAACAGAGTTACTATATGATCTAGCAATTAATTCCACCCAAGAGATCTAAAAACATGTGTCCACACAAAAACTTGTACACAAATGTTCATAGCCAAAAAGTAGCAACAACCCAATATCCACCAAATGATGAATGGATAAACAATATATGGTCCATCCACACAATGGAGCATTATTCAGCCATAAAAAGGAGTGAAGCACTGATATGCTACAATATGGATGCACCTTAACAACATTATGCTGACTGAAGCAACTAACAAAACAACACATATTGTATAATTCCATTTATATGAACTGTCCAGAATAGGCTAGTCTGTAGAGACAGAAAAATCAGTAGTGGCCTGGGACTGAGAGGGGCATGAAGATGGAAGTGACTACTATGTGGTTTCTTTTCGGGGTGATGAAAGTATTCTAAACCTATATTTTGGGGAATTTTAAGGTTTATGGGTTACATCTCAATAACACGTTTTAAAATCACTACACATCTATTAAAATGGTGAAATTAAAAAAAAAATCTGGGGCCGGCCGAGTGGCGCATTGGTTGAGAGCTGGCTTGGGACGCCAGAGGGCCCCGGTTC
>NW_017732752.1:14724-16003 GCF_001890085.2 Hipposideros armiger | reverse complement strand
CCTGCTCCCCAACATTTCTGGAGGCCCCAGCGAGATCGGACTGCCATCTCGCATCCACCTTCAGGGATCGCCGACTTTTTGTCAGGGGGCGGCCGACCTGAAGAAGTTCCAGGACCCCGGCAATTAAGTCGGCCTCCCCGGGAGTGGAGTCGAGTTCTGCAGCAGTCCCCTTCGTTCCAAAGACTTTATGCGGGAAATCCTTCGAAGGTAAGAGGTCTCTTTGGCCTCATCTGGTCTGGGATCGCGATTTCTGGGGGAACTTCAAGGGAGCTGGACGCAGCTTTAGCCTTTAGGTTCGGAGGGACTCTGCGACGGCAGCGGGTCTCCTGCTGGTTTGGGTCAGATGTGAGTCGCGTTGCGTTCTGTGACTCCTGGTACTCCCCTCTGGATTACTGGAGGGGATCTGGCTGTCTCTCTCTCTGTTCTGGCGCCGTGTTCGTCTTTGTTCTCCTTCTAAATGCCTAGTCTCTCACTGAGTAACCTGTTTAATGTCTTTCCCTTTCACCATCTAATTTTTGTTCTTGAGATATGGGTAACTCTCAGTCCCTCCCCTCTTCTCCTTTGGGATGCATCTTAAGTCATTTCCGTGACATTTATCCACAGGAAAAAGAAGCAGAATATGGAGTACGTTTCTCCCGGAGCCAACTCCGGACTTTCTGTGAAACTGACTAGCCTGCATTCAATGTCGGGTGGCCCCCCGCTGGCACCTTTGATAGGGCCATTACTCAGGCCGTCTGGGACATCACCCTGGGACGTACACGCCACCCTAACCAGTTCCCTTATATCGACATTTGGAAAGAACTAATTCAGAATCCACCTAAATGGTTAACTTCCTATACCATCAGGACCCCCTCTCTCGGAGCGGTGCTAGTTGCGCGAGTCCCACGGCTCCCCGCGACTAAATCTAAAAACCCTCCACCAGTTTTACAAGAAATGCCCGAGGACCCTTCGGAGCCACAGCTTCTGCTGCCTCCGGCGTCTCTTCCCCCGCCGCTACCTCCATACCCTCCCCCTTCCCCTGTTCCCATCTACCCTCCACTTCCCAAACCCTTTCCCGACTCCACCGTACCTGAGCCCCCTGCCTCCTCCAAAGCGCTCCCTCCCTTGTCGCCTTCGCTTACGAGAAGGGGATCTCCTTATGCACTCACTGGCGGGGATTCCCAGTCCCCTGCTCCATCGGTCTCTGAACCTCCTGGATCTGCGGCTATTTTGCGTTTGCGCCAGATACAGCCTGGGGGGAGTTTTATTTATGTCCCTTTCACCACCACTGATCTATACA
>NW_017732752.1:0-7719 GCF_001890085.2 Hipposideros armiger | reverse complement strand
AAAAATCTGACAATATCAAGCCCTGCCAAAGATGAAGAGCCCCTGAACTCTCATACATTGCAGGAATGCGCAATGAGACCTCCACTCTAAAAGAGTTTGGCAGACTAATAAGTGTAAACACACACTGACCATGCGACCCAACAGTTTCACTCCTGAACATTTATCCTCGAGAAATCAAACCTATTTTCACACAAAACCTGCATGCACATGGATGTCCACAGCAGCTCTATTCATAATCATGGAAAACTGAAAATAAACCAAATGTCTTTCAATGGGTAATTTGGGTAAATTGTGGCATGATTGCTGGAACACTACCCAGCAATAAAAAGGAACAAACTTGATACATGCAACAACTTGAAAGAATCTCGAAGGAATTATGCCAAGTGAAAGAAACCCGTCTCAAAATTATTCTATTCATAAAATTTTCTTGAAAAGACGAAACTACTGATCAGTGGATGCCAAAGAACTGTAACTATAAAGGGATATATAACAACACAACAGGGTTTTCTGGGATGATAGAACTGTTCTGCATCCTGACTGGGGTAGTTGTTACATGAATAAGCATATGTATTAAAATTCACAGAACCATGCACCAAAAAGAGTCAGTTTTACTGTATAATAATTTTTAAAACAAAAAAAAATTTATTTAAATCAAAAGAAATTTGAGGGGAAATATGAGGGAAGGAGAAGGCATGATAGGAGAAGATCAGGAACAGGAGAATATGTGATTCTAAATCTTCCAATTAATGCTTCTGATGAAATAACATTTAGTAATGATAGAAATACATTAAGTAAATAATGGGTTTTACTAAGAACAGAGAAATAATCCTAGAAAAATGAACTTTTATTTTTCATTTTATGAACACGTAAATGAAATAAAAATTCATGTAAATCTGAACAAAGAAAACTCACTTAGTGAAGCAAAGGGAAGTGTTCTCAGGTATGCAATTAACTCTAATAATGGTTGATTTCATTTTACATAGTTATATAAGGATGATTCCTCTAGTACATGCCATTTGTTTTTGGTTTTTTTTGCAGGGGGGTTGCATAATGAATGTTGCACAAGAGAAGAGCAGTCAGTAATCACTAAATCATCCAAAAATGGCAAGGCTTTTTGATAAAATCTAGTACTTTACATATTTTAAGTTATATTTAACTTAGCAACTTCTGATACATCTCAGAAATCAATAGGTGACACTGACACAACTTCTTTCAAAAATTACTTGAGCAACAATTTAAAATTTAATTGTACAGAAACAAGAAAGCTACCTCTCTGAAATCCTCCCCAAACACGTATCAGATACAAACTATTCACCAGTTAAAAGTTAACCTCTAATTACTGTAGCAGCAACCAACAGTATCTGGTCACAACTTCCCATTAAAATACCCCAAATTCCCAGTAAAATACATAAAAAGACAAAAACTGGAAGTATATTATCAACGTATTTCCTTGTTCAGAAATATACATGTATGACTTCCGGTAAGATGGCAGAATAGACGGGCACTGTGCCAACTGCCTTCCAGGATCACACCAAAATTATAATTTATACGACATTCAACCTCGGAAGTCCTCTGAACACTAGATGAACAGGACTTCTAAACAAAGAATTTAGAGGAGCGGCCACATCGAGACTGGTAGGAGGGTCGGAGACGTGAGGCAGGCTGCCTCCAGGCCCACGGAGACAGGGCGAACCCGGTGAGGGACATCTCAGTGGTGGAGAGGCTTCTCCTGTTGGGGGAGACACCCTCCAGCCCCATGCTGAGCTCACCAGCCCCAGAGTTACTTTGCCGGCGAGAGGAGTTCCATGATAGCTGGCAGTAGAAATTTGTGAGGACTCTCTTTACTCAGTGAAGCAGAGGGCAGCTAGAGTACCAGTCACCCTCCTGTGCAGCCAGCAAACAGACTCACTCGCTGGTGAGCACTCATCCAGTCCCTGGCAGAAGGAGTGGCTCCATGAGCGGGGGTCTGGGAAATTGCAGGGAAGGACTGAACTGAGCACTGTTGGCGTGGGTGCTGGAGGTTTTGGGACCATTGTTCCCCCTGTGTGGGGCTGGCACACGAGTTAGCGTACAGGAGGGCACCATTTTTTCAGGTTTGGGCCTTCCCACAGAGGGTCAGGCCCAAGACCGCATTGGTCTGGTACAGAAGTCAGCAAACTTTTGAGACGGAAGAGACACCAGGGGTCAGCAAACTGCAGCTCGTGAGCCTCTGAAGTAAAATTGAAAATGAAAATAAAACAAAACTATCATAATTTCAGTTATAAAAATTTTAAAGGATGTTATTCCCATAACGGTGATTATGTAAAAATATATTTATGGCTCTTGAATAATTTTTAAATTGTTGTGAGGGACAGGATTGGCTCTTCCAGGGGTCGGCAAACTTTTGAGATGGAAAGTACCCAAAGAGCCGCATGTGGCTCGTGAGCCACAGTTTGCCGACCCCTAGTCTGGTGGAATTGACACAGGCATGCATGTTTGCTCGCCCATGCTGCCTTGGGTCACCGCTCTTTACACTACTTATGCTGCGTAGCCAGGGTAGCACCTGGCGGGCGTGTTCCTTGCAAGGCGGGTGCACGCTACCGGCCTTGGGACCCCGCTCTCTGCAATGCGTGTCCAGAGTTGCCTGGGTAGCGCCTGACTGTCGGGCTGCTCTGCCTGATATGCAGGCTGCTGACTGGGACAGACTGACACTAGGAGCTTTCCTGGGAGTGTTGGGCCGCGAGCTGTGTGCCTGCGTGATCTGGCCGGGTCATTCCTGGCGCGTTTGTGCGGGCTGGTTGCCGGTGAAGGAGAGCATGCTACTCTGACTTGTTGGGGGCCACTGACCACACCCTCTGGTGCCTTGGGGGCCTGCCCCCCCACCTAAGGCTGTGTTGCCAGGGGCACCCTGAGCCCCTAGTGCCTGGCCTCTATCTCCACAGGTCACAGAGGGTTTTTGCAGCAACGGAGAGCCCGCAGCAACCGACAGCCCGCAGCAAGCTGTAAGGATTTTTGGTGATGAGCATGGCCCCAGAGCACACGGCAGCTACTTGCAGGAAGCTCACTGTAAGCCTGAAAGGGAGGCCAGCACACCATGCGTTGGGCCTTTTCCCCCACCACAGCTGGTGCTGAATCACCCAGGGACTCTATTGCTGAGCAAGTGGTCTGCAGATTAAAGAGGGCGGAGAGACTGGTTTTTTCCTCTTTTTTTCTTTGTTTTCCTTTTCTTTTCTTTTTTTCCCTTTTTCTTTTTATTATTCTTTTTTCTTTTCTTTCTCTTTCATCTTTTTGTTCCTTTTTCTTCTTTTTTTTCCACTTGTTTTCTTTTTGCTATTGTTTCTCAGGCTGGTTTATCTGGATATTGCTTTGGTTACTGTTTTTCTGTCTTGTCGTACTTTAGTGTTTGTGTTTTTCTCTCTTTTATATATTTTTGCTTCTCCCGTCTGATCATTGTTTATCGTCTTTTTGTGGGGATGTATTTGTTTTTCGGTGCTGTTGGGCTGCCTTGCTTTGTTTTTGTTTTATGAAGTGGACATGAACCTAGCACTGATCCAGGAGCTGAGACTACACTGAATTTGTAGAAACCACTGACCACAGCCTTTACGCACCTGTAACACTACCTCGCCCACCTACAGCTACATTGCCAGGGGCAACTGGGATGCCGGGGTGACTGGCCTCACCCCCACAAACTGTGGAAAAGGTTTTTTACAACAGAAGGTGATCCGCAGAGCCCTGTGGTCATCTTGGTGGTGTTCAGTGACCACAAACCTGCACCACAGCCACTTGGGAGCAGCTTTCGTGAAATTGTGAACGTGAGGTACAGGCTGGCTGTAGTGTCCTTGGGACGCTATACAAGGGGATCACAGGCCAGGTATTAGCGTAAGACCTGAATCTGCATTAACGACTTAAAAACAACCAATCACATCTCATCACTCACTTGAAGTCCATCCTGCAAAGCTAGCGCCACATCGCCGAAGGCACCTTCAACAATTGCTCAAATAGCCAGACACATGCTCCTAAAGAGCCTCTTTCAATAGTTGGGCCTTTCCAGCCTCTGCCAGGTAGCAACAAGCCTAGGGGGCCCTGGGACTTTTGCTAAACTGTCTCAGGTCCAATATTGGGGGCAGGCAGCCTGTTTATATAAAGACCATCCCCACATGACCCCAGGTCCAGCACAGACAGCAGCCAACTGCATACAGCATACCAGGTAGCTACAGGCCGGTAACAAACAGGAATAAAACAGCTCTGAGTGGGAGCCCCGCTCAACAGACACCAGAACCAATACATTCAGAGGCCATTGTTAGACAAAATCAGAGTACTACCTGGTTAAACCTACAAGAGGCACTCTCAAAGGAAATTTTCCACGGGCACAAGAGTCCACAGTAGCCAAGCCTCCTCTGAGGGGTCAACTTCCACACAGCATCTCCAACATTGTAAACAGAGCTAATTCTCCCAGATAATCAGTCTAAGAGTCAATCCCACCTTTTGACAAGCCAAAAGCAATTAAAGAGCAACTTCATCAGTGAAACATCTAGAACACACGGAACAAGAGAATAGAGAGACTGTGCAATACAAATATAAAGGACACATACTACAAGACTACCCAGAAATGACAGAGAGACACAAGTGATCTACCTAATACATCGCAGCAATCACAGACTGACAGCCAGAATGAAGAAACAAAGAAACATGTCCCAAATAAAACATCCGAAGAAGCCTCAAGAAATGGAACTACATGAAACAGAGGTATTCAACCTTTCAGAGACAGAGTTTAGAACACTGATGATAAGAATGTTTAAGGAATGTAGTGAGGACATAAACAAGGACAGAGAATTCATGGAGGCTGAATAAAATTTACTAAAATAGCAAGTGGGTCAACAATGAGATCAAGAAAGAAATCAATAGCTATCTCGAGACAAACGAAAATGAAAACGAAAAGAAAAAATCTATGGGATGCAGTAAAAGCAGTCCTAAAAGGAAAAATTCATAGCAATGCAGGCCTTTCTAAAAAAAAAAAAACCAAGAAAAATCTCAAATCAACATGTTATTTTTACACCTAAGGGAACTATTAAGAAAATAGCAAAGCAAGCCTAAAGGGAGTACAAGGAAGGAAATAATAAAGATCAACAGAAATAAATGAACTAGAAATGAAAAAACAATACAATGAAACCAAGAGCTGGTTTTTTTTAAAGATAAGCAAAATTGACAAACCCATAGCCAGACTCACCAAGATAAAGAGATAGAGGACCCAAATTAATAAAATCAGAAATGAAAGAGAACTGACAACAGATACCACAGAAATACAGAAAATTGTAAGAAAATACTATGAGCAACAATATGCTAACAAATTCGACAATCTGGAAGAAATGGATAAATTTCTAGAAGCATACAATCTACCAAGTCTGAAGCAAGAAAAAAGAGAAACTCTGAACAGACTGATTACTGCCAAAGAAATTGAATCAGTAATCAACAAGCTTGAACAAACAAAAGTCCTGGACCAGATGGCTTCACAGGTGAATTTTAAAATAACTTCAAGAAAGAATTAATAGCTATTCTCCTCAAAGTTTTCCAAAAAATACAGAAGGAGGGAAGGCTCCCAAGCACATTTTATGAGGCCACTATTACTCTAATCCTAAAATCAGACAAAACTACAGGCTGATATAACTAAAGAACATAGACAAAAAATCCTCAACAAAATACTAGTAAACCAGATTCAGCAACACACTGAAAAGATCATACACCACGATCAAGTGGGATTCATTCCTGGTATGCAAGGTTGGTTCAGTATCCATAAATCAATTAACGTAATACATCACATTAACAAAACAAAAAATAAGTCATATGATCATATCAATACATGCAGAAAAAGCATGTGACAAAATCCAGTAGCCATTTATGATCAAAACTCTTAGCAAAGTGGGAATAGAGGGGTCATATCTCAACATAACAAAGGCCATATATGATAAGCCCACAGGTAACATTGTACTCAATGGGGAAAGGCTAAAAGCTTTCCCCTTAAGATCAGGAACAAGACAAGGCTGCCCACTTTCACCACTTCTATTCAACATAGTTCTTGAAGTTCTGGCTGCAGCACTCAGACAAGAAAATGAAATAAAAGGCATCCAAATTGGAAAGGAGGACGTAAAGTTGTCATTATATGCAGATGACATGATACTATATAGACAGAATCCCAAAGACTCCACCAAAATCTATCAGAACTGATAAAGGAATTTAGTAAGATAGCAGGATACAAAATTAATATTCAGATATCAGTTGCATTTGTATGCACCAATAATAAACTATCAGAAGAAGAAATCAAGAAATCAATCCCATTTACAATTGCTTCAAAAACAATAAAATACCTACGTATAAATTTAACCAAAGAAATAAAAGACCTGTACTCAGAAAATTACAAGACACTGAAGAGAGAAATCAAAGAAGATACAAATGGAAATACATACCATGCTCATGGATAGGAAGAATTAATATAGTTAAAATATCAATACTACCTAAGGCAATACATAGATTCAACGCAATTCCTATCAAACTACCAAGGACATTTTTCTCAGAAATAGAACATATAATTCTAAGATTTATATGGAACCATAAAAGACCCCGAATAGACACAGTGATCTTGAGAAATAAGAACAAAATGGGAAGTATCACACTACCCAATATCAAATCACACTATAAGGCTATAGTAATCAAAACAGCATGGTACTGGCATAAAAACACATAAATCAATGGAACAGAATAGAGAGCCCAGAAATAAACCCATCCATATACGGTTATTTAATCTATGACCATGGAAAGCAAGAATTTACATTGCAGTAAAGATAGCCTACTCAACAAACGGTGCTGGGAAAATTGGACTGACACATGCAAAAATATGAAAATGGACCACCAACTTATGCCATATACGAGAAGAAATACAAAATAAATTAAAGACTTAAATATAAGACCTGAAATCATAAAACGCCTAGAAGAAAATATAGGGAGTAAATCTGCAGACATTGTCTTGAGTAATATTTTTAGGGATATATCCCCTCGGGTAAGGGAAATAAAAGAAAAAATAAACATGACATTACATCAAACTTAAAAGTTTTTCACAGCAAAGGAAACCATCAAGAAAACTAAAAAGAAGCCTACTAAATGGGAGAAGATATTTGCAAATGATATATCTGTTAACAGGTTAATATCCAAAATTTATAAAACACTCATTCAACTGAACACCAAAAAAAAACAAACAACCTATAAAAAATGGGTAGAGGACATGAAGAGGCATTTTTCTAAAGAGGACATACAGATAGACCAACAAGCATATGAAAAAATGTTCAACCTCACTAATCATTAGAGAAATGCCAATAAAAACAATGATGAGGGCCTGCCGAGTCGCGAGTAGGTTAAGAGCTGGATTGGGACGCCAGCTCTGTGCAGCAGGGCCCCGATTCGGATCCCAAATGAGGGCCAGAGACACTGCCCCACACAGCTGAGATGGTGAACAACAGCACAACCTGGAGCTGGGATGCCGTGAGTCGCTGGTGACGGCGTAAGCTGCAGTCCCTGCTTGCAGTGGGCTTCCGTAAGCTACGGTGTGGGGCTGGCAGCCAGCGTGAGTGGCCGGCAGCTGGTTTGAGCTGCCAAGAGCCACCGTGAGTGGCCATCCAGAGGCTGGCGACCGATCTGCCTCACCTGGGAAGAGCACAATGATAATACCAACATGGGCCAGTGAAGCAACAT
>NW_017732751.1:181289-247116 GCF_001890085.2 Hipposideros armiger | reverse complement strand
CAACTTGGGCCAGTGAAGCAACGTCCTCCACAACTAGACTGAAGAACAAAATGACAGCAACTTGCCTGTTCCCCTTCCCCCAATTCCCCAGCACTATTCCCATCCCCCAATTCCCCAATAAGAATCTTTAAAAAAAGTAAAGAAATTGTTTTAAGCTGAGAAGCCTAAGATGTCACCATATTGATAAATCTTGGAAATGGAAATATCTACTTGAGAAACCCAACTATCTTCTGATGAAAATGTTTGTATACTAGATGTTTCGGTCAAGGTTCTGGAATAAGACAGATGGCTTGGTCAGTTGGGAGGTCTGAGGAGGTCTTTTGGTGAAGGAATTGTTTGCAGTGGTGTCTGGGATTAAGAGAACCTGCAGGGGCTGCTGAAACGTACTGAAGCACCAGCAACAGCTGGAAACCATTACCACCCACAGGGCTGAGGGGTAACGGGAGGGAGGCTGTCCTGGAACCAGGACAGCCAGGACCTCGGGAGACAGAACAATCATCATACTCGCCAATACCATGTATTTTGGTATGGTTGGGAGACTTCAAAACTAAAATCTAAGCAACTTCACCCCTTCTCCCACCAGTCACAGCATATAATATCCTGCCCTGAGCTGTAAGAGTTGGCCACAAACTAGAACAAAGGCAATCATTTCTGGAGGTCACCTTCGAAACACTGTGTGCACCCTCAATTCCTGCCACACGCAGGAGCTAAGGTGCCTTTGAGCAGCCTGTGTTTCATCAGAGCCCTGATTGGGTTTGACACAGAGGGAGCACAATTCAGGCAATCGGAGCATGGACAGTTCCATCCTGTCCTCAACCCCTTACGAAAAGCAGAGCCTCATCTGGGCCTTGAGCATCAGTCTTAACTTCATCTACAGGAGGAACAGGATGTTCCTTATTTCTTTTTTTTTAAAGATTTTTTTATTGGGGAATTGGGGGGTGGGAACAGCGCTGGGGAATTGGGGAAGGGGAACAGACAAGATGCTGTCCTTTTGTTCTTCAGTCTAGTTGTGGAGGACGTTGCTTCACTGGCCCAAGTTGACATCATCATTGCGCTCTTCACGGGCGAGGCAGATCAGTTGCCGGCTTCTGGACGGCCGCTCACGGCGGCTGCTGGCTACACACAGAAGCCCATGGCAACCCACTGCCACAGGGGCTGCAGCCTACGCCATCGCTGAGGACTCACAGCAGCCCAGCTCCAGGTTGAGCTGTTGTTCAGCATCTTAGCTGTGGAGGGCAGTGGCACTGGCCCTCATATGTGGGATCCAAACCGGGGCCCTCTGGCGTCCCAAGCCAGTTCTTCACCATTGCGCCACTTGGCTGTCCCAGGATGTTCCTTATTTCTTAGTTACATAGCCCAAGGTAGTGAGATTTGGGAAAGTGAGTCGCTAAAGGTGAGGCTTGAACACAAAGGCTGGGAGGAGCCTGGTCAATACTCAGGTCAGCAGACAATTCCTCTAGGACCTGAGCCCTGAAGAGAGATCCCTGGAAGGTGACAGAAAAGTTTTCAACAGGAAACACTTCTGCTACATGGAACAATGTCAAGGCTGAAATATTATTTTTACTATTATCATCCCTTTTGCTGGAACAAGCAAATCATCACATATGAACTTTACAGCTGAGCAATTTTCTCCTCCAGCTTTTCAGTTCCTCTGTCAGGCCCAAAATAGGTAATTACAGAACCAAATGAAATGTTGTCTGTGTTCCAAAGGTTTTTAGGGGGCCATCATCACCTACACAGAGGGCAGTGGGTCCGTGAGCCACATCTAAATGAAAGTGGAATCTGGCAGCCTTCATTCTGGCTTTGGAGCATATGGTGTGGTAAATCACCAGCACGAAGTCTGTAATTAAGGACACAGCTTCTCAACACTGATGCCTAACTGTGTGTGTACTCAGCTGCACGTCCCCTTCTGGAATGGAATCAGATATGGCCAAGCTTTGGTCTGATGCTTTGGCAACTCTAGTGAACAGCCTCTGAATTATAAATTCCTACCTCACCCACTCCCACCAGCCTCCAAGCAGCCAGCCGTCCTTTCATCCCACAAGTTTCATACCTTGTATTATGTGACCCCCCTCATCTTGGCCACAAGCAAATGGGATCAGGGACTAGGGTCTACGTAAAAACTACAAGGTGCTTTAGCCTGAGAAACCCGCAGAGGCACTTTGCACTGAAGAGGGTCAACTCAAGGCCATTACATATTCTCTCTAGAGAAGTGTTGATGGGAGCAGAAGCATCCAGGAGTAGGCACAAGCCATGGTCAAGAGTGCAGAGGAGCAGTGAGAAGGCCATAGGAGGAGACAGAGAAGCTATAGCTTGGCATAAAGGGTGGTGTAATTAGAAAAGGGATCAGAGGCATGGATGCCTGATTCTGGTACAGTTGCCACAGCAGCCCGAACAGCCATGAATGACATTTCTCTTCCTTAGTGTCCACCTGTGAAATTGCAAGGAGCATGTCCCTACGCATCTTGAAAAAAACGTACTCATGTCTCTGTGCCTCGCAACTAGAAAAACAAAACAAAACTGAACACAAAAGATTTTGTGTTGAAACCACATTTGTACACCTGAAGGTCATGCCCATCGAGAACGTTCTTTTGTCACATGCAGGACAACAGTGGATGAGAATAAAGACTTGGAGAGACTTCGCTTCTAAGAGCAAAGCAGCATTGCATTTCAGCTCTGCCACACCAAATGAGTACTTTATGTTTCAGAAACTGTGCTAGAACACAATTGGTCACAATTTGGGAAAATTGTTACAAGTAATTTGGAAGAAACATGAACTGTTACAGATTTTGATTTCTGTTAAGCGTGACACTACAATACTTAGACCAACTCAACTACATGTGGGGTGCTTGAGGGCAAGAAATGCCTCTTGGAGATTTTTGTGCCTATGTACCACCTGGCATACATATTAGACCGTGCGATTCTGGTCTGGGTTGTCAGGCATCTGGGCCAGGATTTAGGTAACGCAGCCATGGAACAGCGTTGCCTTAGGTCTATGGTTGCGTGACTCCCTCACCTGTGAACCAGTGAAAGAACAAAGAATAACCCCTTTTGATTATAATTGTTAACAAAACCTACTTATGAAAGCAAGCACGGGATAACTTCTACCAGCTTCTTGGTAGAAACAGCGCTGTGGTTTGCCATGGAAGGAGTTTTCATTTCTCAGAAATCTGGCTGGTTGACCCAAGACTCACATCATGGCGGTGAGTGCTGAATTCCCCAACAACAGCACAGGGTTTTGTCCTCAGCTTTATAGGCTCACCTAGGTGGGTGCATAGAAACTGGAATGCCAATTTATTGATTTATGTTAACAATGTAACCGCCACGTGGTGGGACATTCCCATCTTCTTGAACAAGGCCCCCCAAGGGAGGTGCATGGAAAGTCATGTACCAGAGGTTCTTAGTGTATGAACAGATAAAAGGAAGGGGAGTAAAGCGTACACTTTCATGCTTTTGTGACATCAGAGTCTGCTACATTGCTTCATCTCTCTCTATCATGGCAGGCTCTGCCAGGCACATGTTAATTCACACTGGCCTGATGGGATACCCTCTCTTCTAAGCAGGGTTTGGATGGGTACCATCACCTCGTTCTGGCCTTCCGTGTCCCTTTTTATGTGATAAAGCCTGGAACTTTGTTGGGCACCATCCCCTTTGGCAGTTTGACCACGCCCATCAATTCGTTCTTAGAATATGTTTAAATGCTAAGAATAATACATAGGCTTGCAAATGAAGCCAGTTATAATGAAACATGCTTCAGTGCACTCAAGTGAAGATCCCTTGCACCCTGACTCATTCATAGAGTCTTCCTCCAAACCGGGTATAATGAAATTGATTAGGTTTCCTTTACTAAACTAAATTCATATTCCTGCCTGGCCTTCCTATTATTTCTACATTGCCTTGGTTAGAGTTTGGCAAATTTCCAACTCTTCTGCTCTTGTGCCACACAATCACAAGCCATTTCCAACACGTGGCTGACAATCCATCGTTTCGTCCACCTCCAAGTCCTTCGAAGTTCTTCACTGTCACGCCCAAGTAATAATATACAATAGAGAACAAGTAAAAAGGAATACAGTGCAGTGAAACAGCCTGGATGGGAACCCCCTTAATTGTAATTTGCCTAATATTTAATAAGCACCTACTATGTGTCAGATACTACACAGAGACCCACTCCCTGCTGCCTGCAATATCTGGAGCCCAGAAAGCTGTTTTGCAATTCAATCTCATCTCCCAAGTGACTCTGGGCAAATCACCCAGCCCTCAGGGTTTCAATTTCCTTATGTGTAAAACATGTAAATAATAGCAATGGCTCTGGAGACTATTGTGAGTGAAATAAATGAAAGAATGTATGTGAAAGTGCTTTGTATGAGCAAATCGAACATTGACAAATCCAAACAACTAGGTACTTTGTGGACCCTCTGTTACAACTAAATGCAACACTTGTTAATTACTGTTGCATGAATTCCATCCTCTCCCCAACCTTCCTCAAGTTCAGAAGCATCAGGATCTTATACACTCTCGCTGTATCCTGCAGTTCTCCCTATTTTAATTATTAAAATACAACTCAATCTTAAAATAATAGCATCTTAAAATATCCCTGTTCCTCCTGGGATATTTTAGCCCAAGGAAAACAATTGTGAGAGGTTAAGCTCCAGGATTTTAACTACCTGCTGTTGACTTCTCAGACACTCAGCTCCCCATGCTTAGGGCTATTCAAGCAGGAGCCTCATAAATGTCTGTAACATTTCCTGTAAGGGTTCCGTTGGTGCGACCTGTATTCCAGAGAACCAACAACTCATATTCTTTGTTTTACAGATTGCCTAATCAAGACTTCCGGAACAATCTGTCTTTCCTGGCTTCACAGGTCTCGTGTTAGGGTTTTCCTTCTTAGTCATCCTTTCCAATTGCCTTCTGACTCAATCTCTTGCTTCATGGATGGGTCACAAGCTTACCCATGTGTCAGAGGACAGGCAAAGTGGCCCAGGGGCTCTTATTCCTGTAAAACTGTGTAGATACACACACCAACTATGTAGAAATTCATCACTGAAATCTAAACCCTGCTAAAATGAGAGAGGACCTCCAGATCTTTTTTTCTTTGTTCACCATTTCAGACTTCTTTTCTTTGGGGGAAGGGCACAGAGAAAATTGTTTTTTCTTTCTCTTTCTCTCTCTAAAACATAGAGAAAACCTGTTGTTACCCTCGTAGACATATGACAACCTTAATACAGCCCTCATCATTGGCTCCTATTTGAAATTAATTCACAGGAGATAAATTCTGCTAGCTACAACAAATTCCCCAAAATTACACATTTTCTAGAAAAATTGTTAATATCAGAAAACATTTTTTACTGAAATTTTGAATACCCCAGTGCAGCTTTTATGCTGTGGGGCAGAGATACCTGTTTCCTCAATTAGCATCCCAGCCTGTTATCACCAGGCTCCTACCCTTGGGTTCCATAAGCTTTTACCTCTACAGCAGGCATGTGTGGTGTTGGCATTGGCGTTGGCTGGACAAGGATGAGTGAGATATGAGCCTTGACCTTAAGGAACTTACTGTCTTGGTACAGTTTTCAATACTGCCATCACCGCACACCAGTTATGAAGTAGTTTGTCACCATCAGTAGTCCCATTACACACCAGCTGAAGATTAGTGGATGACTAACTTTCTTCTTTGTAAATTAGATCATGTTGAAAGTCATCCCCATGGAACACGTGACCATTCTGATTGGCTTTCTTGAGTGGAATGGAAATGTGTAGAGCTACGGCATCACCTAGATTTTGCGTGAGGGATATGTGGACATCACCTTTCATGAGTGTCATAGAGGAAGTGGGGTTGAAAACTGCTGCCCTAGTGTGTGCAATGATGTGTCAGCCTCGATAATTACAAGAAGGTTAAGACATGGCTCTTGGCCTTAAGGAGCTTATATTATAACTAGCAGGACATATCTGATAGTCATGTAGATAATATATTATTAAGACCTAAATGATGGAGTTTGGACTATGGAACTGGGAGAAGTCAGAATGCAGTAAAGAATACCTTCATATCAGTCTTGGGACATTTTGTAAAGGTGGGGAGACTGCAAGGTTGGGGAGGTTTTGACAGGTGAGAGTCACAGAGACAAGCATATTGGAGAGGGGTAGGCTTCCTCCAAAGTCAGACTGACTGAGGCTGTTCCTGGTGACTTGAGAGTCTTCCCACATCTCCCACTAATTCACTCAGAGCTTCAGCTCTCATCAGGTCAAATCTCAAACCCATTCACTTCTCTGCACTCACATGGCCTCCACCCTAACTCATGACCTCATCACGGCTCATCTCTATTCCTACTGCAGCCACCAAATGGCTCTTCCTGCCACTATTGCCTGCCTCAAATCCATATGTCACAGAATGACCCTCCCAGTATCAAATTGACCATGTAACTAACTCTTCTGCTTAAAACCATTCGTTGACTCCCCTGTTGCCTTCAGAAAGTCCAACTCCAGCAAAGGGACAAAAGACTTTTTATAGTGTAGTTGTCACTTACTCTTCAGCATCATTTCTTGCCCTTTCCCATCATGCGTCTTCCTCCTCAGCCATTGAATTACTTGCTGTTTTAGTCAGGTCAGCCTTCCATAACACAATTCCATAAAGTGAGTGTATGAAACAACAGAAATGTAATTTCTCACAGTTCTGGAAACTGGAATTCCAAGATCAAGGTGCCAGCAGGGTTGGTGTCTGCAGATGGCCACCTACTTCACTATGTCCTCACATGGATTTTCCTCTGTGTGGGTGGGGTAGGAAAAAAGAGAAAGTAAGTGAGCAAGCTTTCTTATGTCTCTGATAACGATACTAATTCTATCAATCCAGGACCCCATCCTTATGACCTCACCTAACCCTAATTACCTCCCCAATGCCTCATTTCCAAATTGGGGGTTAGAGCTTCAACATATGAATGTAGGGGAACACAAACATTCTTTATACTTGCTATTCTATGAACATATCATATGTTCCCACACATCCCATGCCTTTGTCCAAGGTCCCCCTACCCGGCATGCCCTTCTCTGAACCACTCCCCAACACCCTCACCCACCACACTCCATCTACCTCTTGTTTTTGTTTGGCTAATACCTTTATACACCTTCAGACCCAATTCAAGGTGGGCTGTATATCCTTCTATAGTCTCCCATGGCGGTCTTCTATCCTTCCATCAGAGTCGTTCTATAGCTGATTGATGCAGGACTATGATTTTCTTTGGGGCAGAAACAATGTCTTATCCTTATCAGTCTTCCTATCCCTAATGCTTAGCACAGTGCCTGGCACATGCTTATTGCATGCATCCATGCATGAATGAATGAATGAGAGAATGAATGAATGAATGAATGAATGAGGAGGGAGGCAAAGCCATGTTGTGGGAAAAAAATGAGGCAGAAAATTTATGATTGATTTATTAAGTAGCACAAAGCCTGCATATGTTCTTTGGCATAACAATATGATTCAATTGGTTTCAGAAGGATAGTTGGGAAGTTTTATTCAAGAAGGGTAGGGTATGGGTAGGGTGATTAGATAGGACAGATCATAATGATACCATATTGATGTAATGATATTGGAAATAACAGTAACAATCATATCTAACATTTATTCAGTACTCACTATATGGCAGACATGGTTTTAAGTGTTTTAAATGAATTAACTTATTCTCCCAACAACCTCAGGTTAGGGGATTAAAAAAACATAAATTTTTTTTATCCCAGTTTACACATGAGGAAGCTGAGACACAGAGAGGTTAAGTAACTCCAAGTCACAGAGCTAGGAAGTGGCAGAGATTAAAGATAAACTCTAAGAGACATTTGAAAGGGAGAAGAAATACTTGGTGGGGAAAGTCTAGGTGTTAGACAGTAACGGGATGGGAGAACCAAAAATGACTTTCAGTTCTCTAACCTAGGAAAAGAGAAAACTGAGGAAGTTGGGATGGGACGTCAACTTGTTGACAGACGCTGTGACTGTTTGGGATGAACTGGCCTTGATGTAGTGGCTGGACATCCCCATGGAGCGGACCTGAAGGCAGTTATAAATATTCACAGTAATCCCACATAGACCTACTGAAGGCCAACGATGACACACTTATCAAGTTCTGAGGAGTTGCAAACATGAATTTTGTATGATGTTTTTTTAAAGTATTGATTTAATTATATTCTGTAGGCAAAGGGGAGTCAGTGAAGAATTTTAAATAGCAGGATGACGTGGACTTAGTTCATGAGGGCAACCAAGTGAAGGGTGGAATTGAGGAGGGATTACTGAAGTCGGGGCCATGGAGTTGAGGGGCTTTGTGCACTTAAAAAGGATTGAAATAGTACATTTAATATTATGTCTATTTTGCCACAATAAAAAAAGTTGAGAAGCTGCCTCAATGGTCCAGGTAAGAGATGAAAAGATATGAACTAGGGAAGGGTTAAGAGAAACTTAATAAGGAAGAGTTATTGAGCCATCCATCTTCCTAGCTAGAAACGTGGGAGTGAATTCTTATTTAACATTTATTTACCCGGCACTGCCAGCACTGTGCTGGGAACAGAGATGGATAACAATCCCTGCTTTCAAATGGCATAATGCATTTGATTGTCTAGTATTATGATACTCATCATACAACCTGTCAGGGCAGTTTTAGAGGTAAGTAAAAGCCATTATGGAAGCACAGTGGAGGGCAACCAATAAGTTGTAGGGAATAGTCAAGAAAGTGTTCTGAGCATTGTGGCTCCTGAGCTGGGTCTTAAACAATGGAGAAGACCTTGCAAGGTAAAGGGGAGTTGGAGGGAGGAAAGGCATTTCAAGTTGAGGTATTTGCTAGGAGGCCTAGAGGGGCACAGGAAGAGGCTGGGAGGTCCTGGCACCAGAAGGACTCTTATTTCTCCAGCACACCAGTTGCTCCATGACCAGGCCCATTCCCTTTGTGGACATAGGTGGTGATGGAGCCCAGAGCTCTCATCCACCCAGTTAGGGACAGTGGCCATCAGACAGGGTAGATGTCCTCATACCTTTGGGAGCATTAGGAGACAGCCTTCAGGAAGTTCCTATCCCTCTCCTGAAAAGGGAGCCCTAGAGAGGACCCTTCAGAAGATCAGGAGATTTTGAGGATGGTGTGGACCTCAGCAATGGTGAAGTTAGCAATCAGAGAAGATTGAGTAGGAGTGAGGAAATGGAAGAGTCCCAGGGTTAGCTCTAGAGTTTTATACATGAGTACCCATTGGACACATCTTAGAGACTCCCAGAACAAATGCAGGAGTCACTTGAAGGGAACTGCACTTCCAGAGATGTCTCTGATGTGTGCTAACGTCAGAAAACTGGATTGCATAGTGGATAGGGGCAAGCTTCTAACTTAGGCACTCTTGCTTTAAAATTTAGACTCTGCCAGTTAAGAACTGTCTGTACTGGGCAATTGTGTGGACCTCTCTGAGCCTCTGCTTCTGATTCTGTAAAATGAGAATAACAATAGTACCTGCTTCACGATGATGCCGTGAGGAGTGCATGTAAGCACACCCCGTCCTTCGCACAGTTTTAATATATGGTAAGGTACTCAGTGTTCATGACTGCAACCATCACTACTGAAGTGATGCCCTTTTACCTTTTCTGGTCATGAGGATAAGACATCCAGAAGTAGACATCCCAGTGGTCACATTTTCAAACTTACAAATCAGTATTTTTTTAGGAGTTAGTTTCCTAGTTGTGTTCCTTCCATAAAGTGAAGCACACGCACATAATTGGTCTTTTTGTAGTGGAATAG
Organism: Hipposideros armiger; assembly: GCF_001890085.2. Lineage (NCBI taxonomy): Eukaryota > Metazoa > Chordata > Mammalia > Chiroptera > Hipposideridae > Hipposideros > Hipposideros armiger. Next base: position 237,367 of record NW_017732751.1, on the reverse strand, counting down.
CTCTTTATGAAGAAAAAAAGAGACAAGTTACAGGTTATTGAGAAGTTGCCCTCAGTTTACTGGTAAGACAAAATAAAACATACCAAATATGATAGTCTCAATATTAATTTTGGAGTGAACTAATTAACAAGATTTTTTTTCTCTTTTTGTCTTTACTTTCATAGTTTCCTTGTTTAGTAAAAAACCAAGCAATCCAGTTAATGAAATTTGTTCAATAGAGATGGCATCCTCAGAGACAACTGCAGGGGAAGGGTGATAAAGGAGCACATGACAGTTGTTTCTGGAGCTGAAAAAAGGGGACATCAACACATTTTAGTGAGATTTTCCCCTGAGGAATTATGCCAGGTACAAATTTATACACATTCTATATTTTCAGATATTAAGAAGCTGAATATCTTAAAATAAGAGAATTAATTAAATTCTAGTGCTACATACTAACAATTCTAAATCACCCTTTATCATGCAAAGACTCCAAATGTTAAATGAAATGAAGCTTTCTTTCTTTTTTATAAAAATAGAAATAAAGCCAAGGAAGGGAGGTGTTGCCTGCTCTCACAGGAAAGTATGGACTCTAATGAGTGAAAATATAATTTATAGAGATAAACTTGGTTAATGTAAACTTGGTTTATGTAACCAAGTTACATAAACTTGGTTAATGTAAAATTAAATCTGTCATCATATCGAAAAATAATACTTCCCATTCTGTATTGAAACTGATGCCTTAAAAAAATGAGAGCACAAAATTATCTGGCAACGTTAACAACTTCTACTTTGTCAATTGAGAAGAATGGTTTTCAACTGTGCAGCTAGGACAGCATTGTTAACAGGAAACTAGAAAAGAGTGGAGAAGAGTCAAAGGATACTTGGTCACAATAAACATTGTCATACTTTCAGACCAAGATATACTATATTTGGGAATACAAAAGGAATGTGCAGTGCTGTCAACTTTGGGAAAAGTATCCCAGTTGTACCGTGTTGGGTTGGCATTGTACAGAAATTAACAGCCATATTGGTCTAGAAATGTTAAACATAATTTTTTCCATTTGTACAGGGGTAATGCACTGTATTAAATATGTAAGGTCTTATCTACTTGGGTTTGATTACAGAAACTAATAAAGTATTCTCTAAATAAAAAAATAAAGGAATGTGCAGGTACAATCAAGGGCCCAAAGAGATTACTGGTGAGAAATCATAGAGTAGCAGAGAAGAATCTGAATCTGAAAACATTTATCCATAAAGATATATGTGCTCTGATGTCCATTACAGCTTTATTTATGGTGGCCAAGACATGAAAACAACCAAAGTGTCCTTCGATAGGTGATTGGATAAAAAAGATGTGGTATATATACACAATGGAATACTACTCTGCTGTAAGAAAAGATGAAATAATGCCATTTGCAACAAGATGGATGGATCTTGAGATTATTATGCTAAGCGAAATAAGTCAGACAGAAAAAGTCGAGAACCACATGATTTCACTGATATGTGGGATATAAAACTAAACAAAAACCAAAGGAACAAGACAAACAAAGAAACAAAAACTAATAGACATAGGCAACAGCTTAGTGGTTACCAGAGGGTAAGTGGGGAGGGGGGTGGTAGATGAAGGTAAAGGGATCAAATATATGGAGATGGAAGGAGAACTGACTCTGGGTGGTGAACACACAATGTGATATATAGGTGATGTATTACAGAATTGTACACCAGAAACCTATGCAAATTTACTAACCATTGTCACCCCAATAAACTTTAATTAAAAAAAAAATCTAAGACTTGAGAAAAAAAGTTTCTGTCTTTCAAAAGGTAAATACAAGAAACTTCCAAAGAATAAACTTCATATCCACATCTAGCAAAATCCTGAAATGGTTTATGGCTTCCCAATACTTAAAAAACAAAGAGGTAGTCAAGGTGTTCCTTAGAATCCAAATGGGCTCACTAAAGAAAAGTTTTGCCCAACACACCAGCAGCTAAGGAGATGTCACAGATACTGTGCCAGGATTTTAGAAATCAGTTTAAAAGCTTCTCAAGAATTCCATGAACCAAGGGCATATTTGCATGCTCAATGTAAGTCAATTCATGGATGGTTGAATAATGTTAAACATGGATAAGAATCCACTTAGGAAAATGGTTTACGGGTTTTATCATCTGGTTTACTTTTTCCCTATAATGTTGTTTGTGACCTGAATGAACACCAAGAAGACACATAAATCTCAACTGCATAACTAATTCATTAAATTGCAGAACAAATGCTTTAAGAGACTTTTGCCTTTTTTTCCCAGGCTGGTAGAAAATTGGGTCCAAAATAAATAAGATGACATTTATAAAATGTAAATAGAAAATTTGTATATATTAGTTCAAAAAGCAAGGCAAACATACAAGGCTTTGCTTGTTTTCCCTGCAGAATGAGCCTCTGAGGTGGGTATTACATTTGCCATATTAAAGATGATAAGACTGAGGTCTGCCAAATTAGTAACTTTCCCAAGGTATATTACAAACTCTTGTTCCCATTGTCCCATCTTCATTTATTCAATCTGACGCTCCTGCCTCCCTCTTGTATGGAATCTGGTGATTACATCAGACCTACCCAGGTAATCCAGGATGACCTCCTCACCTCAGGATCTTTGACTTATTCCCATCTGTAACGTCTCTTTTGCTACATCAAGTAACATTCACAGGTTCCAGGGATTCGGACATGGACATTTTGGAGGGCCATTGTTTAGCCTAACCATACTTGTGCACAGTAAACAAGGGTGGGGGAGTAGTTGGAGATGAGGTCAGAGAGCTGACTTGACCTTGGGCCTTGTAGGTCATCATATGATCTCGGGTTTGATCAGAAGTTAAATGAAAAGCTATACAGAGGAGTGACATAGTTGAATTAGTGTCTTTAAGAGCCACTCCAGTGGCTGTATTGAGAAGGGACCACAGGGAGGCCTGATAAATGCAGGGAGAACAGTGAGAAGATGCTTGCAGTGATCTAGGTGAGAGATGATGGTAACTCATACATAGTGGCATCATTGGAAGTGGTCAGAAAGTGGTTGGATTCTGGACATACTTTGAAGCATAGAACCAAAAGGATTTCCTGACAGATTCAATGTACCCAGAGAAAGATCAGTCAGGAATGATTTCTTTTTCACCTGAGCAATTTGAAGACTGGAATTGCCATCAACTGAAATGCAAACTTCTGTAGAAGGAGTTTACAGAACTCCTGGAGGGGTGGTTAGACTAGAACCATACATTCTGTTTTGGATACGTCATTGTATCATGACGATTGGACAGCCAAGTGGAGATATTGAATAGGGAGTTGAATTTAGGAGAAATATTGGAGTTAGAACTATAAAATGTGGGAATATGGGAATAGTCAGCATATAATGATATGTTCAGCCATGAGGTTGGATGAGATCATCAAGGGGGTAAGTGTAACATAAGAAAGAGAAGATCAAGCACTGACTCCTGGAGCACATCCGTGTTGGGAGGACAGGAAGAAGAAGAGAAGGTATAAATGGGGACAAAGAACATGACATTGCAAATGCAGTTTCCTGGAAGACAGGTGACAACATATATTAAGGATGATGAGTTAACACCTGGGACACACGAGATGAGTACTAAGAACTGGATTGACCTACCCATGTGATCTGGGATGGTCTGATAACTCTGAGTGGTAATAGCCAAGTCAGGGAATTGATATAGATAAATAACTTAGAACAATGGTTTCTAAGCTTTGCTGCATTTTAGAATAACCTGAGAATCTTAAAACAATAGTGATACCTAGCTCCCTGCATAGACACTCTGTTTAGGAATTTTTAAAGCTAAATCTAATGAGCATGGAAAGTTTGGGACACACTTGTTGAGAACAATGCCCAGCATATAGAAAACTTTTTCAGTATAATACTCGTAAGTTGAAAAAGCTCATAGGAAGAGCCAAGGCTTGCGGGGAGAAAAGGGGTGGAAATTTATGTACAACTGACGAATTAGGTGGACGGTATAATTGTAAACTGAGTGCTTCTTAGTCAGGGGTTGCCCTGGCAAGAGTAATTACATCAGTTTTTCTTCAGTTGGTGCGCCAATAATTTTGGTCCTGATACCAAAATTAAGTAGGTATTCTACTCGGTAATTGTTGGGCAGAGCAGAGAAAATGTCACTTAAGAGTGAGTCGTTCCTCCAAATGGTGGGCAAGGCCAAAACACACACACTGAAAAAAGCCAGGGGACAGTCACCCTCAGTCTCAGGGATAATTTGTAGTGACTCTTTGCAGACAGTCCTGAAAATGGCTCCCGCCATCACTTCAGGCTGCTAAAGAATTAAGATCACAGATAGGTTTTATTTCTTCTGTAGCTGATGTAATCCTATCTGGACTTTTTTTTTCTCCCTCCCAGAAATCTCACAGCTGTGAGTTTAAAGGCAAGTTGCACGTTTCAAATAAAGCCCAACAAAGAACAGCCTAACTCAGATAACAGGAGGCTCTGTGAGCGTCTTTATACACCAGCTGTTAACTTTGGTGTTGAAATTCTGGGTGGACACTTGATGCTTTCCTTTACTTCAGAAGAGCACTAAAAGCACCCAGGGAAGCAGCGGATTGATTTTCAGTTTGGGAACCCAGTGTTCACAACTCAGAACCAGTTCCGTGGTGTTTTGTGAGTGGGTGTTCTGCTCTAGCAAGCAGGAAAAGTGGAGTTAGGAATGCATCCCGAACAAGAGTTGCCTATGACGCAAGGAGTTCACCCTGAACGAAATGTGGACACAGTTGGGAGGGAAATCAGATGGGAGAAACTTGACTAGATAGGATAATAGAGGGGGGTCAAAGATTAGGAACAAGGGACGCAACTGGGAAGAAAAGACCTGGGTAAAGGAGGAGAGAGATCCCTGATCAAAGAGAAGGGGTAGATAAAATAATAAGAACTGATTGGAAACAGGAGATACAAGAAACAAAAGAAACCGGCAAAGAAGAGAGTCCCCCAGCCAAGGAACAGAAGGAATAAGAAGCCCAACTAACCTGGAGAACTTTGGGGTGAGGAAAGGAAAAGGGAGAGTGTGTAGAACCAGAGGACCATGAGGGTGGGGGGAGCAGAAGCTGGGAGAAGACTGCCCCGGTTCTGACGTGAAGGAGGGAGGCCCAAGCTCGCTGTATTCTGCCATCGTTGTTCACTTTTCCAATTGTCATACCTACAGCGCAAAAGCGTCAGAGGAAGATTAAAAACTACCTGTAAATGGCAGAGATTCAAATAGCTGTGGATAATTTATTACGGATCATTTTCAAATGCGAAAGGTCTGATGAGAGTTCCTAACAATGATGCAATTGGCAAGCAAATTCAGTTGTATATATGGCATGAAGATCAAGATAATAAAGCCACTTCAGAACACTTCAGTAAAATGTCTGTGAGAACCACGATTAAGCTGATTTTCAAAGAAGCCAGTGAATGTTACATCAGATTTATACAATTAGATGAACATACTTTTACAGAGGAAATAATTTTGATATATAACTAATAATCCTGAGACATAATACACATATCAACAATATGCAAAGTATATGCTAAGAAGATCCCTAGATTATCAAGCAAAGAGCTTTAGTAAGTCTGAAGTAGAGTCTAGATATTTATATTTTTATAAAAATTTAGGCATGTGTCTGATGTATATCACCCATTGAGATTCACTGGCCTGGAAGATACTAGGTTTAAATGAAGCATGAACTTGTGGACAATAAGCATTTTAGATAATAACTGAAACTTATGACTAATAACACTTTACTGTTGATACCTAATATCATCAGGCAAAACAGCACCAAGATTCTTGATAAATAGAAACATATCATGGATGGCAAGGATATTGACAAATCCCTGGGAACTTCGCATCCAGGAAGCAATTTTGGAAATATTTATATCAATAATATTCTACTTATAAAAATTTTATCTAGGGAAGGATAAGCATCTCTTTTGGTTTGACAACTCAACATTCAGGCAACGCATCAGTGGGAATCCAGATTTTCTTTTAAACCTAATTATTTCTAGTACTTCACAAGGTAAAAGAACAAGTCTTTTTATTTTGCTGGGGGCCCCAGGGAATTCACAAATATAGTTTTAGGTGCAAAAGATACCCTGAAAGTTTTACTTTATTATTTTTTCTAAATTGAGGGTTGATTTGGGGAGACAAAAATAAAAACTATTATCAGAGGAGATTTAGACACTTGATTAAGATAAAACCATGGATGCCTGAGAAACAACCCTTGTTACCCATTTAATTGAAGTGACAAAAATTTTAATAAACATAAAAGATAACATAATTGTAAAATGTTAGCTTTTTCAGAAGTGAGATTCTTTGTTCTTTTTTGCTGTTTTCTTAAATAATCCAGGACGTAATAAAGTCAACATAAAGCACGGAAAGTTACTCTGATAAGACAATCTTTGCTCTGCTGGCTGGTGACACATAAAGATGAACGTTTCCTATTGTAAGTGAAAGCAATAAAGAGTAAACCAAGGAAGAACCCCATCACAGAGCAAACTTTGCTAAGCTGTCAGCACATTCCATAGCTTTTCAGACTCGGGTATCATAAACCAAGGCAAATAAAATTTACATTCCACCTTAGCCTTTCATTGTGCATTTGAATATTCTGGAACATACTGGCACTTTAGGATAAATCTCCCAAGACCACGAAAAGTAATTTCATAAGATGTTATTAGCATACAAGGCTTTCATTTGCTATCTTCAAATGAATCAATAAATATTTTTTAAAGTTCTCAGTTGTAATTCCAATACAGTTAGTATCAGTAGCCAGTAGCTTTAACCCACATAAACAAACTCTTTGGCATCTTCAATAAGTTTCTACAGTGTAAATGGGTCTGAAGAACAACAACAACAACAACAACAAAATCAGAGAAGTACTATTTTAGGGAAAAAAAATCTACTCTTTTCTTTGAAAAATAGGACCACATTAGTAGTTATATTTTCTCTGTCTCTATTGCTCCTAGTCTAGTCTTGACCACCAATATTAATTATATATTAATTATAACCTTTAACCAAAGTAAATAACTTGTATTTCACAGAGAAAGTTTAGAAGTGAATATGGAAACTGTCTGACACAAATCAGCATTGTAGCCAATAAGTAGAACTCATAAATACCTATAACACAACTTTCTATAGACACATACTATGCCCTTATATGCCTTCTGAAATTGGCAAAAACTAACCAAAGATAGACCTATCTGTAGCATATTAAAAGCAAAAGCATATACACATAAAATTATGTTCAGTAATTAATGTTTCCATGCTCTAGCTTACTTAGAAATAATTTAGGTACCCAGTTATTAATCATTATTTAGTTTAATCAGTCTAAGGTTTCAAATTCCCTAAAGATCTTTTTAAAATTGAGATATAATTCACATACCATAAAATTCACTATTATTGTGTACAATTCAGTGGTGTTTAATATAGTCATGAGACATGTAATCATTACCACTATCCAATTCCAGAACATTTTCATCACCCCCTAAAGAAAACCCCATATCCATTAGCATTCATTCCCCCATTTCCCCCTTTTATCCCACACTTGACAACTGCAACATACTTTATTTCTATATGTTTTACCTATTCTGGACATTTCATGTAAATGTAATCATACAACATGTGGCCTTTGTATTCAGTTCCTTTTACTTAGCATAATGTTTTCAAGGTTCATCCATTTTGCAGCAAATATCAGTATTTCCTTCCTTTTTATGGACAAATAATATTCCATTGTATGCATATACCACATTTTGTTTATCTGTTCATCAGTTGGTGGACATGGATTGTTTGTACTTTTTGGCTATCATGAATAATACTTGTATGAACATTTGTGTACAAATATGATTGAATTTTCTCCAGTGAAATCCAGGAGTGGAATTTCTGGATCATATGGTAATTCTGTATTTAATTTTTGAAAAACTAGAAAACTGTTTTCCTCAGCAGTGGCATTATATTTTATTCATACCAACAATGCCTGGGGATTCTCTACATTTTTGTCAACACATAGTTATCTGTTTTTTATTATAGCCATCCTAGAATGAGTGTGGTGGTATCTTATTATGGTTTTGAATTGTAATTCCCTACTGACTAATGATGTTGAGCATCTTTTTGTGTACTTATTGGCCATTTGTATATATTCCTTGGAGAAATGTCTATTCTGATCCTCTGCCCACTTTTAAATTTGATATTTGCTTTTTATTACGTTACCTAGAGATCTTGGAATTATCTTCAAGCAAACACTATAAAACATTGAAATAAAATGTCAAAATGATTATTCAATTTAGTTGTATGCAAATTCATTTTTATAATCAATCAGTACAGCTGCATATATTCAGAGAAAGCATGCCCAAATGGAATTTAAAAATGTGCTTTTAGGGCTGGCCGAGTGGCGCGATGGTTAAAAGCTGGCTTGGGACGCCAGAGGGCCCTGGTTCGGATCCCACGTATGAGGGCTAGTGACACTGCCCTCTACAGCTAAGATGCTGAACAACAGCTCAACCTGGAGCTGGGCTGCTGAGAGTCGCGGGTGATAACGTAGGCTGCAGCCCCTGTGGCAGTGGGTTGCCATGGGCTACCATGTGTAGCCAGCAGCCAGCGTGAGCGGCCAGCAGCCGCAGTGAGCGGCCGTCCAGAAGCCGGCTGATCGGCCTCGCCCCGGAAGAGCACAATGATGGTGCCAACTTAGGCCAGTGAAGCAATGTCCTCCACAACTAGATTGAAGAACAAAACAACAGCAACTTGTCTGTTCCCCTTCCCCCAATTCCCCAGCGCTGTTCCCATCCCAATTCCCAAATAAAAATCTTAAAAAAAAAAAAAAAGTGCTTTTATGTTATACTTAAAATTGATAAATGAGGGAAAATATTGCTGTTTTTTATTGTATCAAAATCATTCAACTAGTTTTATTTGCCAAAGGTTTACCTTAATTATGGGAACTTGGATTCTTAAAATGTTTCTGAGTTAGTTTCTGCAATAGTACTTTTTAAAAACGTGTAGCACATTGAAAGTATTATTCAAGTTTCCTATTTTCTTGGAATTTTAGCAATATTCAAAGAACACTTATTTATCACTGGAACCCAATTGGAACAGAGCTCCTTTATTTTTATTTACTGTTTCTATGCCCTAGAGCAAGAAGGGTACATTATTATCCCTCAACCTTTGTGAGTGTCTAATATGTGATGAAACATGACTACCTGTGTGACTTCTCTCATTCCTCACAATGGTTTTTCTTTCTTAAGATAGGTTCCATCACCTCTCCTTTTGATCTTTGTCATATCTGAAATTTCCCCTCTACTTAGTCTTTTTGGTGAAAGTTTTGTTTACATCTGAGTCTTTTCTGTCATTACATTGTTTGCATTCTTATTTGTTTTTGCCTTTTTTCCTGTATCATCTCCCACTGCCTTAGGGAAATGGAGAGGAGTCCTTCAACCATTTGCTTTATTTTTTATTTTTTTTAAGATTTTCATTGGGGAGTTGGGGGATGGGAACAGTGGTGGGGAATTGGGGGAAGGGGAACAGACAAGTTGCTGTCCTTTTGTTTTTCAGTCTAGTTGTGGAGGACATTGCTTCACTGGCCCAAGTTGGCACCATCATTGCGCTCTTCCCGGGTGAGGCAGATCAGTCGCTGGCTTCTGGACGGCCACTCACTGCAGCTGCTGGCCGCTCACGCTGGCTGCTGGCTACACACAGTAGCCCCTGGCAACCCACTGTAGCAGGGGCTGCAGCCTACACCATCGCCAGCGACCCGCAGCAGACCAGCTCCAGGTTGAGCTGTTGTTCAGCATCTTAGCTATAGAGGGCAGTGTCACTGGCCCTCATATGTGGGATCCGAACCGGGGCCCTCTGGCATCCCAAGCCAGCTATTAACCAATGCACCACTCGGCCGGCCCACCATTTGCTTTAATATTGCTTTCGAGTTGAATTGAACTTTCTTAATCTCTGTCTCATGTGCCATCTATCTCAAATTTCTCTTAATTTTCATTAAAAAGGTTAATGTCTCAAATGGTATAACTCAGACATCCTTCTTTGTCATTTGAAGCATCTTTATCTACTATGTGTTTCCTACCGTGTAAGAGCCTTGGAGACAGGCATCAGGAAGGAATGGAGAGCAGGAGGAAGAAAGGAAGAGTGCAAGAGAGAGAAAGAAGGAAAAGCAGACAGAGAAGATGGGGAAATCTCTTCTGCTACTTGGAGTCACCGGTAGGACCCCTCATTCCCACATTACCTGATCAAAATACTTTAGTGTTGCTCTATAAAGTCTATAAAACATCTGTGTAACATAATTACAAGGGTCTAAAAATATAATAATAGGCTTGTCCACCAATAAAATTTGCTCTTCAAATTGCTCTTTCATCTGCGTGAGCGAGACCCTGTTTGTGAGAGACCTGGCCAAAGACAAGGGTGACATCTGGGTTCTAGATGAGGGCTCCCCTCTCAGCTGGGAAGTCTATGAGCACGAGGCTGAAAGGCAATTCAGCAGTGTGGTTAGTGGACATCAACTGTGGACTCGGCTGTCCCCAGACACTGTAGAATATGAAGATTACACAGTGCAGTACCTGCCCTCAAGGAGTTAAAAACAAGGTAATTTGAATTAAGAGTCAATACACACTAGAACATAAAGGTGGACTTGAATGAATGCTGTCTGTTCTGAGAAGGTGAGCACTGTGGACAGAAGGGACTGGAACAGTTACATGGAAGAGGCTGGCTTCAGCTGGGTCCTGAAGGGATGGAAGGATTTGGCTGAATATAGGACAGAAAGTCTGGATAGAGCGGGCCATTATCATCAAGGAGATTTATAAACAGACCCAGAGGAAGAAAAAGATACGGCGTATACAGGGAACACTGAAGAGATAAAAATAGAAGTTCTCAAGGGCCTTGAATGCTAAACTGAGGAGCCTGAATGTCGCTCTTTAGCCTGTCTTGACTTAAGGAAGGACAGGGAATTCTGAACAGGATTTCTTTGCATATGCTGTTCCCTGTACCTGCAATGGTCTTGTCCCCACCCCTCACTCCCTCCATGCCACCACACCACCCTTTCCTTGGTACAGCTGGCTCCTTCTCATATTTGGCTTCATAAGTGTTCACTTCTTCAGAACACCCTACATACCAAGTTGGACAATTAAGTATGCAAACTCATCCTAGAAAAAGAGCTACATACCTTGTTGCTGAATATCACTATACACGCCTTCAAAATACTCCCCTTAGAAAGCTATGCACCAACACCAGTGCCTAGTCCACCCTTCAAAGCAATTTTGGAACCCTTTTTCTGGAATGGCCATTAGAGCGCTCATCATATTACCCTTCATGTCCTGAATGTCATCAAAATGTCTTTCTTTCAATATTTCCATTATCTTCAGGTAAAGAAAGAAGTCATCGGGGGCCAGATCAGGTGAGTAGGGAGGGTGTTCCAATACACTTATTTGTTTACTTGTAAAAATTTCCTTACAGACAGTGCCGTGTGAGTTGGTGCATTGTTGTGATACAAGAGCCATGAATTGTTGGTGGAAAGCTCAGGTCATCTAAATTTTTCACACAGCCTTTTCAGCACTTCCAAATAGTAAACTTGGTTAACCATCTATCCAGTTGGTACAAATTCATAATGAATAATCCCTGTGATATCAAAAAAGGTTAGCAACATCATTGAGGCAAGTTCGCAAACTTAATTGTCCGACCTCGTATGTGATCCACTCCCCCTTAACTTTCTATTATAGCATCTGTGATTTGTTTGCATACAATTAATTGAACCACCAAGTGTAACTACATGTTTATCTGCCCAGCCCCCCCACCAGCACCAAAGGTCACAAAGTCAAGAACCTTGTCCTCTGTGTTTGTTTACAGTGTTTCCTTGGCAACAATGGCCATCTCTTTCCAGCTTTCCTATTGCTATCCAGCCAAATGCTTCCATCCCTTCCAGACCCAACTCAAGTAAACCTCTTTCATGAGCCTGTTCCAGCCCATTTCTGTCCACAGTGCATCAGAAGAGGAGAGGGCCACACAAAGAACCCCACCAAGCGTCTACTTTTTAAGCGAGCAAACAACAGAGACAGAACCCTTGGAAAGAGAGGAACAGGAGAGGACAATGTCCCCGATCCCCAGAATGAAGGGAGTTTCAAAGAGCAAGTGACAAAGAGCCTTAGAAACCAGGCAAATGTGGCGTGGGTGAGAACGAAGGGTTTTCCACTTAGAGATCACCCATAATCTTTAAGAGAAAGTTCCATCAGGGTGGTAGGGATAGAAAGCAAATTGTCAGGGTTCAAGGGTGCGCTTTCAAGAAGACTGAAAAAAAAAAAAGTAAAAAAAGAAGAGAGGTAGCTTGCATTTAAGGATGGCGGAGATAAGGATAGCCGAAAAGGGAATGGTTAAAGACATAGGGGCTAAAAGGAATCAAATACATGGTGATGGAAGGAGAACTGACTCTGGGTGGTGAACAACGTGCTATATAGATAATGTATTACAGAATTGTACACCTGAAATCTATGTAACTTTACTAACCATTGTCACCCCAATAAAGTTTAGTAAAAAAAAAACAAAACAAAAGACACAGGGGCAAGAAGGGATAGCTGATGGTGCTGAGGCAGCTGGCTGGGAAGGAATCATTTGCAACGTGTTGTTAAAGGAAGCTTCAGAACATTCTTCACAAAATAGCTAAGACTGCATGAGGCAGTAGCCTTCCTTTACACTTGCTATTTCCTCACAGGTTGAAACAATGGCAGAAAGCCATAAAACAGATCTGACAAGCAACAGGTCTCTGTTAATAAGGCAGTGAGAAATGAGCAGACAACCAGCTGCAATGGGAGGGTTGCCTGTGTGGCAAAGCACAACCACACCCATTTATCTTCTCCCGATAGCCTTACCCAGACAAACTCTGCATGGCTCTCACTCACACACTTAAGACACAGTTTTGCAAATTCTTGCCCCCTAATAATATAGAATTTCAGATCTAGAAGGGACATTAAAAATTATCTAATCCTCAACAAAATGGACCCAAATTAAGGATGACATTTTTTTTTCCCCCCGACTAGTTTCCTTTTTTTCTCTGCTGGGTAATAATTCTTTTAATAAAGGTCACTCTTTTTACTAAAATAGGACAAAGACATAGCCAGTAAATGGAAATTCTCATCTTTCCATCTCCAAATCTCTAACTGGTTTAATAATTCACTCCCTCTCAGTGCCTTAAAAATGGGACTTTTATCTTTGAATTCATCTGTAAAACTGTTTTCTTCCCCTCCCACTTGCTAAATGGACTCCATTTATCACTGTTTTATGGGAGCTTATCTCCTCCAAGAGAAGGTTGATCAGATAACCTAGTCCTTAGAAAAGCAGAGGAATGGCTTCTATTGTTTGAGAACCTCCCTTTGATCTGAATTTTTTAGGAAGGTTATAGGACATCACCAGGGTCTCTTGCATATTTGATGGTCCAGGAAATTATTGCCTTGGTCTCAGGGTCTGGAGAGGCTTTGCTAAACATAATGATTTGAGGGTGAGCTTAATCCCCAGTCAGAGGCTGAACATTCCTAGTTTAATGCTGTGATATAATATGACAGGTTTATACATTGTACTGACATAATGAAATGCAAAGAGATGAAGTATTTTACTCACACAATAACCTCTTATTTCAACAGTTCACTGGCTGTTATATAGGCTTTCTTGGCCTCGCCGAAAAGGCCTTAGGAAGCATCGCTGTGAGCCCTGCACAGCAGCCTCAACAGTTTACAGAGAACAAAGCACAAGGCCATGAAGTCAGGAAGGAAGAAAACAACCACACAAACCAACAAGAAGCAAAACCAGGAGACCTGAAAAGTTCCAGTCCTCAAAGGTACCTACAGAACTCACTGCTGTCCAGAGGTCCTTTCCTCTACGTATCTGGATATGGAAGCCACAGAGCAAATGCTTGTTGATGAATCCCTTCCCAGGTTCATCATTCACTCAACAAACATTGTTGGTCATCCTTCAGTGAACGTGGTGCTCCCTCTAGAGCAGCGGTTCTCAACCTGTGGGTCGCGACCCCTTTGGGGGTCGAACGACCCTTTCACAGGGGTCGCCTAAGACCATCAGAAAACACATATTTTCGATGGTCTTAGGAACCGAGACACCGCTCTTCTATCCATCTCCATGCTTCAAGACAAACTTTCACTTATTTGTAATTAGAAATAAATACTTCACAATATATAATAACATATTGTTTTTGTGATTAATCACTATGCTTTAATTATGTACAACTTGTAACAATGAAAATACATCCTGCATATCAGATACTTACATTACGATTCATAACAGTAGCAAAATTACAGTTATAGAGTAGCAACGAAAATAATTTTATGGTTGGGGGTCACCACAACATGAGGAACTGGATTAAGGGGTCGTGGCATTAGGAAGGTTGAGACCCACTGCTCTAGAAGATACAAGGAAGTGCATACAGAGAGAAAAGGGATACAGTTCTGCATTCAAGGGGAAGGCAGCTTAGGCAGGAAACCCTGCAAATACTTAAAGCCCATGTGCTATGTATGCTTCACAGTAGAGAACAGGTGTTACAGAGGGGGACATAGAGATGAACTAAACCATTCCTGGGGTAGCTGAAGAAAACTTCGGAGAATCATTTCAAAGGAAAATCATTTCAGCTCTGTTATGGACCAAACTCCTGTATGTTTGGTTCAACTCCCCAGGTACAGAACAGGGGGGAGAGATTCGGTGCTCAGGCTATATTTGGACGGTACAGGAGTTCTTGGCCACGGCTCTTCAGAAAATTCAAAAAGTATATGAATGAGTAATAGAGAGATGTTGGCTCACACCCTCTGCCAGAATAGGACCAGAATTTGACATGGAGGAAAACAGGACGTACCTTAGATAACACTGTTCTTATTTACGAGAGCAAAGCACATACCACCTCCTCCACAACAAGACTGAAGAACAAAAGGACAGCAACTTGTCTGTTACCCTTCCCCCAATTCCCCAATAAAAATCTTAAAAAAAAGCACATACCACCAACTGGTGTTCTGATGTTCAGGTGGGAGCAAGTGGGGTGCAAAGAAGCCTTCTTCTGCACTGACGTGGGAAAAACGAGAAGGAAATGGTTTGCTCCACGATTCCCTCCACCTTTAGTTTTGAGAGAGAGAAGAAAAAGCAGACCTTGTTCTCAAGTAAAGCCTTGCTGCTCAAAGTGTGGCTGAAGAGCCACAGCATGAGCAGCGGCTGAGAGCTTGTTCGAAATGCAGAACCTTGGACCCAGCCCCAACCCATTGCAGCCAGAAGCTGCAGTTTAACAAGCTCCCCAGGTGATTTGCATTCATGTTTAAGTTGAAAAGCCCCACTCAAGGGGCCAGTGTGATGGCTGAACACTGGAACACCTGAGGAGCTTTTGAAACTACTGATCCCTCCCCCAGGAATTCTGATTTAAATGGTCTGCTCTTTAAGTGATTCCAAATGTACAGTGAAGGTGGTAAAGCCCTTGGAGGCTCCCTGTTCCCCAAGAGAACCTCTGAAATAGGCACAGGTCTGGGTGCTGCGGATGTGGAATGGCTACAAGGGCTCCCTGAAACCCAGGGAGGTGGCTGTGGCATCCTGGTACAGGTAAGCATGGGGGGACAGAGGCTGGCTGTCTGTATCCAAGTGCCCCCAGCTTACCCCCACGTCCCTACGCCTCAAGATTCTTCAGCGTGCATTTCAGGATGTGGAGTCAGGGTCGAAATTTGTAGGAGAGATTAAAACCTTAAGCCTGGAATGTTCTATGCCTGTGTGTTTAGCTCATCCTCCAACAAATCAGGTGCAATTAGATTAGGGTGCCCTGCTATAGAAGGTAGTAGAAGGAAAAGGGTTGTCCTAAAAAGTTAGGAGCCTAGAGTTGGAAAGCAACCGCCTCCCTCATCCCGCCCCCAAACAAACAAACAGAGAAGAGTTCCTCAACGCAAGCAGCACCCAGCAAACCCCTGCCATGAGTCAGCACAGGGGAGGCCCAGCCCCTTCCAGGGGAGTCCGGTTAAGGCTCAGGCTCAGAGGCTGGGCTGCGTGCGCTGCTGCTTCTGCTCGTCCCAAGACCAAGTTTTAAGAGCTACTTCCCTTCCTCCGCTGCTGAAACACTTTTTTTGTTGTTGTTTTTAAATTCTGTACCTGGAAAGAAGTGTCACATTTTGCTCACTCCCAACCCTTCTCCCCCACTCCCTCCCAGAGACCGTGTGCGAGTGTGGAGGGGGGTGCAGGGAGCCACCTCCAGCCTCGAGTGACTGCGGTGACTAACTTCCCGCTCCGCTCCGTGTAACGCTATGAAGTTCCTCGGGCAGCCCAGGAGCCAGACAGCTGCTTTCCTGCCTCTCTGCCTGCTCTTTTTGAGGAGTCTGCAGCCAGGGCACAGCCACCTTTATAGCAACCGCTATGCTGGGTAAGTGGAGCGCCTTTGGTGCCCTGCGTGGCTTTGAGTTGGATGAAGGGGCTGGTTTGGGTACTGAGCGCGCCTCAGTTTTTCTGGTCGGTGGTCTCTGGGTGGCTCAGCACACTTTCTTGGCCGGCCTGAAATAAAATGTATGTGAGCTCCCGGCTCTTTGGTTTAGCTCATTGGGAGAACGCGGTGGGAGCAAGTGTAGCTTTTCATCCTTTTTAGAGTGTGCCAGCATCAGCTGTGGAGCACTATTGAATGGTGTTCTGTCTTTGTAGAAGCTATGGCCAGTGTTTGCAATATTTGCCTTGGTTGATAACTCGATGGGAAGGATGTTGCTTGCTGTACCACGGGAATTATGACCTGAAAACAGAAGCGTCTCCTTTGCAATTGTATGCAGGAGCCATGGGTTGAAATTCACCCATGATTAATTTAAGAACTGAGTGTGTTTTTTTGTTTGTTTGTTTGTTTTTCAGTGCTTGTTAGCCCACAGTCTGGTTATTAGAAAGATATTCAAATCTGAGTGGTGCAAATGAGTCAATTCAATAGAGGCACAATAAAAGTAGCCAGTTGTAAACTGTGTGGGTGTTTTTCTGCAGGGAGGAACACAGAAGGGGAAAAACAATTCTTACCCGCCCGCCCCTCCCCTACTGTAGGTTGGCAGGCCCTGTGTCTGCCTTTGATGGGGAGGCACCGGGCTGCATATAGAGCAATGTGTGACTGCGCACATCTTCTTATCCTGAAGGCTTGCTGTGGACTAGACAGCATGTGGTTTGCTGGAATTTGCAGGGGGTCGTTCTTTGAATCTGGAAATTATGGCATTCCTGCGTTTTAGAGCTGGGGGAACCTTAAGTAGCTCCTCTAGTTCAATTCCTTTCTAAAGAGGAGGAAAACCAGTGCCTTAAATCTTTTTTAAGTAGCCTATGATCACTCAATAATTACCAGTTGAGGAAAGCTTTCATATAGAGCTGTATGATCAGGGAGTACCCCGTGACTTAAAGCAAAATTGTTCTTTCTAGGAATAGTGTAGAGAAGAATTTACGAGTGTGATCCTGAAAAACAGAATTGTTTCCCTTTTTCTCCCGAAAAATCTCTGCCTTTAGAGTTCCCCTGAATACAGTGCTTACAGAGGAAAATTTAAAAACACGTCCTCAGTTTTAGGGGTTGCAGGCTGGGGACGGAGGCTTTGGTTGAGATGGAGACTATAGATAGTAATGCAATCCCCAATTTTTCCACTCTGATGTTCCCACGAGAAACAGAAAGGAGTTAACATCTGAGGGCTGCATTTCGGGCTCCCAGACACACACACACCGTCCAGGCTTTACATCCTGTCATTTGTCACCACCCTTGGCTGGGTAAGGGAGCTCGTGTTTAATGACTGATGGTAGAAGCTAAGGTTGTGGAGGAATTTACTCTGACTCTTCTAGCTGATTCAGGCCATGTGATAAACATACATCACAGGTTTCCATGTGCCGTGTGACACAGGACCTCACCCCACCACTCAGCTGTGGCCCTCTTCATAATGATTTCAGTGTGTGGTGTTCCCCCGGGACAAGTCACCAGGCCTGCTGGAGCTGAGCAGGTGTGTGCACTTTCCTAAGCAGCACTTAGCAGAGGAAATGAGGCCAGTGATGGCGCCCTTTTCTTCTAGAATTTGCAGAAACTCGAACCTTTCTGGAGGAAGCTGCACTGACTTTTCTGTTGCTTTCCAGTGAAAGTAATAATTGCCATTTTCTTTTGGACTGCTATATAAAAGTTAGTCCCAGATGTATAAATAACCAAATGTCTGAAAGTTGGAAGGAAAAGATGCAACAATGAGAAACTGAAAAAGGCAGCCTTACCTATCCATCACCGTAGAAGTGTCCTTCAAACCAGAAATGTTTCTGGATACACTCACCATCAAAAGTGGGGTTCTTAACTTACCTGCGTTAGCTATACCTCATTCTTCCATCACCAAAGACAAATACTGTGTAGATTTGGGAGTATTTTGCTTTATTTACTCAGGAACGACTTTCTGTAAGTTTAGCTCTTCAGTGAACAAGAACCTGATGAGATGATGTGGTGCAATAGTATTTAGCATTATTTTTGTCGCATTATTTTTGTTGCCCATCCACGTCATTTTTATTCCTTAGGTAATTTGGTTTTGTTGTTAATAATTATGGAGCAGTCCTATTTCTTGCATTTTTATAAATGTATTTTTGTAGGTCTTGGTTGACTCTATTAATATGGGATTCTCAATTATAGGATAGAAGAGCAGCTATTGAGCGCCATCCTCTTTACACGTAAATTAGTAACAATTGGATAGTGTCAGTTGGATAATCGGGGTTCAGTAAATGGCAAACTTTAAGTGTCTCAGGGAAAAAATGGTGGAGACCCTAAAAGGAAAATATGACGACAAAAGCTAATACCTATTTTGACTGCTGTATGAAATTACACATTTACAAGGGAGGTTTAAAAATACAGAGCAAAAATAAATAAAAATACGTAGAAACGGAATGAAACCCAAATGTGGAAAATAACTTGACTTCAAATAACGTTTATTGATACTTTACTATCAGAAGGCTTCAAGGACTCCAAATGCAAGTCAAACGTTTCCCTGATAAACAAATGTCTGTCAGTGAGTGGACCCCCTACCCAGGCAAACATCACGTTGTTGTTGTTCTCTCCTTTTCACCTATCCCCTCATATTCCTGGAAGCGAACCTAGTTATTTATTATACTATGATATCGAGGGCAAAAACATAAGGATCTTCTGTATCATGTGAAATTGGGGTAGATTTTTTTTCAGTGGTGGTAAAGAGAGCCAAGACAATAAAGCAATAAATTCTGGCAGTGCCGTACCACAGTTGGCTATGGTTTTTTTTCGACAACTACTATTCAGTACTTCCTTTGTGCGAGTCAATGCAGCATAATGTTTATAAGCCCTGAAGTTCAACTTGCCTGGGTTTCAATTTCTGCTTTCCCACACTTAGTAGCTCTGTTACCTTAGGCAAGTTACTTAACCTCTGAGCCTCTAAGCCGATGGAGATAATGTTAGTTTTTGTGACGATTAAATACACTTGCATGGGTAATGCATGGTTCTTGGCGCTTTCTAAGTATTGAACAAGGTGGTAAAATAGCTAATGCTTAATATGAACATGTGTAACAATATTAATAATTTTTCTCAAAAACCTTCTGCAGATTTTGGTATCGCCATTTTACAGATAAGCTGAATGAGATACAGACAGGGTAATCCAAGGTCAGTGCTAACACAAGGTTACTGAAAGGCTACAGTTGGGATTCAAACCCAGCTCCGTCCAACTCTACAAACTAGTCCGTCTCATTCTAACACCCATTCAGCTATAGAAAAGACTTGCTTGTAAGAAAAACTGAATATTTAATCATGTTTGGGGAACGGATTGTTTCAGGATAATAAAGGAAAGGAGTAGACTATGTAGGTAAAAATGGTAATTTAATCTTGGTCACCTTCTCCAGGGTGATGATGAGTCACTGAGGGCAAATCATTATTAGGAAAGCAGGCGGAGATCACAAGAGATAGAAAAATGGAAAACGAAGAAACTTTAGATTGTTACAAAGAAAACACCAAAAAGTAGCACAGAAAGTGGCAGTGTGTGCGTGTCTTCATTCATTGAACAAGTATTATTCAAATGCCTACTCTGTGCCATGAACATTGATCAACAGAGCCAGTGCCCTCGGATAGCTTGCGTTCTAGTCAGGAAAACAGCCCCACACCTCACATTAGTATAGAATGTGTAAGTGCTGTCTGGGATGACAGACACTGGGGGGATTAACAAGAGAGCTGGAAGGACAAAGACGGACAGGTAGAAATCCCCTCAGGGCCTCACCTACTCTGGTCACCCAGCCCCGCTGTATCTTGGCGAGGGGGAGAGAGAGAACTCACTTCCTGCCACCAGCACTGCTTCTGGGGACTTGAACCCACTGGGATTGGATCTGCCTGCCAGGGCTCCTTCCTCGTCCAGCCTTGCATTTGTGGAAGACCCTTTCATGTCCCAGAGCAATTCATCCCCTTCTCTTTTCTTAGGGGCGTAGCTCCGATGACTCAGCCTTTTCCCCATGACTGTAGGTGTGTATAGGGCTGCTTACAACCGCTAGCCAGCTGGCGCGTTCTGATTGGCCAGTGTCATGCTGTAGCCACACCCCCATCCACTGTCCCTCACCTGCCATCACCCCACTCATGCCCCAGTTATTTTTCATCCATGGAAGCACGATATAGAGATTCAGGAATTAGACTTACAAGGAAATAAAATTTCTTTAAAAAAGATCAGTTTGGCCCTTGAAATCCTGTAAGCAAAGAGGCCCCATATTGGGATATGACATTGAAGAGAAGAGGGTTGTGAGAAATATAGTGACTAGGTAGGACAAACTCAAGTTCAGGGATACCGGCTGTTCCCCCTTACCTCTTTTTTTTTTTTAAAGATTTTTTTTTTATTGGGGAATTGGGGGGATGGGAACAGTGCTGGGGAATTGGGGGAGTGCGAACAGACAAGTTGCTGTCCTTTTGTTCTTCAGTCCAGTTGTAAAGGACGTTACTTCACTGGCCCAAGTTGGCACCATCATTGCGCTCTTCCCGGGTGAGGCAGATCAGTTGCCGGCTTCTGGATGGCCGCTCACTGCGGCTGCTGGCCACTCACGCTGGCTGCTGGCTACACACGGTAGCCCATGGCAACCCACTGCTACAGGGGCTGCAGCCCACGCCATCGCAGGAGACTCATGGCAGCCCAGCTCCAGGTTGAGCTGTTGTTCAGCATCTTAGCTGTGGAGGGCAGTGTCACTGGCCCTCATGTGGGATCTGAACCGGGGACCTCTGGCGTCCCAAGCCAGTTCTTAACCATCGCGCCACTCGGTCGGCCCTCCCCTTACCTCTGGCTAGTCCCCTCTCTCTCTCAACAGCAGCTTTGAATTTTTTTTATTCTCCCAAGGTGACTGCCTTTTTAAAATTAATTTTTTTTAATTGGGGAACAGCCCTGGTCCTTGGTTACACATTGCTTTCATGCTACAATGGCATAGTTGACTCTTTGAAGGAGGGCACAGCTCACAGTGGCCCATGCAGGGATCAAACCGGCAACCTTGGTGTTAACAGCACCACGCTCTAACTAACTGAGCTAACTGGAAGGTGACTCCTTTTTAATGTTCTGAACTTCTAGAAACCTAGGGCTGGAGTTCAAGAGATCACGCTGGTCATGTGAATCTGAGAGTTACCGCCTGTGTTGACAGTTAAAGCTTTTCGCAGATATGGTGGCCGTAAATCGCCATTTGCCCAAGACTGGCTCAGTTTGCAAGGAACCGGTCCAGTTTGCACCCTGCTGTTCTGGCACAGGAATTGTCAGTGCCCCCTTTCAGTCTGAGAAGGGTCTTGATTTGGATGGTAAATTGTGGGTTCAGCCTTTTTAGTTTTCTACTATGATTGCTGCTTTAATGAGCTTTATTTCAAGTGTTCAACTACCCTCTTATTTCATGCCCAAAGAGCAAATTTATCTCCATTTCCTTCCTTTCCTGTAAAAAGTGTCCTATTCTCTCTCTCTCTCTCTCTCTCTCTCTCTCTCTCTCTCTCTCTCTCTCTCTCATAGCCACCAGCCATATCCAGGACTTCTTTATCTCAGCCTAATTTAAAGTAATTTTCTTCTAACTAATCTACCTTTCTCTCGTCTTTTCTCATACTAATGATCTTACTAGAGTAAGACTTGTGTTAATTCTTGCTGAAAGATCTACTTGGCTTCCTATCGCCAACTCCATCAAATACAGAATCCTCTGCCTGGATTTCAAGGCCTCTATAATCAGACTCTCTGCCTGTGTTTCACCCTGCCTCAGCCCTGAAAGCTGATCAGAGAAATAGCTTCAGCAGAGCCCATCTTTAACAAGCAAATAACTCATTCATAATAAGGACCTAAAGCAAGAAGGCGCCATCTCAGATCATGAAGATAGGTTGAAATGTGTAAGATACAGATATAGGCATTGGGGACTTTGAAGGATGTGTCCAGGTGCTAAGGTTGGGATTGAACCTCTCCCCAAGTTGGTGAGTAGTTAATGGAATCCTTCTCCAGTGCCTTCTGGAAGTTCCTCTTAGCTCCAGGCCCTCGTTAATGGCAGAATGTTTTTGGTTTTATTATGCACTAACCCAAAGGCAATCCCTAATTGCTGATTGTTTATCAGCCGATTCTACTAATGCATTCTTGCCTGGGCTTTGTTCTGGGAGTCCGGGCCTCCTGCTTTGCTCCTGAGAGATGTGCAGTGCTGCAGCTGTCCCCTCCTCTGACCTGAACTCCCCAGCATTCCCCTTGCTGCTGAGCTAGCCAAAGGCTCCTGGGCCCCTTTCTCCTTGGAGCCCAATCTGATAAGGGAGCCTTTATTTTTGCGGCACCAGGATACTTTCTGGGTAATACCACGAACATGATGATTTCCACCCCTTGAAACACAATGAAGGATGTTAATATTTCATAACTTCACAGCTTATATTGTGCGAGCTACAAAAGCATTACATGTTTTTCTGTCTTTGGAAATGGGATTACTGAACAGAAAATAAAACCCTTTTGGGGACTTGTTTTAGAGTCTTCATTACACTCAATGGTAGATCACTGGTTTATAGGATTAGAATTTGCTCTGCCAAATAAATGCCTTCGCAGTCTGCCTCTGGATATGAGCTTCTTTATGATAAATTGGAATGTAGAATATAAAGCTTTCGGATCTCTTTCTAGGAAGTATAGTTAAGTTTCCTAAACAATTATGTTGTTAAAGGTTGGAGCAAACTTCTAAGTGATTCTCTTCAATAAAATTACCATCTTTGTTCTTTTTCTTACTGTACTTTGAAAAGAGATACTAAAATCTAAATTGTTTTACTATGTTACTAAGGATACTATAGGGTTGTTTTGTTTTATTTTCCTTTGTCGTTTTTTGCCAGAACAAAGAGCTCCCAAACTCAATGGCTTACACAAGAAATGTATTTCTCTCTCATGTAAAAATATAGCGCAGCTACAGTGAGTCATGCCAGAGAACCAGGCTGCCTCTGTCCATACCTCTGCCATGCTCAGCACTCAGCTCCAACATGTGGTTCAAGAAGAATCTTCTGGCTTTTGCAGTCCAGCAAGCAGGAAAGTGGAAAGCAATGGTCACTCCCCTTCCTTTTAATCCACATGTTTAAACATCCCTTCCTACTGGCCAGAATCAGTTAGATGGCCTTAGCTACAAGGGAGGCTATGAAATAACGGTCTTGAACCAGGGGCCAGATCTGGGAGATCATGCTGAGAAATCATTAGCAATCTCTCTCTCAGTGGTCACTCTGATATTTAATGATGACCAACCCTTTCTGCCCTCCAGTTGGTTCTCTTGAAGAAGCAATCCATCCAAGTAGGCTTTTAAAGACTTTTTTGTTTTTTTAATTGGGGAACTGGGGGGATGGGAACAGTGCTGGGGAATTGGGGGAAGGGGAACAGACAAGTTGCTGTCATTTTGTTCTTCAGTCTAGTTGTGGAGGACGTTGCTTCACTGGCCCAAGTTGGCACCATCAGCACGCTCCTCCCAGGAGAGGCAGATCAGTCGCCGGCTTCTGGACGGCCGCTCACTGCGGCTGCTGGCCGCTCACGCTGGCTGCTGGCTACACACGGTAGCCCATGGCAACCCACTGCCACAGGGGCTGCAGCCTACGCTGTCACTGGCGACTCAGGGCAGCCCAGCTGCAGGTTGAGCTGTTGTTCAGCATCTTAGCTGTGGAAGGCAGTGTCAGTGGCCCTCATATGTGGGATCCGAACCGGGGCCCTCTGGCATCCATCGCACCCCTCGGCTGGCCCTCAAGTAGGCTTTTAGAATTTTGCACTTCAAGCTAATTTAAAGGGTGTGCTTTTATTCTGTGAGTGGTCTTTTTAAGTCATTGAGTGTTAGAACTGGAGAAGAGAGAAAAAAAAATCATAGCCCAGTGCCTTTATTAAATACATGAGGAAGCAGAGCTCCAAAAAGGTAAAGGGACTTGCAGAGCCAGTGGTGGAGTTAGGACTAAAAACCCAGGTCAGCCGAGTTCACAGCATGCTTTCCGGTTAATGAAAGTATCTTGGGTGAATCCAGAAATCATCTTCCTCTTTTCCTACTCCCTGGAGTTGCTGGGGATGAAGCAGAGTGACTTGGCAAGGCTGAGAAGTGTTTAATGAGGGAGGATTTCATTTCGTTTCTATAAATATTCGTAGGGTATCTGGTCCTCTGCGAGTCTGGGACTACAGAGGTGGAAGAACAGTCCATGTGCACAATCGTAATGAGTAACTCGGGCAAGTAAACACACAATTCCAGTGCTGGGATCACTGTGCCCGCAGGGAAAATCCTCGGTGCCGGGTGAGTGCAGGAGAGGGTAACTTAATCCAGACGGAAGGGTGGAGAGAAAGCCAAGGAAGGCTTCTTGGATGCCAGATGAGTCTTAAAAGACAAACAGGAATTTGAGTGGATTATTAAATGTCCAAGGTATTTTACATTTTTCTTTTAAATGATTCGTACTCAAAGGACATGGCCCTGATCTCAGTCATAAAAAAACAAGTCAAAATTAGGTTGTCTTTCCAGACACGGGCTACATTGCATGTGCAAAGAACTACAGGTGAGAGGGCTTGGCCAAGTTTAGAACATTGCAGCAATTAAATATGACTAAAATAAAGGGTATTTGTCTCGATGGGAGTAATGAGAGGTATGTAAGGCTTTAAGCCTACGTCCCTAACATGGGGTTCTGACTTGTTTCAAAGGCGACAGTGTGCTGATGAAGGATTTTAAACAAGTGTATTTCGATAATTAGATTTTTAGAAGAAAGTTCCATCTGCCGTCATGGAGAAGGGATGCTGTGAGGGTAGAAGATTGGAGGCAAGGGGATGGGAGGAGGAGAGGTCCTGGTCCCATGAAGAGATAAGGGACCTGATAAAGGAAAGATGGCTTAGTTTTAAAATATTCCTGCAGAAAAAAAAATAAATTAAAAAAATATATATTCCTGCAGGAAATGACTTGGACCTTCAGAGGGCTCACCAAGCATTACTGAGGGCCTAGCTGATGGTAGAATGGAACCATGAATCCAGCTCCATGGTTTTTCCCCCACTGAGGATCATTCCATGTTTCCTCATGTTAACGGGAACATGCCACCATGGGCCCCATTGTTAGCTCTATTACAACATTTCCACAAAAGGGTGAGGACATACCTTTAAATAAGCCCTTAGGAAGCCAAAAACAAAAACAAAAACAAATCAAGCAAGGGCCGGCTGAGTGGCGCGTGGTTAAGAGCTGGCTTGGGACACCAGATGGCCCCGGTTCGGATCCCACATATGAGGGCCAGTGACACTGCCCTCTACAGCTAAGATGCTGAACAACAGCTCAACCTGGAGCTGGGCTGCCCTCAGTTGCCAGCGACGGTGTAGGCTGCAGCCCCTGTGGCAGTGGGCTGCCATGGGCTACCGTGTGTAGCCAGCAGCCAGCGTGAGCGGCCGGCAACTGATCTGCCTCGACCGGGAAGAGCGCAATGATGGTGCCAATTTGGGCCAGTGAAGCAATATCCTCCACAACTAGACTGAAGAACAAAAACAACAGCAACTTGTCTGTTCCCCTTCCCCCAATTCCCCAGCATCCCCCCAATTCCCCAATAAAAATCTTAAAAAAAAAAATCAAGATTCATGCCAGAAATTCCCCCCATGTATTCTCTCTTTCTCTTCTCTGTGCCTACGAGCTGGGCCTGTGTCTGGCTCCTTTCCCTAGTGGTGAGTGAAGGGCAGGAGGAGAGAAAGGGAAGGTTGTGCCTTCCTCATCCTCCCTCCCCTGGTTTCAGTGACACAGCTCTGGTGGTAGCGGCTAACGTCCACAGTAATGGCTCCTGCTGGATGAGCTGCCAAGGACCTGCTCTCCCTGCCCTCTGGGAGAGAATTTCCTTCCTCCTTTTGTCCCTTCAGACCCAGGAATTCCTCATCACTGGGAACTTCAACATCCCTTGTCTGTTCCCTTACCCTTCGCACATCTCTATAAATAACTCCTGTATTAAAGTCTTTTTAGTCGATTCATCGGAGAAGAATTCCGTTTCTGCTGGGACCCTGACTGACAGAGAAACCAAGCTGGAGCTGAAAGCAGAAAGAATACACATTTAACTCTGAAGATTTGTGTTAGAGAAGTTTCTGGAGCCCATAATGAAATGAAAGAGGATAGAAATGAAACAGCAGTGGAAGAGAGGATAAGGAAAAGGCTGCCACTAATTTCTATTTCTCTGGCATTGCCTGGAATGATGAAGCACTTTATAAATTGGAATGTAAAATAAGGTGTTCTATTCGGTAAGTCAGGATGTCAAATATTAGTTGGAAAGGCTCTCATGAAGATACTTCCTGTTACAAAATAGATGACCTTTTTCATCTTTCCAGGCCCCCCACCCTCATCCCAGGACACTAAATGACCAAGTACCAGGAGAATTAATGGTGACTACCTGCCATCCTTTCTTATTCCCAAGTGGGGTACGGAATCTTTAAAGTAGAGAGAGAGGCAGAGTCTCTGTCTCCCGAGGGCTTATGTTTTAATCCAGTCAGCTTGATGGCTCCCTCCTCTGATATCCCCGAGCGCTCTATCTGTCATTTATAACAGTCGCCACATACTGCTGGGTGTTGTCGTTGTGCATAGCCTGTCTTCCCTTGTTGGTTATAAGCAAAGTGGAGAAAGGTGCTATATCTGATTCTTACCCGTATTCTCACAGTCCCCAGAGTTTCATTAAAAGTTTGGATGGATGGATGGATGGATGGATGGATGGATGGATGGATGGATGGATGGATGGAAAGGAGGGAGGGAGGGGGGGGAAGGGAGGAAGGCAGGCAAGGAAGGAAGCTAATAAATTAGGAATCAAACTGCCAGCACTTGCAGGAACTTTTGCCAGTAGTTTTCACCAATGACTAGTGGGAAATAGGAACCATTTGCCCCTTATGGCTGCAGGAGGGATGTGGAGATCCCTAAAACTGTCACAAGTACGTGCCTTAGTGTGATATTCCCCACCCTCGTGTCATTTCCTCCCTGATCAATGTGTTTTCTGTATCACTCACATGATTGTCCAAATTTGGTCTCAGATGTTTTACTTAGACAAGCTCCTTAAATTGCTTTGAACAGCATTCTGCATTGGGGAGATCTCTGAGGCTAAGCCACTGTTTCCTGCCTAGAGCCAGAATGGGACCATCTGGTCAACATGTTGATTGGCCAATGCCTTTGACCAAATTTTGACAAGTGACCCTTGCCTTGTTGTTTTATCCTCTAAGGAACACATATGATGTCATCTGAGATTATAGATCACTCCTCAGTCATCAGTTCATGTTGAGATTAACATCTTCTGTAGTCTTTGACTACTTTTACAAACCAACGGCCTTCTAATTTATCTCTCAGAACTTTATTGTGCATGTTCTTTTAGCGCTTTTTCTATCTCTTTAGATGTCTCGATGCAGTAAGAATATAAGTTGGCTTGCAATTCCTGTAGCTCAGTTCGCCATATAAATTCCAGGGGCCAGAGAAAGAGAATGGCCCCTGGATAGTAGAGGCCGTTTCCCTTAAAATACGCTAATAATAAAAATTTGAACAGATGGAATTGATCAACTACAGTGCTGTGTGGTTCAAAGTGTCCTCAGACTTTACAGCCTTTGGTGGTTGGAGTGCAGCATGCTTCTCATGGCAGCAGTTAAGCTTTAGTACAATTTGTAAATACCCAGAGAGAAGTTGTGTGAAATCAGTTGGTCCCTGTGAGAACGGCTTTGTCTCCGAAAGCCTTGAGTTAAGGAGCTATGGGAGAAAAACTAGGGGCGGATCAGAACCAGCTGAGAAATAGCAAGCGGATGGTCCCAAGGTAGAGAATGCCTCTCCAGTTGTGACGTGAACATGGAGTTCCTCAAGAAAACCTATGGCGTGACAAAGGACTTGTCACTGGCTTGGACTTTTTTCTCCCGTATGTGAAAAAGCATTTGTTCCTTTAATGCAACTTCTATAGAGAGCATTTAACCACCCGATGAATAGGTCACCATGGGCTCTACTATTGGTAGGTTATTTCTTTTTCAGAGATCTTAATAAGAAAAAAGTTCCATGAAGTGGCTAAGTGAAATTATTGTCAATTCAACCAACTTCCCCAGAATTGAGCATTCTCAACCAACCAGTGGAAAGATGCAAAATCGACATGATAACCCAGTCTAATTTCTGTAATAGCAAATGGCAAGTACTTAAAAGAATGATATACCGAAAATGGAAAACTCATATGGTAACTATTTCACAAAGGTTTTGTACTCTTACATATACTGTATTATTTATTTACAAATCATTAAGCACAGCTCTAGTAAACATATTGTAGCTTTAAGTATGAGTTACACCTAAGATTCTTCTGTTCATTTCATAGTATAAGGGGAAGCCAGTTCTTCATTTCACCCCACCTAAAAATATTCACTTTAAAAAATAGAAATGGCCAAGTGGGGGCCGTGAGAATAGTACACCCTAAGTGGTAACTTTCTTTCCCTGCCATCACCATTAAGGACACACAGTGACCTTGCTTTCTCAGTTCAAGCAGTAATTCATATCTCCCATACTTTGTGTAACACCTCACATTCTTTACCTATTTGTTTTATCAGACTCTGAGCAGCTTATGGGGCTCCCCATTTAACAATTTGACTAAAGCATGCAAGCCCATCTTTCTTATATGCAAGCCAGTAATAGAAGCAAATAATTGTTTTCTTTCATAGCGTTTATCCTCCAGACCATCACTTAACGTCCTCCTGAGCTCTCAGAACGCTCTTAGGTAGCACAGATCACTTCATATTGAATTGTCTGTTTAATTGTTTATTCTTCCTGACTAACCTGAATACTTTTGGGGGGAAGGAACCCCATCTTATTCTTCAAGTCCAATCTCTCCACAGACTACAGATACCTTTAAGTTTTATTACTGTTACCCCTCTACCTACTGAAGTTGAACCACAATAAGTTGCCAACATTTGACTTTTTTTTTTTCAGTCTAAAATAACAATTTCATATGCTCAGCTTAACATAAGCTTTAACTAGCTCTAAAAATTAAGGGCATTTTTTTAATGCTGTGGAAATACTAGCAGTTTCTATGCAGGTTTTTCCGCTAAAGTAGCAAAGATCTGTCATGTTCACAGAGTGTCTTGTTAGAGCTTCTCAAACTTTAATGGGCAAATGGATCACTGGGATCTTGTTAACAGTGCGGATTCGGCTTCCAGAGGGCTGGGGTGGGGCCTGAGACTCTGCATTTCGGACAGGCTCCCAGGTGCTTACATGCGATGCTATGTAAGCTCTAGCTCTGCTACCGGTTATCTCTGTGACTTTAGTAAGTCAAGGAATCTTTCTGGACCTTGCTTTCTGTAATGTATAGGGGGTCAATTCAGTGATCTATGCTTTCCACCTCCAAGTTTATGACCTGCCAGGGTCATGTTTACGTATGTGATTAGAGTCCGTACAGCATAAAGGTTAGGAGCACTAGCTCCACCCTCAGACTGCCTGGGTCCATGCCCCAGTTTGCTTCTCCACTTACTGTGTGACCTTCGAGAGAGTTTCTTTATCTTTCTGGGTCTCAGTTTCCTCACCTGTAAAATTGAACTAATATCAAATTAGCTCATATATGTAAAGTGCTTAAGACAGAACCTAACACTTATAAATTCAATTAATATAAGCTATTTGCAGCATTGATATTCCGTATAGTTTCATTTCTAAGAAGGTTTCCTAAGAGAATTATCTGAAATATGGGCTAAAACGTAGAGTGTGCAGAAAGATGTGTATCACCAATTTATAATTTATTTTATCAAAACCTAGGAAGTTACCTCTGTGTTCAACAGTAAGAGAAATGTTAATTGTAGTGCGTATTATGGAATCTTTGTGGCTGTTGTAAATGTCTAAAAATAGTTTTTAGTGCTTGAGATACAATATGAAATGGGGAGAAAATAGGATACAGAATTGTATTAACAGCTCAAGTTTAACTCTGATTTCTCACATATGATATAGTTCACTATATCTGGAGAAAAAAGGCTCCAAAGTATTAAGTGATTATTATGACCAAGTGATAGCATGAGAGGTGATGTTTTTCCTTCCTCCCATACCTTTTTTCCTGTATTTACTAATCCTACATGAAGCATGAACAACTTTTATATTCAGAGAATAAATAATTTGAAACATGTTTAAGTCCCCACCCCCACCCAACCCCGTCAAAAAATCAACCCAAAAGCAAGGATTTGAGCTTCTGTGGTGCCTTATGCCAAAACTGTTGTAGAAGCATTACAAAGATGAATCAGAAGTCAGTCAATTTAATAATATAACACTCAGGGCCTAACAAATGACTACAAAGTAAAACAAGCATGCTCATTTTTTATTTCTGAGTGAAAATGAGGTTGTTGGGTACTTCAATGAAGCATTAAATGGCCAAAGCGGCTGCCTTGCCGCATAGCTCATAGATCCTGTGGAGACTGTAAAACAGGGGAGCAGGGCTTCAGGCATTTCAGTTTAGAATAGCACCAGAAAGAACCAGCGTCATGCTGATATGTGTGTTTAAGTAGATGGGTTTTCAGATGGAAGCCCTTTAGTGGTCTCAGTACCACACTATGATTAAATCTGTATTTAGATTTTCATTTAAAAGTTATTACAATGGGTCAGGAAAAAGCATTTGAAGAGACTGCAGGGAAAATCTTTTATGCTTTTACGTTGATTCCCCTATGACATATATTTTTCCCAGCCTGAGCTAGCCCATTCTATTTTGAAAAGAAATTCAGGAAAAATATTTGCTAGCAGGTTCCCACACCATCAATTTCTTTTTAAAGCTGCCATAATAGTGATAATCAGAACCTAGTTCAGGTTGAATGTCTTTTAACTTGCCAGAGAAGATTAAGGGCTCTTTCATCTTGCCTCCATGGAGCATGGGTTGAGGGGAAAGTTTGTCTGCATAAAAATTCTACTACTCTACTGCAGAGTAAAATCCCTCATCCTTAATTTTTATATGACTTTTAGTACTTTGAACTTCTCACTTTTTGAGTAGATATCACCTATGATCTATGGTTGTGTAAGTCTTTCCCTAACCTGTAACTTCAACTTTAAATCTAAAAGGAAAAGAACGTTTGAATAAAAACCACTTTTGAATTACTTGCAAATCATGTTTCTTTGCCTCCCTCTCGTGCATTCTAGAAACTTGATTAAAGAGAGTTTTGACTTAAAACAGAGGCTTTTGATTCAAGAATATTGAAAAAGATTAGCTTTACAGCTATAACTGTGTAGGTGATTGCAGTTTAATTCTGGGTGACTCATTGTCATCCAGAAAAATAGGTCCCCAAAATAGGTTGCCCCCCAAAATATTATATAGCTAACATTTATTTTATCTCATCCTTATTTTTATTTTAATGTTTATATGTTTTATAATATAGATAATATATTGGTACATTAAGTAGTGCATACAAACAAAAATGACTCTAAAATCAATATATAGAGATTGGAAGTGCTCACAGTATTCAATCATGGAGCATTGGAAGTGGTGGTGATGGTGACCTCCAGGTCCCATTCAGCCAGCCAACAAGAGCGTATCCTGGGACCTATATTTATTACCAAATTTGTGTCGAGCACTGATATGTCCCACATTGTTTCAGATGTTAGGAATATAATGGGCTCAGAATAAGGCAGGCAAAGCCCCTATTTTCATGAGGAAGATAGATCATGTGCAAGTGAACAAGCAATAAAAATTATAGATTCTTGCAACAGGTGTGATATAAATAAGATACGGTGATTTTCATTTATTCATTCAATAAATGTTTATTGATCATCAGCTGTGGACCTAGTACTGTACTAAGCATCCTGCATAAAATAGATGTGCTTCTTGCTTTCACTGAGTTTACACTCAAGCTGGGGTAGCAGATGTTAATTACAACTGTGATTAAAGGGGTGAAGGAGGACAGTGTGCTACCAGTTCAGAAGGAACTGACAGCTAAAAATTGGGGGACGAGTCTAAGCCAGGGGAGGGCATTCTTAGGATGTTTTCTGAAGATATTATTTAAGGTGGGGCTTTGAATGAAGAATTGACGGGCAATGGTTATTATAGCGTATGCCCGCTGGTGAGGAATGTGCTGTCTCCCCCTAGGGAGAAAGGAGCAATGGGTACATGATGTTCCCATTGCTCACTGATGATTTTTAATTGTGTGGTTTTAAATGAAAATGAGGGCAATCGCTTGTTATCATTTGTATGTATCTCCTGGATTATCTCAGCTGCTTCTCTTCTGAACTTGTGACATGCAAGTAGTGTTTTAAATTCTGATGTGTATAAAAACCATGCAGTTTTCTACACTCAGTTTCTTTTATAAAATTACTTATTTTTGCAGTTACAGTTGATATTTAATATTTTGTATTAGTTGCAGGAGTACAGCATTGTGGTTAGACATCTACATACTGTGTGCAGTGATCCCTCCGATTAATCTAGTACCCAAATGGCATTATACATAGTTGTTGCAACATTATTGCTCAGTTTCTAAACTCTGGAAGTAGATGTGGTCCTTTCATTGTAGGGCACACCTGAATTTGTGACATAATGCTCCGTGCCGCCCTTTGCCTTGTGTACAGAGCTTTCAGAATATTAGCTTCAAGAGGCATTTGGGCTGCTGTGAGTTGGCTGCAGAGTTGGAGGGGGAGGTTGGAGGGAAATGTTAAAAGGAAAACTCAGGCGTAATTAGTAGGTATGTGAGGTTTCCCAAAGGTGACATGTCACATGAGGAATTCAGACCCAAATGCCTAGAGGCTGTACAGGCAGAGATGGGTGACAATGGAAGGTCACCTAGGAGGGGAGACACCTACTAGTCAGTACTCTGAAGTAATCATGCACTTTGTCTACAGGAATCTTCAGAGGAAGTGTGTGAGTGAAAAGATATCACTGGACATGTATACTTTGCTCATTTTTCTTGTGCTTATTTTTTTGTATCATTTTTGAGAGAACCATTAATAGTGCTATTAATCCTTTATATCATATATATAATGCATGCTTTTTTTAAAAAAACAATTTTCAGGTTTTTTTTTTCTTTCAGTTTTTCTGTAAGGCAGAAAACAATGTAAACAAGTTTAATGATTATAAATTCAAATTCTTCATTTTTCCTCCTTGGTGGCATTTAGATATATCTTGTTTCTTCCGCTCAAAGCTATACAAGTGTTCTGGGGTTTTTTCTTCCGGTATTGCAGACTTTTTCATTAGACCTTTAATCTATATGGAATTATTTTTGCGTGTGTATGTGCATGGTGTGAGGAAGAGTACAACATAATTTTGTGCTAGAAAACCATTCACAGAAGAGGACAGTGAATAGACATGAAAAGGTGCTTTTCCCTTACAAGGAAATGCAAATTAAAGCAATAAAACGCCATTTTGCATTGATCAGATTAGCAACACTTTAAAAGATTGCAAGTGTTCAGTGCTGGTGAGGGTGTGGAAGGAAGCAACTGGAACTCGTATACAGTGCTGGTGGGAACGTGAGACTGCTATACATTCCTTGGAAAGCAATCCAGTGGAATCTAGTAAGAGTGAAGATCCTTGCACTGTTGTGCTGAGCAAGCCCATTCATTAGAAAATACCTGTTCAGAATGAAACAGCTAGCATGTGTGTTACAATGTTTATTGCGGCACTATATGTAGTGATTTTTAAAAAGAAAAAAAAAAAGCTAAACCTGAAATCCCATCGATAAAGGGATGATTGGAAAAATCATGATCTACTATCTGTCTATACTATGGGACAGTATGAAGCTATTCCAAAGACTGAGTTATGAGCACGTACTGACCTAGAGGAATGTGAATGAAATATTGTGAAATGAAAATAGAAAGTTTGATAACGTGTATGATCTTAATTTTGAAGTGTGCTAGTTTTTACAATACATGGTAGGGATGTTTCTTTGGGATGTGGTTTGTGTTGATTCTTTCCCTTTTTTTTCTTTTTAGGAAGTGGAGAGGGATTGGTGGCCATGGTGGTTTTTTTGAGGATAGATTACCTTCTTCCTTAAATATTAAAATGATCTGATATAGCAACGTGAGAGATTTAATTTTATCACCTATTTCCTAAGGACTAGATGAGGGAAGAGAGAACCTTGTTCTGTTTTGATTTACATGTCTTGGGTATGTCATTATGTTCCTGATATCTCTTTTTTTTGGGGGCGGTGGAATGAAGAAAATATCAAATGCTGCAAATGCCCCTTGAGATAAAGGCATCATAGGGCAAGGTGATAATGTTTCCCACGCAAGTTTTACTTTTGCTCTAGTTAAAGACCAAGATTTACAACTCCATATATTAGTGTCTGTTCCAGCCCACTAGGAAGGCCCATGGTTCTCTCATTTAGGAGAAATTTAGCACCTTGTTGCCCACACTTAGCATATGGAAAATCAAAGCTCATCCTGGGTCACAGACTACTCCAGTTCACGGAGTCTCCCGGTCATGAATGATACATCCAGAAAGAACCGAGCTGACCTCAAAGCTGATTAATTTTCAGAATTACCTGCAGATTTAATGAATATAAATAGAACCCCCCTGGACTTAACCCCAAATATACCAACTCAGAGTATCTGGAAATTGGGCCCAGGAATCTGTTTTTAAATAACTACCAAGTGTTTCTGATGCATCTCATCTATAGACTAGTGTTTGTGAGCTACCGATGAAGTTTATCAAATCAGAAGGTCAAACTACCTGCCAAAGGTAGTAGAGGCAGTAATGGCGGCCAGCATTTGTAAAACCCCCACATGAAGAGATACCTTTTAGTGCTAAGCCCTCCTGCACAGCTTGCAGATGTGTCAAGTTCAAGCGCGGCTGCAAAATTTCGTTGTTTTCACACGTTAGACGCCATTAATCCTTGATAGGGGTTTTTGTTAAAGTAACAGACCGGCTTTGCCATAAAAAGGGTCACCCTGAGCCTCTGTTATTAATCTGCATCAGACCTTCTCAGTCAGTGTCCCGATATTGGTTGTGTCCTAGTCTTTACCCACAATGCATATACTTTGTGCCAAAAACTCAAAGTCATCTGGGCAACACTGTCCTTTGAAAACTTTACAATAGTAATTCTAGTATACAAATCTTAGCTGTATATTCCCTTACTTTTTGAATAATGGATGTGTGATTTATTTAAAATTTGAAAAGAAAATCTATTAACACCAGACACCAGACCTTCAATATCTGAAACCCTGGAAAAATATCACCACTTATGGAGAAAGAAAGACCAAGTGGAAAGGGAACCTTTTAGAAACACCGAGACAAAGCAAAAGGCACGCATGGTATTTCTCATTAGCCTCTAAGGCAGTAAAGTGCCAGATGTCATACAACAAAGTCTGAGGGGACTGTGTAACCTAATGGGCGTACCCAGAGTGCTCAGCTTTTAAAAGCTCTCGTGCTTATAAAAACAAGCAACTTGGCACCATTAACTCCATATGTGCGATTTAAGACTTTTTCCCAGCCTGCATTTGATTTATTTAAACATTCACAATGCTTACCTTTTGTGTTACAAGGGAGGACATAAGTGAATACAATGTTTGTTCAGCCCCTAAAATGGGGTCTTTCACATAGTAGGTCACTTAGTCAATATTTGGGGACAGTATTACCTGCTGCCTTCTAATTGTGCAGTTGGAAGAGGAAAGATGAACTGAAGTTGATCTCTCATACATTGAGAAAGCTACACAAGTACATGTTGCTCCACTAGAGAATGCAGTCAGCCAGGAAATGATCAACAGGGTGAAGAAAACCCAGAGCACAGCTGTAGTTGAGCACAAAATGCCTAACTTGAACACATCAGAGTGAGTCATTCGTTAAGTTCAAGGTGCTCAGTGCAGAGACACGTTGTAAAATTACCAAAAGCCACTCCTTCCTTTAAACTCTATTTCCTAGAGGTCTGTGACATTATCCAAATGTGATGTTGTTCACATCTCTCTGAGCACTTCTCTGGTCTCCATCAATGGCCCCTCCCCCACCCCATTCCCACCCCACTCAACACCCAGTGTTGAGATTCTCACTCTGGGCTGTCTCTATGAGCTCTGTGTTCTCTGTTTGAAAGATGTGGGTTGATTTCATAGCTTTAGCTGTTGAATGCGTTCTGTTGAATCTCATGCCTTTATTTCCAGCCCTGGCTTCTTACCCGTAATTCAGTTGCATTTGTCTAGTCGGCTCCTGGACGTGTCCATGTGGATGTCAACTTCTCTAAGATAGTTCACCCTTTTTATCCTACACACAATCTTTCTGCCTTGTTTCTCTCTTCTCATTGAATTTAGAGAAACCTAACCACCCAGGGTCAAGACCTCTATCATTTTTCTTTCTCCCCTAGTTCAGTCACTCACCGAGTCTTGGCACTCCTTGTTTTCCCTCGGTTTCATTTCTCTAATGCCATATTCGTTATTGTATGCCTGTGTGGCCATAATAACCTCATAACTTACCTCTCTGCTTCCACTTTTGCCCTTCCAACCCATTCTGTACCTCAGTACCAAATCCATCTCCCTAAAGTGCCTTCCAGTGCATCACTCCAATGATCCAGATCATTTCAGTGGGCTGTGACATTTCGAGAATCATGTCCAAACTCATTTGTCTGGCATCCAAGGCCCTCTACTACTTGGCCCTCTACAGCCCTTTCTTTTCCCCATTTTAACTTTTTTTTTTTTTTTAACTTCAAAACAAGTCTCTGTTCTGATCAGCGGGGTCTGCCCATTTCCCCAGACGTGACCACAGCAGGCCCGCGCTCCATTCCTATCACCTGGATGCTGGCCTTCCCTCTGTCCACCTATCTGAAATGTCCCTCCTCTTCAGCCTCTAGCTTTAAGATCCATCTCTATCATGACTGAACAAGCCCAAAGAGATATCGCTCTCCTCTAACTTTTTAATTTTTTTTTTTTGCTTGTTTGTTTTGTTTTGGTCAATTCTAGGCACCTTAAGTGGAAAGCCTGTATCTTCAACTACTTTATATGCCTATCCCTAATGCTTCATACATAGTAAATGTTAAAAAAAAATTTATTTTGATTAGATTTAGAACCTGGCCCATTTTCTTAATCATGATTCTTGATTCAACTTGCCCCAAATAAGGAAAAGAACATCAAGGGTAATACGACTTCAGCTCTGATGGCCATTCCAGAAAAAGAGGTCCAAAATGGCTTTGAAGGGTGGCCTAGGTGCTGGCTTCAGTGGATAGCTTCCCAAGGGGAGTACTTTGAAGGTGACCATAGTGATATTCAGCAATGAGGTATGTAGCACTTTTTCTAGGATGAGTTCGCAAACTTAATTGTCAGACTTCATAGATTTAGTCCCAAAGGTGTTTACCTCCCCAAAGCCTGCTTCTGCTGAATGAGGCTGAAACCACTGTGTCAGCAGGGCTGTACTCCCTCTGAAGGCTCCAGAGCACAATCCCTCCCTCACCAGATTCTGGTGACTACTGATTTGTGGCTATCTCACTCCATAGCCTTTCTGCATGCTTGCATGTGTGTCAGATCTTCCTGCCTCTCTTCTGAGGACACTTGTGATTACATTTCAGGCCCACCCTGATAATCCAGGGTAATCTCACATCTCAAGATTCTTCGTTTAATCATACCTATTGGGTTGTTTAATCATACCTATTGGGTTGTCGTAAAAGTCATGACGCATTTTTGCAACGAAAAACATAGGAAAAATACGTCATGACTTTCCCGACAACCCAATATAATGTCCTCTTTTGCCATATGAAGTAATAGTCACAGATTCCAGGGATTAGGACTTGGATATCTGTGGGGCTGGGGCATTATTCAGCCCACCACAATGATTAACTATTAACATTTTATATCAAATACTACATAATTAAAAATTTAAATTCTGAAGCAGCCTGTATATACTTAGAAGGACGTACGCCATATGATTAACAATGGTTATTGCTTGGGAGCGGGTTGGTGGGGAAGTTTCACTGTTTTGAAGCATTTTATTCTTACAAAGAGCATATGATTGATATGTTTGTGTTTAGGGATAAAACAATGAAGATTAAAAAGGCAAAAAGGCACTTACGGCAAAATTAAAGGAAGCATAAGATACCCCATTTGGGCATCTTCATTACTCTTTATTTCCTGGCACTTATTTCCAGCACGCCCCCTCTCTCATCCCCTGTGCAGCTGCTCTCCCTTCACTCATCTGTGCAATTTGGATGGAAACACACTTCAGGCAATTACATCCAAACTTGGGTTTGCTCGGCTTCAAAGTCCCTGCTGTTCCCTCTGTTGCAGGTTATTTTCCCTAATTTCCTCCTTCAAAGACCAAAGAAAGAAGTTTCCAGAAGGGAGGGGACCAGGACAATTGGAGAGAACAGAATATTACTTTTTTTGACCTGGGCCCTGAGATTTTTTTTGGTTTTACTGTGTTTTTTTCCCCTTCAGCAAGGGCTGCAGTGCCTCCTTCATGAGAACAAACTCACCTCTCCTTTCTGTCTAAAGCCCTACCATTGCTGGAAGATTTTTTTGTGTTTTTGTTGTTTTTTTTTTGCTATTCTGCTGACTATCATCCGTTCACTTTGTCAGCCTATATTCTTGGAGCAATTGCTATTTCTCAGGTACTGTAAAGAGCTAGCTGAGAGTATAGTTATGAATAAAATAAAGGTCATGCCCTCAAATGTCGTGGAGTCCATTTTTTCACTTTTTCTTCCCTCTGCTGCCAGGGTCCAGTGTCACTGGCTCCAGAGGCATCCATCTCACTGGTGACTAGTAATTTCCTCCATCTTTCTCTTCTCTGACATCTAGTTTCTTTACAAATGCCTCAGAAAGTCCGAGGAGTCCATATGTTAGATAACCAAGCGAAACATTTTGAATTAGGCAAAAATATTTTTTTTCTCTCTAAAGGAAATATCCTTGCGCTAAAAGACAAATTTAGAAATCCACAACTTTTCTGTAAATGTATTAAGAAATTGCAGTCACTATTTTGTCGATTTGGTCATACCAATAAAGGCATTTGCAGTTTTGTGGGACATAGAACATGTTCCATTGTTGTGGTGACATAACCAGCTATTCTAACATGTATATGTAATCAGGCATTTAATTAAATCAACTTGGTGTAGCACTAGGTGCATTTATTATACTGTGTAATCACAGAGGTAAACACAGCTGGTATGGACATGTGGTTGGAATACTCTGGAAGAGAGAAGTGGGAAGGCTGTTAAAAGCTGCCTATCACATCTTCCCTTTATTGGCTATAAACATTACAGAGAGAGGGGCTAATTTTCATGGACAAGGCAGTAGAGTCGATTCTTCTTGAAAGAGGGAAATCATCTAGGTGCATGACTCAGAAAATACGTACAGCCAAGCTTCTCAAACTGGATATGCACACACGTCACCTGCAGATTTTGCAGATTTTGATTTAGTGGGGCTGGGCTGGGCTGGACCCTGAGAGTGTGAATTTCTGACATGCCCCAGAGTTTAGCTTTGTAGGCTAGCAAGACCAAGAGGTGTTAGTCAACTTCCTCAAGGCCACACTTTTGTGAAATCGAGAAAAAAAACACACAGCTTGGCCCTCAGATGGGTGAAATCACCATCTCTTTTTAGGTGCCCGGTGGTAGTATTTCTTTTTGGAGACTTAGAGAAGTTCTGGTCCAGAGAAGGTGCCGTTCTCTGCAAGCTGCCAATAGCTCCTCGCTTTTTTTAGTTGCTTGGTTTAGTTTGGACTTGAAAATGTATGTATTTTTAAATTTCCAAATGATACTATAAACTCATTGAGAATGGGAACAGGATCCTGACAGTGCTAGATACATATTAAATATTCAACAAATGTCTCTAATTGAATATTACGACTCCTCTGTCTCTACAAAGTATTTCCAGTAAGCCCAGTCTATGAGCTGCTACGTTTGCCAATAAAACAGAGTTTAGGAAGGAACTGAATGCTAAACTTTAAATGTTTACAGGAATTGATGGCATATTTTAGATTAAAGCTCAGTGTGAGAATACTCAGAGATATCCTAAGATCTTTGGGGGAGTTGACACCACCGGAACCCACCTGTTTTCTCCATCCTCACCCATCAGGATTTTGCTTCTATTCTAACACCTTCAAAATGACTCCTCATTCAGAGTGAATACTCCTTTTAACCATTTTCCCTTCTGTTTTTGTATATCCCCAATCTTTCACCCATGAGATAATCCTGTGTCTCTTCAGAGTGGAGGCGAGTGACGAGATTGTGGGTAACGTGTGTACCTCAGCACCTGCCACAGTGCATCTTGTGTATGTAATAAGCACATGTATTTATGGTCAGATTCAAACTTAGGGATATTTTGAATATTTAAATGACAGCCTTCTACAGAACACCATTCCTACACAACAATTCTAGCTTTTAGATTTTAAAAATACTTTTGAGATCACAACTATTGTATATGAAATTGGAGCTTGTGTAAAACCAGCAGGATTAAAGTTCATTTGTGGCCAGTGTTTAATAATCATCTGAATTCCGGCTTAGTCCTTGTGCTAAGAGAGAGAAGCAGAAATAAATAGTGACTGAATGCAGCTATAAATTGGAAACATATGAAGAATTTAATTTAATATAGAAAACTAAAGGAGCCATCCACTAGCCAGTATACTGTAAAATCAATCTTCTCTCAGAATTAAAGGAAAACTGAGTGAAGCCATTTGCGGACTGGGAAGCACTTTAGAAATGCTCATTGTGTCCAATGCCTGTGATGGAAATTGCAATTATAAATCTGTGACTTAGAAACAATGGATGGAATATTCCCAGGCTGCCTATAAACTGCCCAGGGCGCTTACTGTCTACTTCTTGTTACACGGAACATGTGCGCGCCAGGCTCCAACAAGCCTCATTGCTAGAGCAGGGAAAGAATTTTGTTCCCTACTTTTTGGAATAGCAGAGCCATGAGCTGATGACGTGGAGTAAAAAACTTGTTTGGGTCGCCCATAAAAACCTCAGATGAGGAAGCAACATGGCCAAGTATCAGCTGCAGACAAACTACCTGACTTAATTCATGTACCAGAACAAAACTCCAGTTGACTGTCTTTTATCTATTACGGTGGTTAATGTGGCTATTGAAAATTGAGTGGTCCCTAGAGAAGGAGCTAGTCTCTAAAATGAGTTTACTTTTTGGAGAGAAGGCTTTCTGAGTATCCTAACATCTTTGTTTCAGTGGCTACAGTGTGGGCCCTCTCTGTAGCTTTCTAGAAGAAACTTTCCTAGTTCTCATGAGGGCTTGTGCTCCAATTTAAGCTTTCCCAAACAGATCTTAGTGGGTTTTTTCTTGATTCTTGTGTGCGAGATCATGTCCTACTCGGTGGCAAACCCACCGAGTTTATGTTCCATGTGTCTCCGTGCTTTGTGATCACATGGGAAGCCGTGTTGATGCACATGCTTTGCTGATCTCAGTTCCTGACAAAATTCTCCCCGCTGCTGCCCAGCAGAGCTGGCAGTCCCCAGAGGTTGTAAATATGTGTCCAGAAATTAGGCTGGTAGCTCTCCTGATGCTGCCAGACCCTCCAGACCATAAGGTTGCAGATTCATTTGTCCAGCTTCACGTTTTTACCCAACCGATGCCAAGGGCTGAGTCCCTGCTCCCTCAGCCCTGGAATGACGCTGTTCCCTGTGGCTGAGCCATCTCCATGCAGGGCGAGCTGGGATTCGGCCTCATCCCAGCAGCTCCAGGTGCTAGCCCTAGAGTGCATGTCCCTGTGGGTTGCTGCGCACTCACCAGGCCAAAGGGACTGAGAAGGGGTAAGAGAGACATCTTCCGCCTATGAGGATCTAGGATCCATCTCAGTGAAGGTCACCTTGGACCCCAAGTATTGCATAGCTTTGTGCATCTGTCCACCATGATGTTTCTCCTTGGGGTAACCATGCCATGGGGATGTTGACTGGGGTACCACCAGACTGTCTTTCCCTCAATCACCACTTCCCACCCAAGTTTGGGACTCGCTACTGACTGGCTCCTCAGCAGACTCTCTCTCCCTTTCTCCTGAATTCTCTCCGTGGGCACTGACAGCCCTCTTTGAGAAATGGCTAATATAAGATGCCTCC
Organism: Hipposideros armiger; assembly: GCF_001890085.2. Taxonomy (NCBI): domain Eukaryota; kingdom Metazoa; phylum Chordata; class Mammalia; order Chiroptera; family Hipposideridae; genus Hipposideros; species Hipposideros armiger. The sequence continues at coordinate 195,041 of NW_017732751.1, read as the reverse complement.
CTATCTTTCAGGCCCGTGTGTGTGTGTGTGTGTGTGTGTGTGTGTGTGTGTGTGTGTGTGTGTGTACATATACATACATACACTGCTTTTAGGGACAGGATCTGGACCCCACCCCACCCCACCCCAAACTGGAGCCTTTCCAGGCTTGTCTTAATGAGCTGATGTAGATAAATACAGGCATATCTCCTTTTATTGCGCTTTGCTTTGTTGCGTTTCACAGGTGTTGCTTTCTTTTATTTTTTTACAAATTAAAGACAAGACCCTCCCCCAGTAAAACTTGATTGTGAAACTCTCTTTGTTGTGATGGTCTGGAACCAATCCCACAATCTCTCTGAGGTATACCTGTAGTACTTTGGAGGAGAGGTGATGCCCAATTTCACAAATTAGATTAATCTGAGAGTGATCGCCAACCCAGACAGCTCCTGCTCCTAGATCCTGGGGCTCTGAAAATGAATGCTCTTATGTATAGTAAGTTTGTTTCAAATTCTCTATAGAAACCCTAATGAATCTGATATTTTCTGTATTATTTATCATAGGTAGTCTGGGCTTTCTAACAAATTAGCATTTGAATTGTGTATCTGTGAAGGGTTTATTGTTTGCAAGTAACAGAAACCAATTTGAGCTACTTTAGAGCAAAATGGGAAATTTGTTGCAAGTGTTCAGGCAGGGCCATGAAGGGGACTTTCAAGAGCCCTGTGCTCATCTGACCTTTGTTTGCAGCCTCTTTGTCACAGCTGAAATTCTAAATTCTGAGCAGAAAGAATTGTATGTCTATCCGGCTATGTTCCAGCCAGCTAAGGCGGGGGACACAGTGTCAGGTAATTGAAACCCAATACCTGGAGTCAGCCCTATAGAGACAGTGCAGAGAATGGGGCCCTCTGTGGACCAGGCTCCAAAAAGTAACTGCTATAGGGAGCATTCATTCGACTGTTTTTGTTTTTGTTTTGTTTTTATCATTAAGACAACAGTAATGTTTTGATGACTACAACTTTTTAAAAGGGCTCATAGGAACCATGCGTTAAAAAATGCTTTCCAGAAAGGAAAAGAACCTTGAAAATAAGCCCAGAGGTTCTGAACTTGAGTTCCCTGGATCCGTTAAGGTCATGCAGGAGTTCTGATATTCTGTAACTGCTCCAGGGTTTCTGAAGGGCCTTCATTTATTTACCATGATAAAGTGACAACTTGTACGGATCTTGAGATTATTATGCTAAGTGAAATGTCAGACAGAAAAAGTTGAGAACCATATGACTTCACTTATATGTGGGATAGAAAACTGAAAGCAACAAAGGAACAAGACAAAGAAACAAAAACTCATAGACACAGACAACAATTTAGTGGTTACCAGAGGGTAAGGGGGGAGGGGGTGGTAGATGAGGGTAAACGGGATCAAACACATGGTGATGGAAAGAGAACTGACTCTGGGTGGTGAACACACAATGTGATATATAGGTGATGTATCACAGAATTGTACACTTGAAACCTATGTAACTTGACTAACCATTGTCACCCCAATACATGTTAATTAAAAAAAAAAAGCTACACAAGCTCATGAGGACCTTGAAGTTCTTCAGTTTGGGCTAAAATGGTATTAAGTTGATGTGGTAATAATGCTTGTTGTGACCTCGTGAAGAGAAATATTTGTGATATATAACTTTTATTAAACCATGGAGAAATTATTTAAATAAGCTCAGTATAGTCCGGTTATAGTAATAACAGCAAACACGCATGCAGTCTTTTCTGTGAGCCTGCTCTCTCCCAAGCACTGCAGACACGATCATCCCAAACCTGGTGTTCGTGAATGAGGGGAAAAAATGGGGGTATTTTAAGTGCCAGAAAAGATGGGAGCCACCGAATGAGGTCTTCAGTTATAGTTCTGTGTCTGGAGAAGTAAAAACATTCCACTCTTAACAGGGAGTTACAGTTCTTCTCAGGAAAAGCTTCATAAATGAGCCGTCTTGAGCTTGCCACCCCTGAGTTTGGTTCTAGCCACAGTTTCACACATTCCTGACTGCTGGCTTCAGGCTGTTAAAACCCACTGGTGCTTTTGCATGTCTCGTACTATGTAGGGCATCTGAGGTGAGGCACAGCTTTTCAAAACAAAATCATCCTTGGACTATAGAATACTTTCATGAACCCAACACATAGAGCTGTTGCCTTCTTTGCTCTTTAAAGAATTTGAAATGTGTTCTCTGATCTGCCACACCGTTTCGTAGCATGGCGTGTCCATCCTTTCAAAACCAGGAAGTAGCTGTCTGATGACAATTCAGGTTGAAGTATTTACCTGTTTGTATTCAGATGGAAGTATGACCTGTTTGTTAGATATTGAACCAGACCCTTGTTCTGGACGCGCTCTTCACAACACTCTAAGAAATGAGTTGATAGTCTTTCCTTCTACAGATGAGGTTACTGAGGCTCAACAAAGTAAACGCTTGATGCTCAACAGCACCCTAGGGTGGAAGCTAGAGTTCCAGGTAGCAGGGGCCACATCTGTGAGCGTCCTGTTGTGTTCCCTAGCATGAAATGGGCCCACAATAGATATACAAGTAACGGAAGGCCAGCCAAGTGGCTCAGTTGGTTTAGAGCTCGCTCAAGAGTTTGAGCTCTGAGCAACAGGGTCCCTGGTTTGATTCATGGCCCGAGCTGAGCTGCCGCTGAGCTGCCAACAGATGGCAGGATGGCTCAGCTAAAAAAAAAAAAATTTTTTTTTAAAATTTATATATATGGGATAAATGCATGATCCTGTCTGACTTCAAAGTCCATGCTCTCTCCAGCTCTCCATGTTTCCTCTGAGATTACCCTGGGACATGCTTTGTGCCTCAGTGAAGAAATAATTTTTTCCATCAGCACTAATTAAGATGTTTACAGTATTCTAATGTTATAGAATATATGTATATTCCCAGCCATTGGCTTGTCTTTATGTGTTCCTGGCTAAAGAAGGTTAGTTGGAGAATATAGAAATAAGTCATCACAAATCTATGGTTAGGGGGAAGGGGGTGGTCAGAATTTTATCTTTGTATGCTGGCATGTTATTATTGGAGCTACTAAAATTCACCTGCTAATTCTGGGATCATTTTCTCTCCAGATAATATATAAAATGCAACTCCCTTGAAGTACAATTACTTTAACATTTTCTTTTGCCAATATATTTCGTTATGAATGTTTTATAGTGTAAACATATACTTCCTGCAAAACCCAACCTATGTGATTGGAAGAAAAATTGAAAATAAATGACTCATGCTATAAAAATCATCCTTTGGACAAAATTACTCCACCTTTACCCATACATTTGCTGATTATAACACATTGTTCTAAATCTTGGAATTGTAGTTCTAATGATTCTTTTTTTTTTTCTGAAAAAATACCAAAAGAATTACAACATCTATTCACTTCAGTCTTTTGCAAGACCCCCAAACTGCAGAAGACTTCCTTTGTGTGGAGGAATGCTACCCAATGATTGCTGGAGAAAATGGCTATATTGATTCAGAACAATGGTTTATATTAGCTTAGCAAATGCAGTTTGAGGTTAATTACCAGAAATAGTTTTTCTTTCAGACTTTATAAACTCCCTGGTATTTATAAAACTGAAAGAATGCATGCTATTCAACTTGGAACTGTGATTATTCAGTGAGATGCTTTAAGTAAATATATAAACATCTGTCTCCAGAGACCAGCAAAGACATCACGTTTCAGGTCTGTACATAGTGCCTCTCTATTAAGGCTATTATTTAGAGTGTTTAAGACAAACTAGAAAAAAAAATGTCATTTGGAGAAATATATAAGAAAAACCCCGCTTTTGTAGGCCTCACGATTGTATGAGTCAAATTATAATTTCTAGACGTGAGAGTGATCAACTCCTTTCCAGTTGTGGATCCTGTGTGATTTGATGAATATGATATACCTGCTCCTCCAAAATGGAAATTCACACAGTGTTAGAGGATTCTCTCATCTCTGAAGCTCACCTATATTAGTTTCGAATATAAATGTCACTAATTTTAGGCACAAGCCTACTTGGACTTAAAGTTGTTAGTTCCTTAACTGATTAATTAATTAGTGTGTTTTTGCTACTTAGCCCCATTTTTATTATTTGTGTATGGCTACAAGTGCCCAGAAGCCATAATGCTACAGCATTTAGAAAAAGTTATTCTGGCAACGTGGCATTTGATACCATGCTATTCTTCCCACCCTTTCCCTTTTTACTGTCAATGAGGCAGCAGCATGCTTTGCTTACCTTACGTGAAATGGCCTGCCCCGAGCTTCTGGTCTTTCAAGCGTATGGTTTCCTCTGGGACTTTATGTGAAGCCATATTCGGGAAACGGAAAGGAAGTAGACCTGGAACGTAGTCATAGATCTTCTGGGCACCATTTTTGCCTTTCCCAATGAATTCTATCATGACATCAGTGAGCTAGAATAGCCTGTGTTATCAATGTCATCACCCTTCCTACTCACTATCTACTCCTAGGCAGTTATCCTGTAAGTTCTGTGTGACACAAAGAACTTAAAAAATATACACCTCTCTCCAGAATCTTACAGTTCCAGTTAGAGAGAGGAGACCCACACATGAAACAGGGAGTAAAACAAGAAAATAATTATTCAGTATTGACACAGAATAAGCAAACATAGTGATATGTGCTAATTGATTTTAACAGCAAGTATAAAATTAGACTATTATAAACTTAATGAGTATTTCTCAGTGCCTGGCCAAACTTATTTGATCATAACTCCTATTTTATAACACCAGTTAATATCCCAACGAGCACACTGAGGAATCCTGAACTAGCATTATCATGAAGAAATTTCCTGTGGGAAAAAGACCTTAAGAAATAGGTAGGATATGAGTCAAATATTGTCCAGAACAACCTACATGAGAATCGCCAGTGGTTATTTGTTTTAAAGAAATTACTCCCTCTGTCCTATGAAATCATAATTTCTGGTGTGGGGACCTTGGCACTCTGCATTTTCACAACACTGTAGGTTATCTTCATGCAAATCAGACATGAGAACACCATTGGACACACATAATAAAGAGGGAAGGTATTCATTACTATCTAGTCCAATAATATTAAATAATAAAATACTTTGGGCTCTTTGAGTTTAATCTTAAAACTTGAGAACTAATAAGATTTTTCATATAGTGAGTGGCTTCTACCAGTCTATCACTTTGCTGGATTTGCTAGAACAAACACCTGATTTTTCTGAAATGGTCATTTAGGATTTCATTTTAGTAGTATATAGTTTCCAACATCCTTAAACTTCCTGCCAAAAAGCCATGATTCAAATAATGCAAGTTCTTTTGTGTTACACACACATAATGCATAATTTTTTTTGATGATTTATTTGAAAATTATGTGAAGGATTAATAGCTTTATAAGTCAGACTTCATAGAAATGAAGCAAGGGAAGGAAATAATTATACAGTAAAATGAGTTTCATGTATTTTTTTTCCATGACTGCAAGATCCTGAGTGGAATTTGAGGGCCAGCTACCTCTAATGCCCAAGAGGATATCTGGTGGAAAATTTCTATTTTTCCTCAGTGAAGAACATTTTTAAAAAGTAATCTGAATCTTCCTTCTGGTTATTAAACAGTGGGACTGAGAGAAAAAGGAAGGGAATTCACTTTTACTGGGTCTCTGCTAAGGGTCTGGTCCTTTGTCATTGATCTCATTTGCTCAATTCAGTAAGTGAGGTCGTATGTCTTCAAGTCATTTTCATATATTAAGGAACCGAAGCTGAAGGAAGTTGAATGGCTTGCTTAGGGTCTTAAGATTGTTAAGTGAGTGGCAAAGCCAGAATTTTAATCCTCCTCTTGTGCTTTATTTTCCCCGTGAGAACACACTACCTCTGAGAGCTGCTGAAATCTCTGAACATTGTGTGTCTAGTCCAGGACTCTCTCCTCACTTCCTGGTTTCAGACCATTTCAGCAGAGGGCAGCAGTCCCTAGTGGCTCCAGCCCTGGTGGGGTTTGCTGACCCTGGGAGCTCCCACCAGCATCATAGTTCACCCAGAGTCTCCCACACCCCAACAAGCACTATGGAGCAGTGATTACCAACATGGACTTGTATTTGATAATGACTAGCTGTTTAACCTTAAGTAAATTACCCAGTCTCTCTGAGACTGTTTCCTCAGATGCACATGAGAGCCATGCCCACCTCATAGAATTGTGTAGGTTTCTTTAACAGGTTTATTGAGGTATAATTTACATGCAAATATATAGTTTAATGAGCTTGGTAAATGTCTTTAGTTGGGCAACTGCCACCATAATCTAGAACATTTCCATTGCCCCTTCAAGTACCATGGGTCCTTTTTTCAGTCAATCCTCAACCTCACCCTTCATCCCAGCAACTATTTGTCTGCTTTCAATTACAGTAGTTCTACCTTTTCCAGAATATCATATAAATGGAATCACACATTATGTAGTCTTTTGTGTTTAGTGTCTTTCACCTAGCATGATGTTGTAGTTCGTTCATTTTGTTTGTTGATGGTATCAGTAGGTCGTCTCTTTTATTCCTGAGTAGGATTCCATTGTACAGCTACACCACATTTTTTTAATCTCTTCATCAGGTGATGGACATTTGGGTTGTTTCTATTTTGGGCTATTATGAGTAATGCTGCTATAAATAATCATAGAAGTACTTCTGTGGACATACGTTTTTATTTCTGAGGAAGATACATAGAAGAATTGTTGGGCCATGTAATCAGTATATGATTAATGTTACAAGATGTCATCAAACTGTTCAAAGTAGTTGTACCATTTTGCACTCCCATCAATAGCGCATGAAGGTTTCAGTTGCTCCGCATCCAACCGACACTTGGTATTGTCAGTATTTTAAACATCAGCTATTCTAATGGGTGTGTAGTATCTTCTCAGTGTTGGTTCAATTTTCATTCCTTAATGACCAATGATGTTAAGCATCTTTGAGCCTTGTTGGCCATTCTTATACTTTTTTTGTAGAGCGTCTTTTCAAATACATATCCTCTTCTATGAACTGTTTATTCATAAAAGAATAAAAATATACATGTACACACATATATTTTGTGTAAGATATTGGACAAATATTTTGTCCAATTTAAAATTAAGTTGTCTTCTTATTGTGAGTTCTAAGAGCTCTTTATATATTTTGGAAACAAATCTCTTGTTAGATATGTTTTGCAAGTATTTTCTCCTAGTCTGTAGGTTGTCTTTTCATTTCCTTGATGATGTGTGTGTCTCAAAGAACAAAGTTCTTAAGTTTGAAGAAATTTGATTTACCAAAATTTTCTTCTATGACACAATAAGCACAAGTCAGAAAATTTAAAAAAAAAATGCTTTTGGTGTCACATCTAAGAAATTTTTGCCTAACCAACGGTCACATTTTTCCCCCTAGGTTTTCTTATAGAGATTTTACAGTTTTAAAATGCTCACATTTAGACCTGTGATCCATTTTGAGTTAATTTTGGTGTATAGTATGAGGTAAGAGTCAAGTTTCATTTCTTGCATGTGGATAGCCAATTATTCTAGCATTATTTATTTAAAATATTTTTTTTCAGTATTGAATTGCTTGTCTGCTTTGTTGAAAAATCGATCAACAATATAAATGTGGGTCTCTTTCTAGATTCTCTATTTTCCATTGATCTGCATTTCTATTCCCATGCCAATACCATACTATTTGATTATGTGATTTTATGTCTTGAAATCAAGTAGTATATAAGCCATCTAAATTTGCTCCTCTTTTAAAAAACTATTTTGGTATTCTAGGTATTTTTGTTAGTGTCTCAAAAAAGCACACTAGAATTTTGATCAGAATTGCATGGCATCTTTACATCATTTTGGGGAGAGTTGTCATCTTAATCAGTTTTCCAATCTATAATTACAGTATTTATCTCCATTTTTTAAGGTTCTATTTAATTTCTTTCAGTGATATTTTACCGTTTTCTGTGAGGTTCTGTACGTAATTTGTTACATTTATTCCTGAGCCTTTCTTTGAAGTTATTATGAATGGAATTATCTATCATTTTTGGAATTTTTGCTACTGGTATATAGAAATAACATTAATTTTTATATTGACCTTTGTGTCAGTTTCCTGTTGCTGATTAATGAATTCCCATAAATTTAGTGACTAAAAACAACCCAGATCTATTCTCTTACAGTTCTGGAAGATCAGAAGTCAGAAATTAGTTTCATGGCTAGTCAAGGTGTTGGAAAGTCTGGTTGCTTCTGGAGTTTCTGAAGGAAAACCTTTTTCTCTACCTTTTTCAGCCTTATAGTTGCTACCTGTCTTCCTTGGCTTAAGACTCTTTCCTTATCTTCAAAGCCTGCTTTCTTCATCACACCACCTTCTTCTGTTGTCAAATCTGCCTGTGCCTTTCTCTTATAAGGACACTTGTGATTACATTTAGGACCCACCCAAAAAATCAAAATAATCTCTTCATCCTAAAATCCTTAACTTAATCACATCTGCAAAGTCTCTTTTTCCATATAAGGTAGCATTCACAGGTTCCAGATATTAGAGGATGGATATCTTATTCCATCTCTGTTATGGCCTTGCTCAATTCACTTATCAGTTTGAATAGGTTTTATGTAAATTCTTAAGGATTTCTACATGTACAATTGTGTAATCTCTGATTAGTTTTATTCTTCCTTTCCAACTTGTATGCCATATATATATATTTTTTTTCCCCTTATACCAACAGCTAGAAACTCCAATAAAATATTGAATAGAAGTGGAGAGAGAAGACACCCTTTCCTTGATATTAGCAGGATAGCAATCTGTCTTTCACCATTAAGTATAATGTTAGCTCTAAGTTTTTCATAGATGCTCTGTTCTTCATTTAAAAATATTTTAATGGGTTCAATATTCACAAAAAGAGATATTTGTTAGCATGGTAGAAAATTCTGCAAAATTTTCTAAGTATGTCAGTATGAGAGGTTATTTTGTTTTATTGAGGTATAATGGTCATATAACATATTACTTTCAGATGTACAACTTAATGATTCTATATTTGTATGTATTATGAAATGATCACCACAATAAGTCTAGTTAATGTCACCATGCATAGTTACAATTTTTTTTTGTAATGAAAACTTTTAATATCTACTTTCTTAACAAATTTCAAATATGCAATACAGTATTATTAACTATAGTCACCATGCTGTACAGCCCATCCTGTGACTTATTTATTTTAGAACTGGAAGTTTGTACCTTTTGACATCCTTCACCCATTTTGCCCATCCCTTGTCCTCCTGTCTCTAGCAGCCACCAATCTGTTTTTTTTGTATTTGTAAACTCTGTTTTTGTTTGTTTTTAGATTCCACATATAAGTGAGATCACCCATACAGATCTTTCTCTGACTTATTTCACTTAGCGTAATACCCCTGAGATCCATCTATATTGTTGCAAATGGCAAGATTTCCTTCTTTTCTATAGCTGAATAATATTCCTCTGTGTGTGTGTGTGTGTGTGTGTGTGTGTGTGTGTGTGTGTGTGTGTCTGCGTGTGTGCGCGCGAGCACCAATTTATTTATTCATCCATTGATGTGCATTTAGGTTGTTTTCATATTGTGGCTATTGTAAATAATGCTGCAATGAACGTGAGGGTGCAGATATCTTTTCAAGTTAGCGTTTTCATTTTCTTCAGATAAATACCCAAAAGTGGAATTGCTGGAGTGTATGGTAGTTCTATTTTTTATTTTTTGAGGAACCTCCATACTGTTTTCCATAGTGGCTGCAGCAATTTACAATCCCACCAACAGTACATAGGGGAAGGGTTCCCTTTTCTCCACATCCTCATCAGCACTTGCTCTCCGCTTTTTGATAATAGTCATTCTAGCATGTGTGAGGTGATACCTCATTGTGGTTTTGATTTGTATGTCGCAGATAATTAGTGATGTTCGGCATTTTTTACGCGTCTGTTGACCATCTGTATGTCTTCTTTGGAAAAATGTCTATTCAGGTCTTCAATATACTTTTTAATCAGATTAGTTTTTGTTATTGAGTTGTATGAGTTCTTTGTATATTAACTCCTTATCAGATATATGATTTACAAATATTTTCTCCCATTCCTTGGGGTTGCCTCTTCTTTTTCTTGATGGTTTTCTTTCCTGTACAGAAGCTTTTTAATTTGATGTAGTCCCGCTTGTTTATTTTTGCTTTAGTTGCCTTTGCTTTTAGTGTTAAATCCAAAAAATCATTGCCAAGACTAATATCAAGGAGCTTACTGCCTGTTTTCTCCTGGGAGTTTTGTAATTTCGAGTCTGACATTCAAGTCTTGAATCCATTTTGAGTTAATATTTGTGCATGATGCAATATAAGAGTCCAGTTTCATTCTTTGCTTGTGGCAGTCCAGCTTTCACAACATGATTTATCCTTTCCTCATTGGATATTCTTTGCTCCTTTGTTGTAAATTAAGTGACCAAATATGTGTAGGTTTATTTATGGGCTCTCTATTTTGTTCCATGATTTATGTGTCTATTTTTATGCCAATACCATACTGTTTTGATTATTATAGCTTTGTTATAGAGTTTGCAATTATATAGCCTAATGCCTCAGCTTTGTTCTTTTTTCTCATGTTTGCTTTATTTGGTTATTCAGGGTCTTTTGTAATTCCATACAAATTTTAGCATTGTTTGTTCTATTTTTCTGAAAAATGCCATTGGAATTTTCATAGGGATTGTATTGAATCTGTAGATTGCTTTGGATATTATGGACATTTTAACAATATTAGTTGTTCTAATCCGTGAGCACAGAATATCCATTTATTTGTGTCTTCTTCAATTTCTTTCAATCAGTATCCAGTAGCTTTCAGGGTATAGGTCTTTTACATCCTTGGTTAAATTTATTTCTAATTTATAATTTTTGATGCAATTGTAAATGATATTGTTTTCTTAAATTTTTCTTGTAGTTTGTTATTATGTGTAGAAATGCAACAGATTTTTGCATATTAATTTGTATCCTGCAACTTTACTGTATTTGTTGATTAGTTCTAACAGTTTAGTGGTGGAGTCTTTAGGATTCTCTAGATATAATATGCTATCTGCAAATAGTGACATTTTTATTTCTTTCTTTCCAATTTGGATGGCTTTATTTATTTTTCTTGCTTAATTGCTCTGGCTAGGGTTCCCAATACTACACTGAATAAAAGTGATGAGAGTGGACATTCTTGTCTTGTTCCTGATCGCAAAGGAAAAGCGTTCAGCTTTTCATCACTGAGTTTGATGTTAGCTATGGGCTTGTCTATTTAGCCTTTAGAATGTTGGGTATATTCCCTCTATATCCACTTATTGAGAGTTTTTATCATAAGTGGTGGATGGTAGTGGATGTTTTATGTGAGGTTGAGGAATTCCCACCTATTCCTAGTTTGAGGGTTTTAAAAAAAAATCAGGAATGGATGTTAATTTTGTCAAATGAGTTTTCTCACCTATTAGATAATAATATTCTTCTTCTGCATTATTAATATGATCTGTTCATTTATTGATTTTTTACTGTTAAGACAACCTTTTATTTCTAGAATGAACCCTGCTTTGTAATCTATATTATCCTTTCAAATATTGTTAGATTTGACTTACTTTTAAAATATTTTTGCATCTATGTTCATGAGAGATATTTTTCTTTCGTTTCTTTTTTCTTTTATGTCTTTGTCTGATTTTCATATCCAGGCAAAACTCATTCATAAATATGTTGGGGGGTGTCCTTCTCTTTTCTGTTTTGTGAGTTTATTTAAGATTAGTATTTTCTTATTCTCAAATATTTGTTTCAGTTCACCAGTGATACTATTTGTGCCTTGGCCTTTGTTTATGGGAAGGTTTCAAATTACTAATCTATCTTCTTAATTTGATAATAGTATATTCAATTTTTCTGCGTCTTCTTGAGGCAGCTTTGGTCTTCTGAAAATTTTTTTCCTTGCTTCTGAATTGACAAACTTGTTGCCATAACGTTATTCATAATATTCTTTTATTAGCCTTTTAATGTCTGTAGGATCTACAATGATATCCCCACTTTTATTCCTGATACTTTTTTCTTGATCAGTTTAGCTAAACATTTATCTGTTCTAGTGATTATTTTTCAGGGAAGCAACTTCTGTTTCATTAAGTTTATCATTTATCTCNATTTTATTCAGTTTAATATTATTTCCTAATTCTCCCTGCAATTTATAATGCTGTTATTAATTTCCAAGTATTTGGGCATTTCCCAGATTTTGTTCTGTCATTGGTTTCTAATTTAATTCCACTGTGGTTAAAGCACAAATTCTGTATGATTTGAGTTCTTTGAAATTTATGGAGGTTTTTTTGTTTGTTAGTTTTTGTTTGTTTGTGCCCCAACATATGCTTATTCTATGTGTACTTCAAAAGAATGCAATTCTACTCTTAATTTTGTGGAGTGTTCTATACATGTCAAGTTTGTCAAGGCTATTTCTCAGATTTTCTCCAGTCTTACTGATTTTTCTCTCTACTTGCTCTATCGATTATTGCGTGTTGAAATCTCCAACTATGTATAAGTGTTGATTTGTCTATTTCTCCTTTTATATTTGGCAATTTTTGCTGTATATATTTTGGAGCTCTGTTGTTAGATGCATATAACAATTGTTATATTAATATCTTCCTGTTGTATTAACCCTCTGAAAATTGTGAAATATATTGCTTTGTCTCTAGTAATTTTACTTGCTTTAAAATCTATGTTGTCCACTCCAGCTCTCATATATTTATTGTGTGTCTGGTATATTTTTTCCATCTTTTAATTTTCAACTTATTTGTGTCTTTGAATTTAAAGTGTCTTTCTTCATAGGTAGCATATACCTGTATCTTGCTTTTTAAATCTCATCTAATAATTTCTGTTTATTAACTAGAGTATTTACTTCATTTCTGTTAAAGTAATTTTTGCTATGATTGGATTTAGTTCTACCATTTCATCGTTTATTTTCTATTTCTCTAATAACTTTTTTCTTTCTCTATTTTCTGTAAAATAAGTATTTTTCATATGCCATTTTAATTTCTCATTAAATTTGTAGCTCTATTTCCCTGCCATTACAATATGCATTTTTAAACTTCTAACACTCTATTTAAAGCTAATACTGCCTTTTTTACAGTAAAATATAGGAACTTTTTATTGATATAGGTCTATATGCATCCGTTCTTTTTTACTGTAGTGTCATGTATACTTCATGTATTTAACTTTTAAACCCAGTAATACAATGTTTTTGTTTTGTTTTTTTATTTTTGCTTTAAGTCATATGGTTTTTAAAGAAGTTCAGAAAGGAAAGAAAACATTGTGGCTCTGTTTATTTTTCTTCAATCGTTTTTGCTCTCTGTTTTGATTGGGTAATTTCTACTGATCTGTCTTCATGTTCATCGATTTTTGTGTGTGTGTTCTTCATCTCAAATCTGTGAGTCTATGCAATGTATTTTTTCATTTCAGTTAGTATATTTTCATCTCTAAAATTTTCATTTGGCTCTCTTCTGTAATTTCCTTCTCTTTTAGTATTCAATATTTGTTTAACTTATTATTAGTATATATTCTTTAATTCATGGAACATTATTTCTTTTAACTTTTTGAATATATTTATAATAGCTGTTTTGAAGTGTTTGTCTTAAATTCAACATCTGAGCCTACTCAACATTTCTAGTGACTTCATTTTTTTCCTAAAATGTGTCACACCTTCTAGTTCCTTTCCACATCTCTTAATCTTTGGTTGAAAATTAGGAAAAAAAAGCATTTATATATATTATTTGTAGTGATTCTGGAATCTATTTTGTTCTTTGGAGGCATTTTGGCTTTTTGTTAT
>NW_017732751.1:170492-179522 GCF_001890085.2 Hipposideros armiger | reverse complement strand
TGTTTTTTAGATTCCACATATAAGCGGTATTTGTCTTAGACTAATTTCATTTAGCATAGACTGTAGATCCACCCATGTTGTTGCAAATGGCAAGGTTTCATTCTTTTTTATGGATGAGTTAATATCCCATTGTATATGTACCATCTTTTCTTTATCCATTCATTTAGTAATGGTTATTTTTCACTAAAAGCCAATTTTCTGAATCTATTCAGCATTTCCAAGTGCTAGGTAGATAAAACATTAGATAGATTTAAAAATATAAGTCTGTCAAGTAACTTGGTAACATATTTAACAGAGAGAATTATATCTTGAATTTAAATATCACAATGCATCATAGGCACAGAAATATATAGGGAGCGCTAAAGATTTATTTGTTGCTCATGGCACAGTTTGGGGAATGGGGGTACTCCATTTCATAGAATCATTCAGGGATTCAAGCTGTTTTCATCATTTCTGCCATCTTCTCAGGCCTCAAAGCCTTGCAATGGACCCTCTGCACCTCTCTGCAAATGAGGAAAGAGAAGGCAAAAAGGATTTCAAGGGAAGTGTCAGGTAGTCAGCCCTGAAAGGAACAAACATCACTCCACCCACATGCCATTGACCAGACCAGTCACCCAGGGCCACCTAGATGTCAAGTAGCTGAAAAATATTGTCTGTGGTGTGTCAAAAAAGAGGAAACAGACCACTGATGCGCACCCCTATCTCAGTCACAGGCCAGATGGACTTACATAAACACATAAAATGGACTCTGTTTGAACAGACCTATGAGGCCAACATGTGTTATTTCTAAGAACTTAAGAGGGAAATATTTGGTTATTATGTGACTTTCCTCTTGTTTTTTTTTTTTTTTGTTGTTGTTGCAAGGTTCCCTTTTGCATTATTAAGTGAAGGGGGAAAAGTGACAAATCCTTGCAGTTATCAAAATGTAATTTTTAAGTTAATGTACAGTTTTATCCTTCAGGGGGTATAGTTTAGTTAGGCATTAGTTACTCGTTGTTTGTTATTTTTGTTTATCAAAAAGCATTTGTGCAGTAAACCTGTTATGGATAGACTTGTACCATACTAACTATGGAATACAGATACATTTGCCATTTCAGATTTGTATTCATTGGTATTTTATTGAATATATATTCAAATATAGCCCATATTTGAATATGTAGTTGACATTCCCTGCAGCCTATCCAAAAGTTAAAGAAATATTGAAGTAAAAAAAATTTTAATCTGTTGAATCAGCTCCTTAGGGTGATACAGCTGTTAATATTGCTTTTGAGAGTTTAATAGGACTCTTGATAGGTTTCTTAACTTCTGTGCTGGCTAAATAAGCATTTGAATGTGTGACTAAAAATATCACACATTTCTGAAAGATTGCTAGAACCAAATTTCTTGACATATTAAGTTTATTTGATGTGGCGATAATTATTCAGACAGAATTTTGAACTTCTAATTTTTGGTACTAGTTAATATTCATGTTACTCTCAATTATTTCTGCTGTCATTGACAACTTTAAATATATTAGCAACTGATAAGAACATGAAAATATAATTCCATTGGGACCACAGTGCCAGGGTCATAAGAGTTTATTGGAGGGAGGGTAGGAGGGAAGGATGGATGAACAGATGAATGTTAGGATCATTTATTCTTTTGTTAATTCATCCAAACAAATAAAAAAACAAAACTAGGACAGGATTGTACAGTGTCATGGGAGGTGGGACAGGAAAGAATTTCTAGATTGGGGCATACACTGAAATTGATATTAAAAGTGTTTTCTTTGCTACAGACCTCAGAGTTAAGTATATAGACTGTAATTAATTAATTAACACATACATAAGGAGTCTACCATAAGGTAGCTAGGACTTTGTGAGGTTGTTGGTATTTCTAGCTTTTAAATCTTGGGTTAATGAGCCCTGTGAGTTGATAGCTGTATCAAGTAGGAGTGCTTTTTGTATTTGCCCTAAAACCTCTATCAAGAATCAAGGAGTAGTCCGTTTTTTGGGTGTGAATTTGGCAAACAAGTCTAGAGTTAACCTTCTCACACCTTCATTATTTCCTGGAGTTGAGTCATCTCTACCTCTCCTCTATCCCGTTGGCTGTTTGGGTTGCCCCTTCTCTAGACCTTATTCAAATGTTTTGTCTTTCTTGAAATGAAACAACCAGAGCTACATACAGCATGCCAAACGATGGGGTTTTTAAAAATAATTATAACTGCTGTTATCCATTTCAAGAAGTCCACTCCCCCGTTCAGCACCTACACAGTAGTACATCCTGAATCCTTGCATTTGAATCATGCTTTACAGTTTATATTGCTCCTCACCTACATTGTCTCATTGGGTTTTGCAATAACCTTCTGGGGCAGGGGCAGCTGCTATAGTTACCTTCACTCTAAAGATAAGGAAACTGAGCCTAAAGGAAGTGAAATGACTTGTCCAAGGTCACAGTTATCGATAATGAAAGAGCCATAACCTGAACCCTTGATTCCAAAGTCCACAACGACAATGATGCACCAAGGAGGGGTACTCTTTGTATGTGCCCTAAAACCTGTATCAAGAATTAAGGAGTATTCCTTTTAAAATTAAATATGTGGTTAATAATTAAAAAATAAAAAAAACGTTGCAGATTATTAAATGTGTGGTTACTAAATACCAGGCATAGTGCTAAGTACATTCCATGCTTCCATATTTAATTATGTATAGCCAACAACCCTATTAGCAGAAGGTCAAATCATCATGATTTGCAAAAGGTCACAGGGCTAGTAAGCAGCAAAAACAGGATCGGAGCAAAAAAAAAAAAAAATAATAATGTATGCCAGACTCCAAAGCTGCCCCATCAGGCCCAGATCCTCTGATTTTGAGTCCAGTTATTTTGCTCTTGGTACATCAGACAGTGACCACAAAACCCAGAAAACAATCCTGGGCGTATCTGGTAAGTGGAGGCTTATCATCCGCCAGGTAGATATCTAAAGGGTGACAACCATCCCAGTTTGTTCAGGACTGAGGGGCTTCCTGGTCATGGGAATATAGTGCTAAAACTGGAAAGTTCTGTGCAAACCAGGATGCCTAGGTCACTATAATTAATCTCATACCCTCTTGTCCACTAATGCATCTTGTGGGAAATTCCTATTACCTGTCCCTATTAAGGAAGGATTTGAGCCCTCACAGGTATAGGCTACTTTGAGATTCTTCGGGCCTCTGAAGACCCAGAGTGAGACTCCATGTGGATATCTATTTTATTACAGGGCAAATTAGAGTTTCATTGGATTTTAGTCCTCAGGATTATTTTTCTGAACTTTCCCACACTGTGTAAAAGTCAGTTCTATGTGTTTTCTCCTCCCCAACCTCGTAAATTTTATGTCTTTTATCTTTTTGAGAAGCCACTCCCAATCTCTCCCCATGTGTATTTGTGTTCATAAATTTTTTCCTCAGCCGACATGGCCCCTTAGAACAACCTCCTCATGTAAACTGTTCTTTCATACAGTTTAAAAGCCACCAAGTCCCACAGCTTGAAACACAACCATTAAGCATGTAAAAACAAAATTGAATAAAGTTCTGTTTTGTTCCATCCCAGTTTTCCTTGAGAGCCTACGTACTAAAGCAAAGGCTCTGACAGTTGTCTTTTCTGATCTAGCCTAGGGTTGTGGTCAGCCAGGGGAGAACCGCTAAGCCCAGAAACTCTTAATTCCTGCTGTCACCACTAGCGTCTGCCTCAGTTACATGTACATAATTCTTACTTCCTTTTTGGCTACACATATATGTACAGGTCAATGAAAAAGTATTGTAACGTCAGTGTATGATGAACCAGGTTTTATATGAGACTTGAGTAATTAAATGACAGACGGGTGGTAGCAGCCCAGGCTAAGGGAAAATTGTGACCAAAAAAATCCCATTGGCTAGATTTTTGTTGTCATGGTCCCTCTCTCTCAAATAGATAGTTGAGCTGGGCCACTCATGTTGACTACTCTCTTGGGTACTGCTTGATAAAAGAAATCAGTATAAGGGGGTTGTGTAATGCTCTCCTAGCACCAAAATGATTGTGTGAACCAGAACATGAGAGAATTTTGCCTCATGAGTCTAAACAAGAGCATGACCAAAGCAAAAAGTATTCTAGCCATTCATTCATTCGACAAGCACTTTTTTTGAGCACCTACTTTGTGCCAGGCTATTATTCTAGGCACATAGTCTCCACCTATATTTTGGTGGAGAAGAGACAGGCCTATAAATAAATGTATCATGTGGCTGTAGGTGCTAAAATGAAACCCAACAGGATAAGGAGCAATAGAGGGAAGTTTTAACTGGTGAGGTTGGGGAAGCCCTCTCCAAGAAAATGGGAACTGATGAGAGTTGTAAATGAAATGGGATACCAAGCCATGCTTGTGTCTGTGGAAAGAACATTCCAGGCGGAACGAATGGTCAAGATAAAGATCAGTGGCTTAGGTCACCTCATGATAGCTCAAGGAGATGGTGGTATACACCACAAACTAGGAAACAACTAGAAGGTAACCATGAGAATGACAACTGGGGATCCTTTCACAGGCCCCATGAGCTGATATTACATCGTGGTAATTCACAATGCAATGTGTGCCACAATACAAAAACATTAAGAAACACCAGACTAGCTACATCAGGAGGATGGCTGAGAATCTCAGCATAGGAGACAGAGAAAAGAAATTCTCTTCAGAGTACTGGGAATTGCTTGACACATCTGGATACCCAGCCAAAAAGGAATCTGCTTTTTCAGTTTCAACAGCTCCTGAGAGACAGCAGGCAAGTTCCTGCCTCTTGAATGTTAAAGCCCAGGTTTCCCAGCCATCAGATCAGTCCGGAGCTGGGCAGGGGCTGTGGCATTTATGCTGTTTCATGGGCATTCAGGTGTTTCATTGGAATTCCTCAGGCTGTCGTAAAATCACTCCACATGTGAGGCTACTGGTGATTTGTTCCTCGGGGGAAATGGTAAGGGAGGTGAGAACATTTTTTTTCTTCACTTTTTTAAATTAAAGTATGTTGTATCAAAACGTATTATATTTCCAGGTATATAACATAGTGATTCAACATTTGTATATCTTACGAAGTGATTACCACAATGTCTAGTCTAGTAACCATCTGTCATTATTCAAAGGGATTATATTATTGGCTGTATTCCCTATGCTGTACATTACATTTCCATGACTTATTCTAGAACCAGAAGTTTGTACCTCTTATTCCTCTTCACCTTTTTTCACCCATCCCCCTAACCCTCTCCCGTCTGGCAACCATCAGTTCTCTGTATCTACGAGTCTGTTTCTGGGTTTTTTTGTTTTGTGTTGTATTGTAGATTCCACATATAAGTGAAATCATGTGGCATTTGTCTTTCTCTGCCTGACTGAATTTGTTTACCACGATACCCTCTAAGTCCATTCATGTTCTTGCAAATGGGAGGTGAAAACTTAAAGGAAGGGTTCCGATGGCCTTTCACCTTGAAGCTATGTGAATCTAGCAGGTTATGAGGGATAGGAAACTTATATTCGCATTTTTAGTGAGAGAACATAGGACAGAGGATGACCATGAAATATTTCAACTCCTACAAGACACGTAACACAGTAATCAGCTTAAGCATGAGGGCACTGATGAGTAAGACGATCTTTTGATGTTAAGATACACGAGTATTATCTACTGAGGAAAAATCAGACTTTATCAAGAATTCGTTTTTATGAATGCAAAGCACTGGAATTCCTGAGCTTTGTTTCGAGAAGCTGTTAAGTTACGTAGGTAAATTGAGTTACTTAACAAAATTACTGTCTTGACCCTAAAGCATAGACACACAAAGGAGAGTGTTCCTTGTGGGGAGAATATCTCAGCAAGGCTAAGATACTGTGATGTGCAGGGCATGGTGGGAAGCCTTGTTTAGGTCAGCCAGGCCGGGACAGTAAAAAGTAAGTTGGGAAAGATAAATGGAGGTCAGGCGGCAGAGGATCTTCCATAGTAGACTAGGAAGTTGAATTGCATCCTGAAACCAAAGGGGAGCTGTCACTAGTTTAGAAGAAAGTGTATAGACTGGACCGTGACTGAGTTAGAGTGAATCANTTCTTGGTTATGTTCATTAGCCCCTCACCTGGAGTCTTTTGTGCCCTAGGCTTATGGGTCTATGCTAATTGATATGACTCTTAGTGAATATATATCTACGATACAACTCCAGCATATTATCAGCTAATAAAGATTACATGTGAACTGTCTTGGGTATTAATTTGCATTGATTGTGCCCTAATTTGAAGCAAAGAGGTCAACACTTTTACGGAGAGCAGAGAAATACACTAACTTCCCACTAATAGGACCATGTTTGCTCTTGCCACTTAGTAAACCCATCAGTTAAGGGTCAGCATTTCTGTGTGATACTAGCTTTAATGAAAAGTAGCTTAGCGTGCTTACTTTTGAAATAACACACACAAGGAAGATGTGAGTTACACATAAATTATAGCAAGAAAGATAAGCTTTGCTGTTAAAAAATCTTAAATGGAAAAAAATGTTTTCTATTGGCACTTAAAATGCTTTTGCAGATAAGTTTCAATAAAAATAGGACAATGATAAAGTTTCAGTAAAAAATAGTACAGCGGTGAAATGCATTATTTTATACTTATGAAAATATGTGATATTTTCAAGTAGCTGCCAACATGTAGTTCACACTTTAACAAGTGAAATATGCTTTTGTCACACTCAAGTTTCACCACTCTTTTGTTCTTGAAAGAAATGTTTTTCTTCCCTGCACAGGCAACCACTAGGACAAAAATGTGATGTGTTAATTAAACAACTCGAATGTAGTTCATAAGGGAATCATCAACCAAAAAAGTTTTGGAGATGGCACCAGAGATTTATTTGGGGTTTTATCAGTTCACATTTTAGTTCTTACAGGTAATATTCTCCTTCTAAAATGGACCTGTATTAATACTTGGTTATTTTCTTCTTTAAAATTTATTTCTCACTTACAATATTATGTGACAGGTATACAACCTAATGATTAGACATTTATATACCTTACAAAGTGACCCTCCCCCCCCCCAATAAGCTAGCACCTGTCTGGCACTATACACAGTTATTACAATATTATTCCCTATGCTGTACTTTATAAACATCCCCGTGACTATTTTCTAACTACCAGTTTGTGCTTCTTAATCCCTTCACATTTTTTCACCCAGCCCCCAACCCCACTCCCACCTTGTGACTATCAATTTGTTCTCTTTATCTGATTTGTTTATTCTGTTTTTTAGATTCCACATATAAGCGGTATTTGTCTTAGACTAATTTCATTTAGCATAGACTGTAGATCCACCCATGTTGTTGCAAATGGCAAGGTTTCATTCTTTTTTATGGATGAGTTAATATCCCATTGTATATGTACCATCTTTTCTTTATCCATTCATTTAGTAATGGTTATTTTTCACTAAAAGCCAATTTTCTGAATCTATTCAGCATTTCCAAGTGCTAGGTAGATAAAACATTAGATAGATTTAAAAATATAAGTCTGTCAAGTAACTTGGTAACATATTTAACAGAGAGAATTATATCTTGAATTTAAATATCACAATGCATCATAGGCACAGAAATATATAGGGAGCGCTAAAGATTTATTTGTTGCTCATGGCACAGTTTGGGGAATGGGGGTACTCCATTTCATAGAATCATTCAGGGATTCAAGCTGTTTTCATCATTTCTGCCATCTTCTCAGGCCTCAAAGCCTTGCAATGGACCCTCTGCACCTCTCTGCAAATGAGGAAAGAGAAGGCAAAAAGGATTTCAAGGGAAGTGTCAGGTAGTCAGCCCTGAAAGGAACAAACATCACTCCACCCACATGCCATTGACCAGACCAGTCACCCAGGGCCACCTAGATGTCAAGTAGCTGAAAAATATTGTCTGTGGTGTGTCAAAAAAGAGGAAACAGACCACTGATGCGCACCCCTATCTCAGTCACAGGCCAGATGGACTTACATAAACACATAAAATGGACTCTGTTTGAACAGACCTATGAGGCCAACATGTGTTATTTCTAAGAACTTAAGAGGGAAATATTTGGTTATTATGTGACTTTCCTCTTGTTTTTTTTTTTTTTTGTTGTTGTTGCAAGGTTCCCTTTTGCATTATTAAGTGAAGGGGGAAAAGTGACAAATCCTTGCAGTTATCAAAATGTAATTTTTAAGTTAATGTACAGTTTTATCCTTCAGGGGGTATAGTTTAGTTAGGCATTAGTTACTCGTTGTTTGTTATTTTTGTTTATCAAAAAGCATTTGTGCAGTAAACCTGTTATGGATAGACTTGTACCATACTAACTATGGAATACAGATACATTTGCCATTTCAGATTTGTATTCATTGGTATTTTATTGAATATATATTCAAATATAGCCCATATTTGAATATGTAGTTGACATTCCCTGCAGCCTATCCAAAAGTTAAAGAAATATTGAAGTAAAAAAAATTTTAATCTGTTGAATCAGCTCCTTAGGGTGATACAGCTGTTAATATTGCTTTTGAGAGTTTAATAGGACTCTTGATAGGTTTCTTAACTTCTGTGCTGACTAAATAAGCATTTGAATGTGTGACTAAAAATATCACACATTTCTGAAAGATTGCTAGAACCAAATTTCTTGACATATTAAGTTTATTTGATGTGGCGATAATTATTCAGACAGAATTTTGAACTTCTAATTTTTGGTACTAGTTAATATTCATGTTACTCTCAATTATTTCTGCTGTCATTGACAACTTTAAATATATTAGCAACTGATAAGAACATGAAAATATAATTCCATTGGGACCACAGTGCCAGGGTCATAAGAGTTTATTGGAGGGAGGGTAGGAGGGAAGGATGGATGAACAGATGAATGTTAGGATCATTTATTCTTTTGTTAATTCATCCAAACAAATAAAAAAACAAAACTAGGACAGGATTGTACAGTGTCATGGGAGGTGGGACAGGAAAGAATTTCTAGATTGGGGCATACACTGAAATTGATATTAAAAGTGTTTTCTTTGCTACAGACCTCAGAGTTAAGTATATAGACTGTAATTAA
>NW_017732751.1:167731-168946 GCF_001890085.2 Hipposideros armiger | reverse complement strand
TCAAAAATATTGGGTTGTTGGAAAAGTCATAACGTATTTTTTCTGTTTTTCATTGCAAAAATGCGTCATGACTTTTCCGACAACCCAATATTTATGAGAATACAAAAAATGTCCAAGACCCAGCAAGGTAAAATTCCCACTGTCTGGCATCCAATCAAATATTACCACCCATGCAAAGAGGAAAATCTGAACCATAATAGGGAGAAAAATTAGTCAATAGTAATAGACCTGCAAGTGCTACCAATGATAGAATAAGTAGACAAGAATATAACAGTCATTGTAATGGTACTCCATATGTTCAAGAAGGTAGATAAAGGATTGAGCATATAAGTAGAAACCTGAAAAGTATGAAAAACACAAGTTGAAATTCTAGAGATGGAAACTATATCATGTCCAAAATGAAAAATATACTGGATGGCATGGATAGCAAATTAGACAAGACAGAATAAAAGATTAGTAAACTTGAAGAAGACATGGCAATAGAAAGTATCTTAAATGAAACACAGAAATAAAAAATAAAAAAAAAGACCAGATCATTTGTACACTATGGAAAAATATGAAGCAACCTAAAATGCATGTGACCGGACTTCCCAAAGGTCAGGGAAAGGAAATAGAAGGGAGGAGGGCAGAATAAATATTTGAAAAAATAATGGCCAAAAACTTTTACATATAGGATTAAAACAGAAAGCCACAGATCCAAGAAGCTCAGTGAACCTGGAGCACAAGAAACATGAAGGAAACTATACCAGGTTACAACCTAATCAAATCGCCTAAAACCAGGAATAAAGGGAAAATCTTAGAAGTTTGAGGAAAAAGACACATTATGTATAGAGGAACAAAATGAGAGAACAGCTTTTTTTCTACCCAAATTGATCCATAGATTCAATGCAATCCCAATGAAAATCTTAGCAAATATCTTTTTTTCTAGAAATTAACATACTGCTTCTAAAATTCATTTGTAAATGAAAGGACCTAGAAAAGCCAAACAAATTTTTAGGTCTTAATGGTACATGATTTCCGGGCTTTTTAAAAAGCTATAATAATCAAGGTGGTATGATATTGGAAGAAAAGATAGACAAATAGAATGGTGCACTATAAACAGTTCAAAAATAGAACACACATATATGGTCAACTGAATTTTCACAAAGGTGCAAAGAAAATGAAGTGAAGAAAGTATTTTCAACAAATGATACTGGGCATCCTTATGCCCAAAAA
>NW_017732751.1:162317-165061 GCF_001890085.2 Hipposideros armiger | reverse complement strand
GAATACATATAAAATGCTTTTGGTTCTTGTAATGTTTGGAGCTATTTTTCTAATATGAACTTTTTATTGGCATAATATATTAGTATAACATACCCCCCCAAAAAAGTGTACAAACCATGCATGTTCAGTTGAATAACTTTTCAAAAAGTGAATACACCCACGTAATTGATAACCGACCGACCCAGAATACTACCAGCATCTAGAAAGTTCCTCCAAGTTTCTCCCAGTCTCTGCCCCTCCTCCTGAGAATAGCCAGCATCCTGACTTTAACACCATAGCTTAATTTTACCTGTGTCTAAACTTTCTATGGATGGAATCATACACTGAGTGTCTGGGTTTTTCCACTCAACCTTATGTTAAGTGGTGGCTGTGTTTGTGCATGGTTTCGGAGTTCATTCATTCTCATACCAAAGTGTATCCATTCTACTGGTAATAGATCTTGGGTCGTTTCTAGATCTATGACAAATATTACTGCTATAAAAGTTCCTATGTATGCCTTCTGGTGAACATATGGATGTATTTCTGTTGAGTATACAGTAGGAATTGCTGAGTCATTGGGTGGCTTTAGTAGATATTACTATGAACAGTTTTCCTCAATGGTTGCCATGATTTGCACTTCCGTCAGCAAGCGTTCTACCAATAGTTGTTGCCCAGCTTAGCTAATACTTGATATTAGTTGCCCTTCATTCGAGCCATTCTTGTGAATGTGTGGTTTTATTGCACTGAGTTTTAATTTGCATTACTCTGATGACTGATGACATGCGATTTGCATGTTTATTAGCTATTTGTCATGTCTTCTTTCATAAAGTGCCTGTTGAAGTCCTTTGCTCATATATCTATTGGACTATTGTTTCTTGTTTAGTTTAGGAGTCCTTTTGTATGTTGGATATGAGGTATTATTTGGATATATGTAGTGTAATTGTAATTACCATTTGTAACAAATTATAAAAATCATCTTCCATTTTGTGGTATCTTCGGATGAACAGAATTTCTTCATTTTAATGTAGTTTAAGTCATCAATTTTTTAAGTTTTGCACTTTTTCTGTTCCTTTTAAGAAATCTTTGCCTATCCTGAGCATTGGAAGTTATTCTCCTGTTTTTTTTGTTTTTCAAAAACACTTTATCCATTTCTCATTTAGAGCTACAATCCACATAGAATTAACTTTTGTATATTGTGTGACATTGAGAGTCAAGATTTATATTTTTTTCTAGATGGCTATTCATTTTTGCCTAGATATTTACCACCCTAGGCATTTATTGTGAGAAAGGATAACTCACAAAGGATAACATATATACACAGATGCACATATATGTATACAAACATTGAATACACACATGAATATATATCACATATATGTGACACAGAAAAGACACACACATATTGAGGTGCAGACTGTGCTCTAAACATTCATTTATGAGTTGGCTTTTATGCTTCTGCATATATCCAATGTTTTTATTGATCGTTGATTTCCAAGACAGCTTACAAAAGTCTCCTTGGNAACATTCATTTATGAGTTGGCTTTTATGCTTCTGCATATATCCAATGTTTTTATTGATCGTTGATTTCCAAGACAGCTTACAAAAGTCTCCTTGGCACGTACTAGTCCAAGTACACTGTACCATCATAGAGGAAAATGCAGTCGGATTCCAATTCTGGACCCCAGAACACCTCCCGCTTCACTAGCAGCAAGATAAAATAGTGCTTCGAAAGTGAACAAAAAGGTGGGCTGCAACAGGAATGAGTATGAAAAGGTGAAGTAGCTGCTATTGAACAGTAATAGCTCATTCATTAATAACTTATGGATAGCAAAGTCTCTATCCTTTCCCTCATGTTCTGAGTTGAAAAATAGTAGCACTTCACATGGCAAGGCAAGAAATGTATTGACATATTCCAGGTCCTCCATGTAAAATTATGAAGATTTTATGCTGTTCGAGGTCTGATGACAATTAAGTTCGCAGACTTGTTACAACAATGTTGCTAGCCTTTTTTTGATATCAGAGGGGTTATTCATTATGAATTGGTACCAACTGGACAAACAGTTAACCAAGTTTACTATTTGGAAGTGCTGAAAAGGCTGCGTGAAAAAGTTAGGCAAAAAAGACCTGAACTTTTCTCCAACAGTTCATGGCTTTTGTATCACGACAATGCACCAGCTCACATGGCACTGTCTGTGAGGAAGTTTTTAGCCAGTAAACAAATAACTGTATTGGAACACCCTTCCTACTCACCTGATCTGGCCCCCAATGACTTCTTTCTTTACTTGAAGATAAAAGAAATATTGAAAGGAAGACATTTTGATGACATTCAGCACACCAAGGGTAGCATGATGACAGCTCTGATGGTCCTTCCAGAAAAAGAGTTCCAAAATTGCTTTGAAGGGTGGACTAGGTGCTGGCATTGGTGCATAGCTTCCCAAGGGGAGTACTTCAAAGGTGACCGCAGTGATATTTAGCAATGAGGTATGTAGCACTTTTTCTAGGATGAATTTGCAAACTTAATTGTCCAACCGCATACCACTCCTGGGAAGGCATCAGCGTTCCTCAATGTGAATGGTACCCATAGAGTTGTGCAGTACAGTTCAGTATGGTCGCCATGCTGGGATGGAGGGATATAAATGTGGGTATAATAGGCGTCATATACATTTTCCCAGGTATCAGGGCAGAATTGGTGCTAGAATTGTGATGTCAAAATTTGCTGATATAATATCCTTATGAATAGTTAGAAGTAGGGCCGGCTGAGTGGC
>NW_017732751.1:145859-161672 GCF_001890085.2 Hipposideros armiger | reverse complement strand
AATAGCGTTCATAATATACTATATAACTCTTCAAGTAACACGCTTCTTCCTTTTCCTGTTTCTGGTGCTGATGTTCAGTGTTCTAAAGGAATGTCCACTCGGCATGTGAAAGCCTGCCTAGGGAAAATTATTCAAATACATCTGTTACAACCGGCACCAGTTAGGCCTGTGCAATTAACCTGTAAAAGTTTTATAACATAACTGAGTTTGTCCAAGTTGAAAGCTAACTAGCAATGCAGTAACCCTCTTCCCGAAACAGAGTGGTCTGACACAAGCTACACCTTTTGAAGTTCCTGCAGAGTTACTATTACCAACTTAAGAAATACAATAATGTCTGACATGTTCAAACAGTTACAGAGAGTAGTTCAGACTAGGGGTTTAGAAGAGGATGTAAACTTTACTGAGCTTGGCATTTTATAATTGAGATCTGATTTCTTTTAAACCTTATTTGAATGAGGGTTAAACCTGATAAATGCAGACTCTGTTGGATGCCACTTGGTCGGAAGAGAAAGCACAGCTACCCCTCTGTGTTTATGAACTGTCCAAAACCACCATATCAGGTGAACTAATAATGATTGTTCTCATATCCCCCCTGCTAACACTCCCATAACCCTATTAAAAAGCAAAAGACCAATAAACACTCATCTCGTGATACAATTGACATAGAACTAGAGTGTGTCACACCGTATTGGAAAGCCCTGTAATTAGGTAGGAATGTGGCTCGTAGCAGAAAAGTTAGATTTTGCTTAAATCTAACCTTAAAAATTTGCTTACATCTAATCTAATCTGAAAATGAACGAGACCTAGATCTCTGCCAAAGGAGCATTGTGTTTCAGCAAAGATGCCCTGCTGTTTCAGGGTTAGAAGTAGGGGGTGCATTGATGGTGTGATTGGAGGGTCTGCACAAAGTTCCCTCCCCTGCCCCACAAATGTCTCTCACAAGTTAGATTCAACTTTCCCTGCAAAAAGTCATTCCAGTGGGTTGAGAAATTCCTTCTTTTAAGACAAATGCCCGAGAGAAGAATCCCCTGGCAGTGCTGAGTGAATTAGGCGATCAGATCCTTAAGAATTGTTGAGCCAGTTAGTTTGTTTTGATGGAGTAGGGGAGAGGTGAAAGGATAAGATACTAGGGTGGTAAAAATTGCATTAGAAGAATTTAGCTAGAATATCAATTGTGAGGGATAGTGGGATGGGTAAAAGAGGGGCAAAATGACCTCCAGCAGGTACAGGTCACCAGCATTGCTTCCAGAATGGCAGGCAGGCATCATCCCCTGTATTGTGGAGAAAGGGGAGGGTCCCAACCCAGAAATGGGCAGGCTATGTCTGGTGGGAGAACGTACCCACAGCCGGTACCACTATGGCTGTTGGAAGCTTTACATTTTCAGTAAATCTGCAAAGAGAGTCAGTCATACTGTCTTTATCCCTATTTAGAAGACTTTTTAACTAGAGCCAAATTCCTGCTATGGATAGGATGCTGGGTAAGAGTAGTTTTTGTTGTGATCCTGTGGCAAATAACCAGCTTGCCTTAATTACAACTATGGGACTTGAGCATTAAAGTACTTTGGGGTTCTAGCATAACCTTACAGCCAAGGCAAGCATCTTCTCTGTTCCTCCAAAATGCTCAGTTAGCCTCTGTAGTACAGCCCCTCCTAAGCTTGAGCCATGAAATCAGACCTCAGTTCAAATTCTGGCTCTACCACTCACTAGCTATATGACATTGGGCTTAACCCTTTAAGTGTCAGATTTCACAACTATGGAGCAGAGTTCATAGTTCCGGTGACATAGGATTGTTCTAAGAATTAAGTAAGATGGTACCTATAATATAGCACAGAACATAGCATATAGTAAGTATTCAATAAATGGTAGCTATTGTTATTATCTACTTGAATATCCTCCCTTTATTTACCGTTATATCATAAAGCAACCCTTGCTAGAATGTTTTATATGCAGCAGGTCCTTGAATAATGTTTCGTTCAACATCATTTTGTTATAACGTTGATGAGATGTTATAGGAATTTAATTTGTGTTTGTATCAATTAGCCTGTGGAAAAATCATGTTTGTTATATGTCATTTCACTTAAGGTCACAGAGTCTACCAATGACGTTAAGTGAGGACTTAGTACCTAACAATTTTATTCAATGTTTCTTGAGGGGAAAGGCGCTCGTTTGTGTCTTTTGCCTCCACGTAGTTTCTTGAGTCAACACCAGACTCCCAATACCTTAAATAGTGCCTGGTGTGTTGGAAACACTTAATACATCTTCATTAAATGGATTTGGCAAAATGAAGTCTATTCTCCTCCATGTGAGTGCTAAAATGCTATCATTTTCTGAGGGTAAAAATAATAAAAGAGCTGAAAGAGGTTACAAAAGTAAAATAATGCAACCTTGAACATTCAGATCCACATTTAAAATTAATTATCTCCCAGTATCAGAAAATTTGAATATCCTTTATTTTGCCCTTCAGGATCTGTGTTTAATGCTGCCAAATAAAGTAAGAGAGGTAGATAGCTGTAAGAAAAACAAGACCGAAGAGTTTATTCCTGGCATAATATCTCACTTTCACTGAGCAGAAGTTTTTGTCTCCTTTTTCCTTTTCCATAGTTCATCGTTTTATGTTTTTCGGTGCTGCATTTGATTAGCTGCCCAGTGTACCTATATCTTCAAATCACATCTAGTTGCATTGTTCCTTACTGTGGAGTTTGCAATAGCTCCCAAGCTGCTATCAATTTTTGAAACTCACTTTGTTACATAGAAAGTTGATTTTTTTTTTAAACTTAGTGAAATAACACCTTCCTTTGTAGTCCTTAAAAGATTCTATAAGATTAAAGCAAATGAGGCAGTTAGGGGTTATTTGTTCAAGGAAGACTCTTGTTTAGCATTTCATCAATTTTCTGAGCAAAACATCATTTTGTGGGACTTAGAATGAAGTACCTTGGTTGTGTTCTGAGCAGGACTTCAGACTGGTCTGGTGCCTAGGTTAACGGCTTTCAACTATGATGCCTTCTAAATAAAATGTAAATTGCTCTGGCTTTTGCCCCTACATGTTCACATTGGGCCTCAACTCTCTGACAAACCTCCTCTCAAGAATTCTGTTAGACCCCTGGGGAGTTGGAGAGCCTTGGATGGGATTTGACTTGATACTGGAGGTCGAATAACAAGGACTTGATGATGAATAGGATGAGTGAGGAAGGAAAAAGAAAGGATGACTTCTTGGTTATGGGCTTGAAGACCTGCAGAGATAGTGGTGCCATTTAGTGAGATGGGAGAATAAATGGAAAATGAAATGCCTTGGGTTGCACAGAAGATCTAGAAGGTTTGCAGGTAGTAGGAAAACATTTTGCCCAGGAAATAGAATGAAAGAATGAGTTCAAAGAAAAAAAGGGTGTGAAACTTCTCCCTGTTGTATGATATTTGGATTCCTTTGTATGCGTTTGAGGGTGTGCTGCATTTTTAAATGCCCATATTTACACTACACTGAAAAACTATATCCATTGCACCTATTTAAACTTATGATGAAAAATATTAGACACCGACTTTAAAACATGTGAGAGGGTAGATCTTCAAAATTCTTTTAGGGTGTACGTAAGCAAAAATGTTGGAAGACCACTGCAGAAGGAAACCTAGGTAATAGTCAAGCCTGCATGAAGAAGAAGCTATAATATCAAATGGTTTTCTTAGTAATAGAGAAGTGAAAATAAAATTTTCTAAAGCCACATGCTTCTGCAGCAAACTACACACTAGAGGTTTCATATTCAAGGACATCGTGTTCTTTAGTGAACTGGCAGAGCTGGTGCCACAGATATATAAAATATGAGACCAGAATGAAGACCCATAAAGAGGCAGCAGTATTCTCTCTTGTGTCATGTATTTTTATACTTCAGGTGTCTCGGCCTGATTCTTAATCGTTTCTATTAGCATCACTAATGAACCCTACAGAACACGAGCTGACATTAAGGAGCCAAAACATCATCTCTCTGCTAGTATTAGACAGATGTGTACAGCAGTGTGATGCCACTGAGAAGGGTCTTCATGAAAGGCAGCTCTCGGCAAGTAAGCTGCAGGAGCAGGGAGTGGGGGTGGGGTGGGGGAGGGCAGGGGAGATGCATAATGAAGGAAGATAAAAGGATAAAAGGATTTCAGGGGGGACCTGAAGCCCAGGATGGGGCAGGAGGTACAGAGTTACAGAGAACTGGGGGGAAAAAAAATGTGTAGTCAGATTTTAATTCCAAAAAAGTATTTAATGAGCACCTATTATGAGCTGGACACCACCGTGGTCTCTAAACAAGGTCAAGGCAATTGTTTTCAAGGTATTGCTTTCATGACCACATGATAGATCATTTTGAAAACAGCTCTGTGCTCCATGGCAACTGCAATCATCAGTCAGATTAAGAATTCACATGAACATACAGAACAATACTGCCTTTTGCTCACCAAATAAAACTGAAGATACCTTCCAAGCCATCCTTTTGGGTTATAAAAAGACAAAGATGGTAACCATAGTTGAGTTTGTGTTTATATATACAGATTAATTATTAACACACAAGTGTCTCCTTTCTCAGAACATTCAGAATCATTACAAGGGTACAGATAAAATGTACACATGAAAATTGGTGTTTGATGCTTTATTTCCAAGATTACCTGCTAGATTCCCCTGCCAACTCCCCTGCCTTTACTTCTGTGTCTATTCAGGACTCCTCAGATTATTTTCCACAGCAGTTCAGATAACTTGAAGAAAACAATGGGTAAAGACATATACTTGATGTTGACTTGCTTCCCTGTAGACACACACACACACACACACACACACACACACACACCACACACATATGTGCTCACACACTATTGCTAGTAGGCAAAGATAATACCTTAGCCCAACTATTCATACTATGATTTGCATTTGGTTTTTTTTTTTTTTAGTAATTGTGATATACTTGTGTTTCCCTGTTGGGATCCTGGATCTCAGGACTGTATATGAGGAGGGTGAGTTTTGTCTATACCAGTAACAAATGGCTTGTCAGTGAGCTAATCTTTAAACAGTCTTGATTTTAAAAAACATTATGTTCACCTTTGCTAGTAGATATATACTGGGGGTGTCAAAAAAATGTATACACGTGACTTGTATCCATCTTTTGTTATCAGTATATATTGAGTATTACATTTTATTTTATTTTTTTAAAGATTTTATTGGGGAATTGGGGGAGAGGAACAGACAAGTTGTCCTTTTGTTCTTCAGTTTAGTTGTGGAGGACGTTGCTTCACTGGCCCATGTTGGTATTGTGATCATTGCACTCTTCCCAACTGAGACAGATTGGTCACCAGCCATTGGGCGGCCACTCACGGTAGCTCACAGCAGCCCACTGCAGCCCCACTGCAGCCTACACCGTCACTGGCGACTCACGGCAGCCCAGCTCCAGGTCGAGCTGTTGTTCACCATCTTAGCTGTAGAGGGCGCAGCATCACTGCCCCATGTGGGATCCAAATCCGCAGCCCTGCTGCTCAGAGCTTGGGTTCCCAAGCCAACTCTTAAACAGAGAGCCAGTTGGCCTGCCTGAGTATTACATTTTAATACAGTTTTTTTCTTTCTTAAAATGTGTATAAATTTTTTTGCCACCCTCTGTATTTTGTGTCTTAAATGAGTAATTGGAGAGATTCCTTAGACCCCTCAAAGAATGTTATTCCATATAAACAAGTTTTCCAGGAGCTGTGAACAACCTAAACATCAATATTTTTATTTTTACTTCTTTTACTAGAAAATCAGTCTAAAATGTTACACATCCTAACTGAATACAAGGCTGACATTGAACCTTTTATGACCAAGAGTGGTTATAATTGTCATCAGTTATTATTTAGAGACACTCAAATGCTGCACATTCTTGGTTTCCATGTTCCCTGGCTCACAGATGCCTTGTTTTTGTCCTTTTATCAGGTTTTGTACTTCCTTTTTGTTCTTAGTTACACTAATACAAACAAGAAGCACCAAACGTCTGTGGGAAACTCTTTAATCCCTTTTGAATGTCCTGTTATTCTAGGAAGTGATAGATGCTCAACAGGGAAGAAAGGAAAGGAGCAAGCATAGGGAGGGAGGGAAGGATGGAGGAAGGAAAGAAGTTATTAGCTGAGAAACTAGATGTACTAAAATATTAAAATTACTTCTAAATTAAGTATAAGCAAATTCCTGAAGAATTCTGTTACCTCACCATAGATTCTGTTGCTCTTGGCAGTTTACAAATGATTTTTGTTTCTCATTCGTGGGAGGAGTTTCGGTGGAAACTCTGTATATGGAAAGATTCTGTATGTCTATGGATGCACACATATAACTTGATCGAATTAACCATCGAACCATTTCTTAAAGTCACTCACCTCTTACTCTCTTTAGTCCACGTAGAAAGAAAACTCTGAAACAACAATCAGTTGTCCATATACAGTTAAATAGTATCACCACACATAAGAACAATCATATTGGTAAGGGACTACTTTCAGTCTCTAGTAACAAATGCACTCATTTAAGAATGTGGTAGTGAATGGCCAATTTATAATTAGCACTGGAATAAATCAGGTGGTAACTCAGAGTACATTCCCTAGGTGATTTCCTAGATGATTTTGGCAATAGATCTTTGGTTTACAAGGAAGAAAGCTGATTGATAACGGTATTGGTTTGCAGGATCTGCCTCCAATCCATCCTTTCACTCACTGATGCCAGAACAATTCTTTCTTCCCAACCATTCTCACCTACGGCTGCCCCCCTCCTGTAGCTATCTACAGGTGAGTGGCCACCTATCTAGCATTTGCTCAAACACTGCCTCTCTCAAGAAACTTTCCCCCCACATGGATTTGGGTGCTCCTTTCTCCTTTGCTCCCATGGTATTCCATTTTAGCAAACATATTGTAATGTTATTGTGAATTTGCATGTTTGTTTCCACTCTAAATTATGGGCCTCATTTTTACATAACTCATACATGGTAAAATGTCATGTGCCTGATAAGTATTTAGCAATATTCTTTGAATGAATGAATATCAGAGATTTTGTTATCATAAATCTCCAGATGAACTTAAGAAACAAATTAATACCCCACAATGCACCTTCCCACAGGTACCTATTTTTCCTACTAGAGCATATCTTCAGTGGGATATTCTCCATATCATTGAGCTATATTCATTTTGAAATAAAAAGTAACTGGAGAGCAGCTACTATAATGTGAAGAAAAGAGCTAGCCCTGTATTTATAAATAATCTTAACTTTCATAACTTAGAGAAATTGTCTAACTTGTTTTAATTGGAGCCGTTCTTTCACAGTAGCCAAGCAGTAGAGAGTTGCCTACATTTGTAACTAATGAACAACAGATGAGGAACCGTGATGTTGAAGCTTTTATTGAGTGCGAATATTATTTTATAGCTCTGACTATATGAACTGTTGAAATGAATATAAAGAATACTAGATTACTATTGGAAGCTATTGAAATTACTTTGACAAAATTGATTTCACCAGGCTGTTGCAACAAAAACAATTCCCTAACCACGAAAATGAATAAATTTAAACTTGGCAGGGAAAAGCATGTTGAGCAAAGCCTTTTGAACTGGATTATCAATGTTAATAATGCATATGCACGTACAGTCTTTTGTAATAAGAGTTTGAGGAGGAGGATTTTAGTAATATGTGAATGTGAAAACAAAAATAAAAACTGTGTGCATGACCCGTGCCAGCTCAACCCAAATATTGGAGAACCTTCTGTGTGTCAAAGTAGAGAGCCACGTTGATACCATATAACAACTACCTTTTGATTTATGGTGATAGCAATGGCTGGCTAGACGTGTTGTTACTTGAGAAACTCAAGTCCTCCCAGCAGCCTGAAAGGTGGGAACCGTTCTTGTTCATCTTTCTACCCCTAGTTCCTAGCACCCACAGAGCTCTTTCTAAGAGTGAGCAGCCCATTATGGCAGCCATGGGGGGCTAGGCATGCAGTAATGACCACCATTTCAAGGTGAGTCACACCATTTAAAGCTGAGGGTATCTTGTCTTCAGTTGCAGTTAAACTGATTTCTGATTCTCATACCAAGAGAAATTGGAGGGAAGGTCAAAGGACCAGAAATCTAACCCTGGTTTCACACCGAACTCTGAGGTTTCTCCTCAGATGAGTAACCTAACCTAGCTGGGCCTCTCTTTTTACGTCTGTAAAATGAGAGGAAGTGTGAAGGTGGACCTAAAGTCTAAGGTCTTTCACAGCTTTAAAAATCTTTTGTCTATAACTGTTTGTGGAAAAATTGGAATGGAGTTTGGGTAATGTTGGCATGGGGCTCTTTCTCACAAGCTGGGGGCTAAGACACCTGGGTCCTGGTTCTAGCTCTGAAAATAATTAGCTTTGTGACATCGGTCTGCTTAGCCTGTTTGGGGAGGACTTCCGGGCTCAGAGGCTAAACTAGGTGAGTTCCAAGGTCCTTTCCGGATCTGAGAATCAAGAACCAAATCCCCAAGCCACCTGTGACATCGTTAAACATGAAGCCCTCATTCATGACCTGAAGTGATATTGGGCACCATCAACCTGTCCTTGGCACAATGAACCAATGATTTTTCTCAGAGGGCGTCAAAACAGAAATGAGAGTCCACCATCAAGCTTCAGTGTTTTAAGATGCCTAATGAAAACTACACAAACTAAAGTTTCAAAGTCTTCTTTTGGCTCTTGAGTGTGGTCATGGATTATTAGCTCATGGCGTATCACGATTAGCTCATGGTAAATGGTTATCTCAGGCTGTTATGAAGATTTGGTTGACAGTTCAATATATCTAATGAAATAGGAAACAGATAGCTAATAATTATAGTTGGTAGGCTGCATTTTCTAAAATATGATTTCCTTGAAGGGAACAATACACAGGGTCTTTCGCAGTGAAAAGGCGACAGCCACTAGGCTGAATCTTAATGAAATAGCTCTCATTCAGGAAAGATAAATGAATCCGGAACCTGTTAGATGCCAGATAATAGGTTTCTTATTTCAAATAATCAAACATCTATCAAACATCCTCTGCAGGCCCTGCTCTGCTTGGCCCTGGTGACGGTAATAATGCCTATGTTCAAGGAGCCCAAAGTCTAAGAAGAAAGAAAATATAGACCTGTATACCCTGTAGTTTACCAGGTATAGCAGGTATTTCCTCAGGCTCTACTCTTCTGGAGATAGCGATAACTAATATTTCTCAGCACTGGGGCCTCAGTCGGTACAATGTTTGGGGAACTCAAGAACAATCAACAGTTTTAGCCGCTCTTATAGACTACATCTTATAGGAGGTAGATCCCACATCCTGTTACCTGGACGTGACCCTTCTGCCAATGCCCTGGATAGCAGGGCTGCTGTCTTCACCCAGGGCCACTTTGTCACAAGCCTAGGTCACAGCCACACTGCCAGGAAGCAGGTGTCCTCAGCCATGGCTTCACGAAGGAAGGCCCATGGCACCCGGTGCCTCGCTGCATTGCTGCTCTGAGTTCCGGAGTAAAAAGCTTTCCCTAAGAGTCCCTCCAGGACCTGCCTCTCGCTGAACCACCAACCCATATGCTTTCTTCTTCCCAGTCCCAGGAACAAGAAGGAACCAGGGGGGACTTTCTGTCCAGGTTCAAAGGCTGTGGGTTCCCAAGCCTCGTCTCCCTTCTGACCAGCTTCACTGGTCACCGCCAGGGCCCTCCACTGGCAAGAGTGACCCTCGGTAGCCCTCTCTTACCAGCGTCAGAGGCCTCCTTGGACCTGTTTTCCTGAGAGAATAACTAACACCTTAGTTTGGAGAGCTCGCCACAAATCTCCTGCCCTCATCTGCAACTCTCCTCGCCAAGCCAGGGCTTGCATCCTCTCCACTGAGGAAGTGCAGCAGAGATGTACAGAACTAGCACTAGCTCACCTGTGTCTGAGCAAAGGAAGGAACTCCTGAAAAGGCTTGGTTCTTTAAAGGTATGAGTCTGCCATCCTACACAGAAGGAACAGTATAGCACGTTCACTAAAGTCTGAGTCTGAAATGCAAATTAGAAGACGGGAAACACCAGGAGATGAGCCTCTAGGGATGGGGGCAGGCACAAATCCCAAGAGGACACATATATTTTGTCAATTACCTATGGACAGTTTACCAATCGGCAGGCATAGCCATAAGAGTTTACTGTGTTAATTCACAACCCAATAAGATAGGCATTATTATTATTCCCAATTTACAGATGAGGAAACTGGAAACTAGAAAGGCTAAGTTACTTGCCTAGAATCCAACAGCTTGTCAGTGGCAAAACTGGAACTCAGACTCAGATTTTCTTTTTTTTACTTTGAAGCTTATACTCAAACTTGATTGCCTGTGCACCTGAGAATTATTGCTGTAGCAAACAGGGGCCCACTGTAAGTTCTAGAACAAGAAGAACGGTGCAATAAAAATGTAGCCATAAGAAAGAAAAAACATGTATACAGGAGGCTAGAAAGAAACAAGATCAGAAAGGAAAGTGTCAATGAACTTGGACTTTATTCTGTGGGCAATAAGAAACCACATGTACATATGATTCATCTGAAAAGATCTAATTATGAATTTTTAAAGCTTCTCACAATAGTTTTATACACCCTGTATTTTTTATCTTTTTAGTCTTTATAGTTGGAGATAGTTATCCTGTTTCTTGAGAGATCTGTTCCTGAGCTATTTCTTCATTCTGTTGGTGTCATACTCTTCCATTTCAGCTGTGGAAATTGAGGTCAGAGAATAGGAAATTACAACTTCATGTAGAAAATCAGTCCTCTAAGGGCCAGAAGATCTTAGTTGTCCACAGACATGCCTATTAAGGAACCCACGATAGAAAAGTAATGGAATAAAAGCGTAGCACTTTTGTTTTCAGGTATTGTGGCATTTTGTTGTGTTTTGTGTTTTTTTCTTGAAAAGAAATAGAAACCTTGTAGAACAAAGCCACAAAATTGGCATTGACCTTTAACAGTGACACATTTGCTGATTTGGGGGGGCTGGGAAAGAATAAGCAGTTTTCCCTTCAGAAATAAGAAGATAAGCTATTTATGATTTCTTGTGTAATTGTGACCATTTTCTTTCTGGTTGCCTCTTTCCTAGGTAGGACCTAGGAAATTTT
Source organism: Hipposideros armiger (assembly GCF_001890085.2). Classification (NCBI taxonomy): domain Eukaryota; kingdom Metazoa; phylum Chordata; class Mammalia; order Chiroptera; family Hipposideridae; genus Hipposideros; species Hipposideros armiger. The sequence continues at coordinate 150,589 of NW_017732751.1, read as the reverse complement.
CATCTCTTTGATTGAGAGTACAGTAAACTAAATGTTTGAGTATAAGGCTCCTTTTCTATTCTTTAACACTTTCAACTAGCCTTGTAATAGGATGAGCAATAATTCCCCAAATACAACCAGAATGATAATTTTTCCAGTATTACGGCGAGTATTGCATCTTAATACCTCGGCGAGAGGGACCCCTACCCTGGATGTCATGTTCTGGCCCTCCCCCCAACTCTACTCAAAGCGTGCCCTTTCCAGGGCTCTAGAACCCATGGCCAAATAGCCTCAAGCCCACTATTAGTGCCCACATGAGCCTTGCAGCCCTGAGTCCAAGTGGTAAGAAGGGCAGGTTTTTATATGGGCTGTATTTGGAGCTTGGATATGCACACTGGGGTATCCATAAGCTAAGGGTAGGAGAAGGCAGCAGATGGGCAGCAAGCGAGGGGCCCAACTCTCTCTGTGCTGCTCCATTTGGGCACAGTACCACATGGAATCTAGTAATTCCACATTTGCACTTGGACTTCAGGCTGTTTGGAAGGTATGCCTGTCAAGGTGAAGGGCTAGAATATGTTATCATCTTATTACCTTGATCTGTATCTTTTAATATTTACACATTTGGCATTAGGGTCTCCATTTACACTCTTGACTAAAGCCCTATACAGCTGTTGGATAGGTCTGGGTTGACACCTGACCCAAAACCATTGAATCAGATTCTCTCACCTTGGAATGTGGAACTGGGGTTAGTTTCTCCTGGCCACTTGAACTGAGAGCATCCAAACTTAGGACCTCCGTTCCATCAATTGTAGCACTACCAATTATAGTCTATGGGCTTTTGGAATGAGAACTTTGGAGGTGCTCTTGTTCCTGCTCTGTCCAGATCTGGTTGCTGAATTTGTCCTTAAATTCTATAGGACGCCTCATCACCCTATTGTATAAAGGCCCTTTCCTGCTACCCTATTTTGAAAAGGGTATCCACACTTGCGTAACCTGTTTTTACCTAGACAGCGAGGATTCACAAATTCATTGCTTATCCGCCTAAAGCATTACGTTGGAGATGTTCAGTGTTTCTTGTAAATCTTACCTGCTAATCAAGCAGCTCAGAGTCTAGTTGGATGGTACTTATAACTGGCTAATAACCGGCTAAAAGAGTTTACTATCCAACCTTTACCAAATCTACTGCACCTACATGTTATAATTGAAAAATGATCTTCACTGGTTTTCAATTATTAGTTCATCTCTATTTTATATTTGCCTTTAGGTTTAGGGTTGTTTTTTTTTCTCAGAAGCCATGCAGAGTGTGTGTAATATATAATATATACTATATATATATATATTTGTTTTTATTTTTCTGGTTCTAAATAGAGAACTTTTCATAGAAAGGGCAGATACTAGGAGATCTCTGACTCCCTCTTCTGGAGAGGTTTCAAGGGACAGGCTCTGTCACCAATGGTGGCACCAGCTTCACAAGCCCTTTTCTCAGAAGAGACACTTCTCACGGCACCAGTTCTCTGTCCTCCCATTGTTCTCCTTTTCCTGCTGCTGCTTAACCTCGGAGTGACTCAGCTCTAATTGAACTTGTCAAGAAAGTTCTTTTCTCTGAGGGTTGGTAGGGGAGAGGAGAGGCGTGGCTTTATATTACTGACATCAAATAACTTTTCAAGGTGCTAACTGCATAGTATTGTGTCTCCCTGAGACACTCATTCAAATAGCACAACAAAGCGCGTTATCGTAAAAACCAAATAAGCAGTAAATGATTAGATGCGGGAGTAATATTCCCTCTGTTAGAGTACCTGTGTAGTCCAGGATCTCATTTTTTTTTAAAGCTAAGTCACAAGTTATGGCTTTGTTCCACAAAAACCCAAAGGTTGGTGGTGGTACCTGAGGTGGAAATAGAATTGGAAAAGACTGCCCCAGGAGGCTGTTGATTTCTGGCAACCTCATGCATTCTTTGTAAATTAACTGCCCTCTCATATTCCAAGAAGAAATAGAAGCCATCAGGAGACTACACTCTAACTCTAAACTCATGTACAGCCATCCTGAACTTTCTCCTCCAGATGGAAGAGAAGAGTGAGACGCCTCCTTTTTCCTAGTTTCAATTACCTGCCTCCTCCAAGACCCTCCCCCAAATCATAATCTGAGAAGGTTGTGGTGACCCAAAGGGTGGGAGGAACATCCAAGGTGGTGATGCTGGGCCAAAGGAATAGAATTTAAGTCTGTCTATACAATAGAATATTTTTCAGCCTTAAAAAGGAATGAAATCCTGACACATGCGCCAACATGGATGAACCTTAAACATTTTGCTGAGATAAACTAGACACAAAAAGACAAATACTGTATGATCTTCCTTAAATGGGATTCCTAGGTACTCAGATGCATCGAGACAAGAAAGTGGAATGGTGGGTACCAGGGCCTGGCGGGGGAGGAAGATATGATAAACTGGTGTTTATTTTCTCTACTCCTGCTTGCTTTGTTTCAGATCTCCCATTTCTCAGAAATTTCTAGAATATATACCCTGTGTTACGTAATGGACTCTCCTAGCTTTTGCCCCAGTTCCCTTGTGCTGTCATAGAACAGTCTCCACGTTAGGATAGGTTGTAGTGACACAAAGTGTGCATGCGACCCAAAAGTTTTATTGGATGCTTGAGCTTTCAGGGAACCCGGTGTGGGTCCAGCCCCCCAAGACAGGCTGTAGAAACTACAGGAGCAAGGTGCTTCCTGCTGCATGGAAAGGATAACTTCGGAAGATATTCCTTGACTCCGCTCAGATCACAGCGTTCCTCGGCTTAAAACGCTCTGGTGACTGCCCCGCTCCCTTGGTCTGACAATCAGAATCCTAACAATGGCTGTCAGGCCCTGCCTCCCTGAAACCTCGCCCTTCCCTTGCCCATGCTGACTCCACTGAAACCACACTGGGCTCCTCATGATGCCTCGATCGCCAAGCGTGTTCCTGCGTCTCAGCCTTGTCCCACCCTTGCTCTTCCCTCTGCCTGGAAAGTTCCACCCCCAGAGGTCCATGTGGCTGTCTCATTTGTCTCCTTCATGTCTTGACTCAACTGTCACCTCCTCAATTACACCTCCCTTGAGCGCCATATTTAAAATCAGAAGACCCCCCATCTGGTGCTCTATATAAAGCTCCCCTGCCTTCTAGTGTCCAAATGCTCTCCACCATCTTGCAGACAGTATGCTTTACTTATTATGTGTGTATATTTCCTCCCTGACAGAGGCAAGGGAGTTTTGTAGTTTTGATCACTGCTCTTTCCTTTTTGCTGAGAAAGGTGAGGGGTATTCAACGAATACATGAATAAATTACCAAATACAAGAACAAGCTAGTGTTTGCTTCCCAGGATGGTTAGAAATAATATAGCCATACGCAAAGCCCTGTCCCTTTAGAACAGAATCATGACTGGAAGTTGTATAGGTCCCCAGTAATCCCAGGATTCTGTGACAACCACGGGATGTTAATCCAGATTACTGCAATAGTGCTTATGCCAAAGTCAGTAAACTCACAAGTGAACCGTGACAAACCTATCTTTTCCAGAAAAACCACATCCTTTGGGAAATTAATGGAATCAGTCACCATATCAACTGCAAACAGTGATATGAATGCCAAAGGCAGCTTGGCATTTCCCTCTGAGAATAAAATCAGTGGAAGATGGAAAGGTTTGCATCATTATAGTTCGTTAAAACTGCAATTTTTAACCCTTACTACGTGCCGATCACTACACTGGTGGTGAGGATCATTTACACCCTGCTGCCCTATTAGTAGATATGATATTCTTCAGAGAAACCTGAGGCCCAGAAGAGTGGTCTTCCCAAATTTATGCTGCCATGTGATTCAAACTTAGGTTTTCTGAATCCAGAGTCTTTTCATTATGTTACACTGACTCCACAGATAGTAAAATCAGACAGACCATTTGGGCTTTGTTTTACTGACCCTGAAGGAGATTTGAAATTACCAAGCTTCTATCACTGCTTTCTTCTTGGATTATTACAACACTGACACTGCAATGAAACTATTCCACAGCAGCAGGAAATGATATTTTAAAGGTTGCTATCTTTTTTGATTCATTTTTTTGAAGATCATCTTGGCTTATCACTGGGGAAAATTTCTAAGCAATAAAAGAAATGCAATGAAAAGAAAAGGCAATGTATCACAAAATGTGCTTTGCATCTTGATAACAACATGTAATCTATTTATTGTGATAAATGTGAAAATAAATTGTTTTGGTGGAATTCATGAACAGGACAGTTGGGGTAATGTGAAGCCTTGCTTCTAGCATTCAGCTGGTTGAATACCTTGTAGAAATGTAGAGTAGAACCTCAGGGCAGTCTTGCAAATATAATTAAGTTTATAGTTTATTAAAGTGTGGATTTGAAGTTCTCTGATGTATAATGTAGTTTCAATAATAATCCAAGTGCTGGGACACTCTCTGGAAGAGACTGAGAAGAAAAGAATATTTTATTAGAGTGCATCAGAGGAGAAAAGCTTATCTATCTTAGATAAGCCCTTATAGCTTAATCTAGTCCATGTTTTCCCAGATCAACTATATCTTAAATGACTCTAAGCTAATTTTAACTGAAATAAATAGATTGGTATATTCCTTTCCCACCTTAGGTAGTACTCAGTTACACATATATGTCATGACTCTGTCGCTTAATTAGTACTTTCTCTAGTTTGAGTGATGACTGGCAGCCATAATTTAATCAGGGGAATCTCAGAATCCCCTGATAACTTTTATAATCTG
>NW_017732751.1:142176-142874 GCF_001890085.2 Hipposideros armiger | reverse complement strand
AAAAATGTGTTTGCCTGCTTTGTGGAGAGCAAATTGAAGGAGAGCAAGATGGTAGCAGAGAGACCAGTTAGCAGCCTGCGATCGTCGGCTGTGGAGGAGGGTAGGGAAATGGACGAGGAGCAGTGGAGATGAAGAAAGGGAGGGAGAGTTCAAGAGCTGTATTAGCAGTAGAATGCACTCGATTTGGTAATGGATTGGATGTCAGGTTGAGGGAGAAGGAACTGGCTTGCAGGGGAGGGGGATCTGGATTTTGGAACCATTTAACAAAATGGAGAAGAGAATCTGAGGGGAAGATGAACATCACTGCTGCATAGGTGTTTGAGATGCCTGGGAGACATGGGGAAGAGATAATTAGTTAGCTGCACAGTCAGATATGTGGGCCGGAACTAGGAAGAGCGGTTTGACGTAGAGATAAATTTTGAGGCGTTATTAACATGATGTATCAAAGTGATGAGATTATGGGAGATAGCCTAGGGAAAGGGTTGTGAAGTGAAAAGAGAATGAGGCTCCGAGAAATGACATTTAGATGCAAGCACAGGAAGAGGATCTACAGAGAAAGCGGATTTCATAAGTTCCAGCCATCGCTATTCTTTTAACCACAATATTGCATACCTTACTGGGTGCTGGGCATGCTGAGATACGTTACAACTAGTTAATCCTTAACCTCAGGAAGCCTCACTGCAGCCAGGGAGACAGCC
>NW_017732751.1:138105-141178 GCF_001890085.2 Hipposideros armiger | reverse complement strand
TTATGTAGGTGTTGTTTGTTTATTTGGTTGGTTGGGTGTTCTTTTTCTTCTTATTTAAGAATTGTCTGGTTACATTTATTCTCCAGAAACATGTAATTGTTTTCTACAGATACACTAATACTTGATGCCAACATACACAAGTCTGTTTTCATAAAGGACTTAGTTTTTTTTTTTTCTTTTAACCACTGTGACTTCCTATCACTAAGGATCTCTAAAGTTACCTTGTTATTTATTTCACTTATTCTTCTGGGGAGGAAGAGGAGGATGAGGCCTGTACTCTTGACCCCTCTGTACCCCCTAACTCTTCCCCTCTTGGTACCTTCCTGGCCCTAATCCAGATTTACAAGCATGATATTCTGAGCCATCACCCCCTCTCCTCCTAGTTTGAGTCTGGAAACACCATGTGTTTAAGCAAAATAAATCCAATGTGATAAGAAGTGGAGAGAAAGGAGGTGGGTGTAGAAGGCGGACGAGCATTCTTCGTTTTGTGGTTTTAGGTTTGAGAGGGAAGGAGGAAATGGCATTGTATTACCTCAGTTTCCCCAACTCAGTCTTTGAGGCCAAACTACTTGGAAATAGCCACATCGATCCAGAGGCCTAGGCTCAGGGACATGTCCATTTGGCTATGGCAGTCTGTTCTGGACCACTAGAGAACACCACCAGGCTCCTAAAGATTATCCTTGAGAAGCCAAGGGCTGTCGGCCCAGACAGAAGCTCATTTGCATATGGCAGTTGACCTCTGTACGAAGAGCCTCCATTTTCATTCCCATTGAGGCCTCCCCAGGCTCTGTCACGTAGGTGAGGTTTCAGCATCTCACAGGTGACCAGACATCAGGGAGGTTAAGCGACCGAGCCAAGCCTTGAAACCCACTCTTTCTACTTCAACACAATAGCATAAAGTCAGGTTTACCACTGGGCATCACACGTGATAGCACGTCGCCGCAGTCCTTGGAGTTCTTTGTCATGATATGTGCTTGACAAGCGTTACATTATAAATGACCTTGACTCAGGGCTAACCAGTAATTGCTGTACTGATCCACAGCTCCCCTTCCCTGGCATTTGTGGGAATATTTGGAGGGAGAAGAATAGGATACTGGACACAGAAATGTCTTGAACAGAAATCCCTTTAAGCCAACAGTGTTTAGGGTTATGGGTCTGATGGGAAGCCAAATGGTGTCTGAAGTCAGAGGTATGAGAAAAAGTCAGCTCTGCCGCCAATCGATCTGGGCCAGGAAAGAACATCCCAGCCAGCCTTTCTGCAGACTTCATTTCTCACCCAGCCCCATTTGTAGTCCGAGCAAAGGAGGCATAAATAATCATCGTCATAATAATAATGATAATGATAGTAATCATCATAATTCTTCCAACTGTTCACATCTTTGCTGCCACAGAGACTTAGAAGGAGGATTCCAAACACACCAAACTCCCTAAGCCTCATGGTAATATCAGTGTCAAGTATTTTATGTCCAGGAAGGGGGCTGGATAAGAAGTCACCTTGGAGAAAGGAGCCAGGGAGGAACTAAGGCAAAGATTCTGTTACAGAGGCTTTTTTTCTTTTTCTTTTTCCACTTAAATAAGTCCTTATCCAATTGTCTATTTCGGTTGTTTCCGTATCTTGGCTGTTGTGAATAGCGCTGCAGTAAACATTGGGGTGCATATTCTTTTTGAATTAGTGTTTTGGCTTTCTTTGGATAGATATCCAGCAGTGGAATTGCTGGGTCATATGGGAGTTCTATTTTTAATATTTTGAGGAACCTCCATACTGTTTTCCTTCGTGGCTGCACCAATCTGCAATCCAACCAACAGTGCACGAGGGGTCACTTTGTGAGGGGTGTAAATGTCTATTATGTAGCTTTGTACACCTGAAACTAATAAAAAAATTTTTTAAATAAATAAAAACAAACCATAATAAAAAAGACTGTTTTTTCCACTGTCAAAAAGAAGAAACCTTTTCAGCTCCTTCTGTCCATCCTTGCCACCCTGAGCTCCTCAGTACTGCTCTCTCTCTCCGCCTTTGAGTTCACACAATGGTGGTCATTGAAAGTCAGAATTACAGAGATTAAACATCCCTTTTCAATGCTGCTGTTACAGAGTCATACTGGGACCTCCCTGTCATTTCCAGCTGAGCTCATCCTCTTCTGTTTCTGGAACTTGTTGAACTGCATCAGAGCCAGACTGTGCGATCTCCCCCAAGATTAGATGGAGAGGAGGGTTCACTTTCTTTTCTTAGTAGATCCTGATTGACGCAGAACAAAAGAATTCCGGCAGAATAAAATGTTATTTTTAAGCAGTTTAGAGTAAGGACTTTGAATGTGTTTTATGGTCAAACATAATGGGGCTTTAGAATTCATTTCGAGAGGGGCCTATGTCCTCATGTCTTCCCATCAGACTCCATCTCTCCTGATTCCTAACAGTTCTGTATTTCACAGTAGGTCTTATCACTCTTCAGCTCATTAGAGAAAGTGAAGTCACAGAAACCATAATGGTGAAGTCAGATCCCTGTTATCAGAAATTGAACTGCTGTTTGACTCGGATGAGGGCAGCCAAACACTTGCATCTGTTTCCCCCTCAGCATTCTATCTTATAAAGTAGGAGCACCCGTGTTCTGCTTTGTAGAAGGATTGAATTGTATCACTGCAATAAGACTTCCTGTTACAACAGAGAACCCTCAGGCACATGGAAGGGCTGCATGCTTGAAACACTTGGGGTGTTTGTGAGATTAAATAATAACTCTCTACCACTGTATAACTTCACAAAATTTAAGGAATGCCTGTATATTACCTAATTTGATCCTACCGACAGTGCTATAATGAAGGGGCAGCATTACCCATGCCTTAGAGAAAGATCACAAAAGTGAAATCATTTGCCTCGAGTTTCTCATCTAGTAACAGAAAAGCCAGTACCAGAATCCAAAGATCAAAAACAGAAAATTGGGGCCGGCCGAGTGGCGCGATGGTGAAGAACTGGCTTGGGATGCCAGAGGGCCCCGGTTCAGATCCCACATATGAGGGCCAGTGACACTGCCTTCCACAGCTAAGATGCTGAACAACAGCTCAACCTGGAGCTGGGCTGC
>NW_017732751.1:130267-137922 GCF_001890085.2 Hipposideros armiger | reverse complement strand
GAAGCAACGTCCTCCACAACTAGACTGAAGAACAAAACGACAGCAACTTGTCTATTCCCCTTTCCCCAATTCCCCAGCACTGTTCCCATCCCCCCAATTCCCCACTAAAAAAACACACACACAAAAAAAAACAAAACAAAAACAAAAAATTGGATAGCTCCAGCTGCCTCCTTGTAACAAGCCCTTGAGGCCTGGGGTAATGTAGAAAAGGCAGAAGCCAGTTCAGATGTGTCAGCATAATTCCACGATGCCCACAGGGCCTCTTTCCAGCCTCACTGAGAGGGACATTGTTACAGATTTTGGAGATTGGCGGCTGTCCTGTGCAAAATGCTTTTCATCAGTTGCCCTCAACCCTGCTCCAAGCCACATCACATTATAAAAGGAAGAGGGATGTGGGGTGGGGAGGAGGGAAACCAGGATGATGTTTGCCATCAGGAGCCCTGGCCGCCTTTGTATTGTGTGCTGCATAATGCAAATAAAGCCATTCACATTCCAGAATTCTCCCCCTCTTTCAGGCTTCCAGAATCTTACATTTTAAATCTGGGTTTCTTCCCAGGATCTGGTACCCATATGACAAAAAGCCTTGTATTGCATAGATTTGATTCACCAAACGGGGGAAATTAAGTACTTAGTAAGAAGGCACTAAAAAATACAACCTGACGAAGAAGTCTTGAAAGGTAAAGGCCTTTATATAATCACAAAGCTGTTAATCTTCAGGCAGATTGCTTTTGGGGAGACAAAGAGAAGAAGCAGGTTTTAGTTTTTGCCTTTGAACATAGCTGACAATAGTTCTTTGGCTCTTCAGCTTCTGTGGGGTAATTTTAGACTGCTAATATTAACATCCCCTCACTGATTATTCTTAATTAAACTTACTCCTTAGCCATTGTTAAATGCCAAAAATCTGCATCCTTCGAAGATTCTTCCAGAAGGCTTTGGCTGGTAGGAGGCTGACAAGATTATTCTCCACTCCCACCCCTGCAGGTGGCCACCACTGTGCATTAAAACCTACCAAATTACCCCGCCAGTCCCGTGTGCAATTTGGGGAAGAGAATTGGACAAGTAACAAGAGCATTGAAAGCAAGTGCATGTGGGATCATCTCTTGGTTTATAAGTGTGAACATTGTATATTTTTCCTCACTGAAGTAGCCATGGATTTTTATGGTGCCTCCCCCACCAGTACCACCGTTTCCACCATCTCCCCAGCTGCAGAAGCCTTCATAGCATGAACCAGTCAGCACATAGCATTCTTCTGGCATTGTGATTGGTTCAGGCATGAGCTCAGCATCTTACTTGGTCCAAATCTAGTGAAGTTCAGGACATGTTTCTTGAGGTAGTTAGAAGGGAAAGTACTCCCTTCTTTTTGATGATATGGTGTCCTGGGACTGCTGCAGCCATCTTGTAACTGTAAGGGAAGCTGGCTTGAGCAACCAGAGGCATGCAGAACTAAGAAGATTATAGAGAAATAAAGCAGGGCCCCTGGCCAAATTCTGCTAACCTATTGCTAGACGTCATTTCTAAGCAAATAACATCCCATTATGTTTCACTCCAATCTGAGGAGGGTTTTTGGTGAATTTGGAAACAAAAGCATTTTCTACCTGATTTGGTAATTATGCAGTAATTTTTGAAGCCCTGACAGAAGTGTTCCAGGATTGGTTACATTTCTAGAACCAGACAGACCCACTGCCAAAGAAGAAAATTCAGTTCAATCTTTCCCGTAGGAAATGAACTCATAGGTCTAAACCATGCAAACTCATATGTACAGGCACCATGTACATTTAATAGAGGAAATAAGAAAGTAATAGGAGCAGATCCAGGATTTAGGGACTTGCTGGCTCTTAGGTCACATGGGGAAATGACGCAACCCAGCTCCCTCCCTCTTTACTAATTTTCCCAGCTCCCTTCAACTAGCTGCTCTTCCTTCTCGAGAGCTGTTTGCAGTTTTGCCACTTTCCCTTTCTCTTCCCTTAAGTCTTTACAGTTTCTCCCACCATTGCCATTCAAGGAACTTTTTCTTAAACTGAACTTAAACTTGAAGGTGATGCTTGTTTCCTAGAAATCCTCAGATTCAAAAGAAAAAGTCACACATGATAATAGCTATACAGTTCTCATGTCAACCATTGCTTCCAGATGTAATAAATAATTTTGGACAAACTACTGACAAAACGTCCTTCTAAATGTCCTACTCAGTGTCCTTCTAAGACACTGAATAACCCATGACAAAATTCAACCCTAATTGTATACAGATAATCATTGCCTCAGTTTACCATTTATTTCCTCAATCCTTAAAAGATAGAAATAATTAATCAAAAATATTTCCTTAAAATTTAGCCAACTACTAAAAAAAAAAAAACCAAAAAAATATCTAAGGAATAAATGAGACAACACATGTAAAGCTCTTAGAAAAAGCTGATAATGGCAATAACTCAAAAACTATTGGGCATAATTATAATTTATTGTAGCTAGGACTAAAATAAATGCATCAGATATTATAATTGAAAAAGTTACCAACAGTCTGTTTAATTTGGGTAATTATTGTAAGCCTAATTGTTCACAAAAACAGTTTCATATTCACATTGCATTCCGATATTTCCAATACAATTTGAAATAAATTCTAGACATTTTTGTTAACATCCCCCCAAATTTGTAAGCAGAGCGAATACAGGAATTTAATGGTATTACATTTTTATGTCTTTATCTCTGCATGAAAAGAAAATTCAATGTACTACCAATTTTTTCCCCAGCTTTACTGAGATATAATTGACATATAGTGTAAGTTTAAGGTGTACAATGTGATGATACATGTATATGTTGTGGAATGTTTACCACAATAAAGTTAGTTAACACAATCTTTACCTCACATAATAACCATTCTGTTGTTGCTGTTGCTATAGTAAGAACATTAAAGCTCTACTCCCAAAGCAACTTTCAAGTATATAACACAGTATTTTTAACTAGAGTCACCTGCTGCACATCACATCTCTAAAACTTATAAATGGAAGTTGGTACCCTTGGACCAGCATCTCCCCATTTGCCCCACGCCCTCATTCTCTGGCAACCACCATTTTACTCTGTTTCTATGGGTTTTTTAGGTTCCACATACAAGTGAGATAATACAGTATTTGTCTTTCTCTGTCTGACTTATTTAGCATAATGCCCTCAAGCTCCATCTGTTTTGTCAGAAATGACAAGATTTTCTTTTTTTATGGCTGAATAATATACCATTGTATGTGCATATGTGTGTGTGTACATTTATATCAGTATGTGTGTATATATGAATATGCGTACACATTCATATAAACGTACCAAATGTATGTGTGTATGTGTACATATGTATGTGTGTATATGTGTATATATGTATATGCACACACATACATAAAAACACACCGTATTTTTTTTATCCAGTCACCCGCTGATGCACACTTAGGTTTCCATGTCTTGGCTGTCGTGACATGTGGGAACAGTGAATGTGGGAACTTGCACTCGCAGCTATGCATTCTGTATTAATTGTACATCCACCAAGCAGTAAAACACAGACACTTCCAAAGATGGAAAGATCATTCACATACCACAATATGAGTGTATTTACCAACAAGAAAAAATCCCCTCCCCAAACCCAATTAATTCATCAAAAGAAGAAAATCTCCAAACTGAGGAACACATTTGACGTGCATATAAACAGACCCTGGTTTGTCTTCCCAGTTTCGTTGATTGTATCCCACAATCTCTTCAATCACCTCTGATTCGTGGTTAACAAATTACAAGCTAATTTGGAAGCTGGCTCGTAGCTTCCAAGGGAGCTTGTCCACAGCTTTCTGTAGCTGCTTCATCCCTTTTGCACACCAGAAGAAAAAACTTTTTCTGCATGAAAAATTTCCAATAAATTTCTTAAAATCTCTCATTACATTAAACCCTGATTAAAAGCCAGTGTCCACGGTTTTCTTACCAGTGGGGCAGGCACTGGATTGGCTCACTCAGCATCTATTCCAACCTCCTTCTAGCATGACTTTCTGGCCAGTGGAGGCTACAGGAAACTCCACATCCTTGCAGCACGGGTCCCAGAAGTGATTTAGGTTTCGCCTGCTCAAGACTCAGATTTGGAGCTGAGCAAGTTGGGGAGAGGCGCCATGATACCAAAACTACATTCTGTGTATGAGGATGTCTCATGCCTTGGCAGCAGTGTTGTTTGCTACCAGACTCTTGGCGCTTCATATAATTTCAGCTGAAAACTCACATTCTGGGTTTACAAACAGAAGGTAGGAATCACGGAGGAAAGAGAAAGTCTGGCAAACAACTTCTAGGAGATCTGACTCTTCTTTATGAGCTTTCATCTAGTGTCTAAACAGCCTATGCAGTACGTAGACAGGCTGTCCATGTGAAATGGGTAATCATAGTTTAAAATATTAACCATATGCTGATGACGTCTAAATTTATATCTCTGGCCCCAGTTTCCTGCTGAGCCCCATCGTACATCCAACTGACTTCTTCACATCACCATATCAATGCCTAATAGCATTGCACACTTAACTGGTCCAGAAAGAAAGGGGGGCTTGATATTTCCTGCGAAATCTGCCTCCAGTCTCTTCCACCCCAGTTAATGGCCAAGATATAGGAGTCTCTGTGAGTCCTCTTTCCCCAACTCTCGTTTGGTTGTATGAATTCAGCAGAGAATCCTGTTGGCTCTGCCTCTAAAATATCCTGGATTTAGCCTCTCTCCCACTTCTTTAGACCAGCCACCTGTGCCCTAGACCATGACAGTCGTGCTACTGGTCACCTTGCTCTACCCACTCTGTTCTCTTCCGCCATAGTCCATTCTGTCCATAGCAGCCAGAGCGAGCATTTAAACATATAAATCCGGTATCGTTCTTCTGATTAAAACCCTCTAAGAGCTTCTGTGCACTGAGTTTAAAAGCCGAAGTCCCTTCAGTGCCAACAAGGCACCACCACATAATCTGCCCTTGACGCCATCCAACATCACTTCCTTCCATTTGGTGCCCTTTTGTTCTCTAGCTGCAGATGCACAGAACTCCTAGAAGTCGTTTGCCTGACTTTCTCTTTCCTCAGTGATTCCTTCCTTCTGTTTGTAAAACCAGGATGTGAGCTTTCAGCTGAAATCCTATGAAGCACTAAGAGTCTGCTAGAGAACAACAACACTGCTGCCAATTCTTGAGACACCTGTACACACAATGTCGTGTCCGTATCACGGTGCCTCTCCCGTCTTACTCAGCTCTCACACAGGTCGAGCATGTTCTAACTCAGGGCCTTTGCACTTGTGGTTTTTTTGTGGGGATTTTTGTTTTGTTTTTTGTTTGTTCGTTTTTATTTTTATTTGCTTAGAGACTCTTCCATCAAATCCTGTCCTGCTGGCTCATTATCATCCAGGTTTTAATTCACAAGTTCATCAGAGGACCCTTCCTTGACCACCCAATCTGAAATAGCACCCTCCCGCTACCAAGTTAGTTACTGTCAAATCACCTATTATTTATGGCGCTCACTACTATCTCAAATGATGTTCCTAGTTTGTTCACTCATTATCTGCCTTTCTCACTATAACGTCAGCTGGAAGACAACAGGAAATGTCCTGCCTTATTACTGGGTCTGCAGCACCTAGAAAAATGGTAGTAATAGATATTTGTTCAATAATATGATGTTTTGCTTCATCCAATAGATCAAATGCTAATATTTTTAAATAAAAACGCTGAGCTCCTCTCTTACCTTCAACAGGAATGTCTTTCTTCCCTCCTCTGATTCCTGACAACTTGACAACAGGAAGGCTCTCTCGTTCTGAGGAGTTACCACCATCTTTTCAAATAGAGAACTGGACCCCAATAGCTAGGGGAGTCATCTCCCAACTTCTCTACCTGTGTCCCCCAAAAGAATTCTGGAAAATAACATATCCTTTACCCTTTTTTGTTTAACCTGGTATCATCAGAAATATTTGGGAAAATTAAAACATTGTTAACTTCATTACATCTATGCCAACACAACTATATTTGATAGAGAGGTGTTATCACATTTAGAATATTCTTTAAATCCTGAAGCTACAGGTATAGCTCAATTTAGGAAACGGTGTGCTGTATTCTCTAACTGGCCAAGGCAAATTTCATGGTCCAACCAATCAGCCAAATCAGACTTAGTTTCTGTCAGGAAAGCCTGCCTTCTTCTTCCAATTCGTACTTTTGTGTTAATACAAAGCCCCTTCACAACCCTCTTCCTTCTTAAATTGAGTTCTATGAAGTATGAGTAGATAAGATACAAAGTTCAGCCATAAGTTTGTTGTCTGCATGAAATACGTCCCTGATGTTCAATATGTTTGACCAATGTTCTCTTGGTTTACTCTTCGGGTCTCACCTTCAGGAGCGATGCATTTGGTTGTTCATAGGTGATGGCAGAAGTGCGGTTGTTAGGTGTAAATTGTCATCACCTCTGCTCCTCACTCTCTGATATATCTGAGTACAGACTTTCCCATCCTATTTATAACACCCTACTTAACCCTCATGCTATATAACAGGAAAAGGCATGATGTCCTACCATGGACTTGTGGTGCCTTGTTTCACTGTTGCTTTGTTTGATAACCCTAAGAATTTTTTACCCTCAGAGCAGTGCTGAGATAAAGGGTGGATTAAGATTTTGCCTTATATCCTGAAAAGTAGGAGGTGCGTGACTATGAAGGATGGTGGGATGTGAAAGGAGAGCTAGAATTGCAATTCCCCCTCAGCTATAGGGGCATTCTCAGGCAGATCTATTTTAGGAAAGAGTACATATGAATGCTAATGTGTTGGCAATTCATTCTCTTGAAAATATCAATTGTCTCATTCCCATTGGAAAGTCTCCATGTACCCCCAGGGGTGTGAGTACTCCAGCTTGAAGACAGCTGGGCCAAGAAGCCCTGTTTCTTTTGGCTTTTGCAGTCACTGCCACACTGCATTGCTCCTGACATGTGCAATCCAACTGGGTTTTGTCCCCTTGCTCATTGCTAGTTGATGTGGGCAAACACCATCCCAAAAGCACAGAAGTCCCCACAGTCTGCAATCTCTCTTCAAGTTCTGATACAGAAACCTGAACTTGGCACACCTAGCAACAAGTACAAGATTGAAAGAGCTCTGCCTGTGTAAAAGGCACAGAATTTGCCTCGGTTCACAGAGAACCCAGGACTTTGCATATCAAGGTTACCTTGCTCTTGGGTGTGGTGCAAACTCACACACATAACCAGCCTTTTTTTTTTTTTTTTTTTTACTCCTTGCATGCTTGCTGCACCAAGATGGCTGTATTGGAATGGGTTTACAATGGCGGCCTCAAGGTACCACCCCCACTGTCTATCTGCATCTTGATATGAAGGATGAATAATGTCACTTCTGCTCGGGTTGCTACACCACCTCTCATTTGCTCTCTCAGGATAGATGTTAGCTCTTTTAGCATAGAAACTCTACCTTGTTATACTGTGTCTCTTTCTGTGTGGTCTATGGACTTATCTGCTTTGGAATCACCAGGGATGCTTTTCACACCTGTTGAATAAAAATTTATGGGGATGGGGCCTGAGAATCTGTATTTTCCACCAGCACCACAAGTTAGTCTTACTTTTTGATGAAATATCATATGTAAAAGAACATATATAACTCTCTCTCTTTCTCTCTCTCTCTCTCTCTCTCTCTCTCTCT
>NW_017732751.1:121702-129138 GCF_001890085.2 Hipposideros armiger | reverse complement strand
TGTGTGTGTGGGGAGAGAGAGAGAGAGAGAGAGAGAGAGAGAGAGAGAGAGAGAGAGAGAGGGAGGCAGGCCGGCCGGCCCAGGTTAATTTTCTCTTCATATGGATAACCAGTTATCCCAATTCTATTTATCAAAACATCTATCCTTTCTCCGCTGATCTGCGCAATATTCTCTCTGTCATTGATCAAGTTTATCAGTGAGGGCCTACTTCTGATTTATTTGTCTATTCTCATGCCAGTTCCTTATTGTCTTAATTACCATAGCTTTAGAATAAGTTTTGATATTCGTTAGGACAAGTCACTCACTTATTCATACAAGTGACTTCACTATTCTTGATCCTTTGCTCTTCCAATATAGTTTAGATTCAGCTTACCCAAATCCACACCAAAAAGATGGACATTTTTATTAAAATGCACCAAATATATAAACAAATATATGGGAGACTGGCATCTTTACAATGTTGTCTTCTGATACATTCACATAGGATGTTTCTATTTAGTTAGGTCTTCTTTAATCTCTTTGAATAAAATTTGTAATTTCCTCCATAAATAACTTATATATCTGTTGTGATATAGCTTGCTCAGAACCTTATATTTTTGTGTATGACATATTTTTACATAATATCTTACATGTATTGGTAATTTATAGAAATTCCAATGACTTTGAGTTTTAATTATATACTCATTTACCATGCTGAATTCTCTCACTAGTTGTGTAACTGTAGATTTTCAAAGTTGTCTCTGTGGTTATTTATGTCATCTATGAAAATCAGCAATCGTTTACCTTCTGTCCAATTTCCCTGCCTGGTGTGTTTTGTTCTTATTGCACTAATTCTGTTGAATAGAAATGATCATAAGCTTCTTTCTCTTACTCTTGATGTCAAAGGAAAAAGCTTTGAGCTGAGTATGATGTGTGCAGGTTGGAAACGTAAGAGACCATCTTACTTTATTTTACATGTCGCTTCACTCTTTCATATTTTCTATTTCTTTCTGTACATAGTCATTTCCTTAGATATACTTTCTGGTTTGCTTGTTCCTCTTTAGCTGCACCTTCTAGTGCACATGTGCATGAGGGTAAATATGCTATTTAACCTGCTCATGAAGTTTCTAGTTTTTATTTACTATGTGATTCTATTCTAGAAGTTAAGTTTGGTCATCTTTATAGACCCTTATTTGCTAGTCATATTTTTGAATCCCCTCTTTCATCTCATTAGAATATTAAATATATTCTCAGGGGTTGGCTAACTAGGGGCCACAGGCCAAATCCAGCCCTCCACCCTATTTTTGTAAATGATGTTTTATTGAAACACAGTCATACTTATCTGTTTCATATATTGTCTTGGCTGTTTTCACCCTACAGTGGCAGAATTGAGCATAGGCATATCTCAGAGATATGGTGGGTTCAGCTCCAGGCTACCATAACAAAGCAAGTACAGCAATAAAGCAAGTCATAATATTTTTGCTGGTGGATAGCCTTGCTTTCAATTTGTAAAAAACACATCTGTGAAGCATAATAAAATGAGGCTCAATAAAACGTGGTATGCCCGTAGTTGCAATAGAGACTGTATGGCCTGCAAGCCTGAAATATTTACCCTCTGGCCCTTTACAGGAAAATGTTTCCAACTTTTGCTCTCTCTGATTATTTCAACATCAGTTGGCTCTAGAGGTCTTATTCAGCACTTCTTTGTTTCTACTGACTTTTGCTCATGGTGGCTCATTACTGATGTGATTTATAATTTTTGATAGTGAGCTCATAGTTGCTGGAACTTTATTTGTGGGAATTTTTTGCGGCCTGGGTTTAAGCTCGATGTTTCTAGAAAGGATTTTCCTTTGTTCTGCTAGGAACCTAGGGACAAGTGATATCACTGGTCAAGGTGCCCCAGCAAATGAACACCGAGAAGAAGGTTTTCACAGAAGCACTTTACTGGGGAGTGCTCTTGTCTATAAAAATCACCTGTAAGAAAATGAAAAGGAGGTTAAAGAAAGAGAAAGAAATGAGCCACCACACAGCTACAACAGACTTCATGGGGAATAGTAAAGCTGGGGTGTCTCTTCAGTAACATCAGATTAAGGCAACAGGTCCAGACCTTAGTGCCACAGCATGCTTGCATGTGGGCTGCCCCTGGGGAGGGGTCTCCATCTTGGGTGAAGCACCTCCCTTTAGCTGAAGACAATTCCTTTGGATGGACTCAGTGGTGAGCCATCAAAAGGGTCCACTCTGCAGCTGGAAGAATGCAGTTTGTAGATTTGGGGGCCACCTAGGTAGTTTGAATTTCATTCCTAAACTTACTAGATGACTAGCTCGTGCTTTTAAATTTGCAGCGATGACTCTTTTCTTCTCTATCCAGAGGCAAGTCCAGGACACAAGTTGCCCTACTCTCTCCTTTCACAAGGCATGCTTTTCTAGTTATGTTTTCACTGAGGTTTTTATCTTTAAGGCTTCCTCTGAGGGTCTCTGATCTGAATTCCCACTTTGCTCAGACTCTGGGGCATCAGGAATTATCAAGATGCCCCTCAACCAGGGAGCCACTGGCCTCAACGGTAACTTATCCCAGCATTTTTGGCTTCTTAGGTGTAACCTTTCCCTATTGCCACCCTACCCATGCATTTTAAAAGATACACTACGCACAAACATACATATCCCAGTATTGCTAAGTGCTTCATACCAGAAGGTGATTTCAGGATAGTTATCAAAACACATTATGCTGGCAGATAGATTCCCAGGGGAATTTTGTACACTCTCAAATTTCGAAAGCACTAAACTAATATATGCCAATGGCTATCAGTCCACTGGGGCCCAAATCTTTCTAGTTTCAAGTATCAAAGTCCTTCCATGTTGTCCTCTCTGAGCATCACAGCTAAACCTGTTTTCTACGAGCAGTCTATGTATTGGGTCGTCGGAAAAGTCATGACGCATTTTTGCAACGAAAAACAGAAAAAATACATCATGACTTTTCCGACAGCCCGATAATTTATAAAACATGTATCACATGGTACCTTATATAACAATAATAAGATAAGGTGTTATTTGTGTCTTATGTACCCAACTAGAGTATACATCTTTGAAAGTTGTTCCCTTATGCTTTATAACTCCTTTCCTTTTTCCTCCCGACCAGGGACTTTCTGTATAGACATCTGTTGAATGAATAGGTTGTTCTCCATTGTGGTAACAGTTTTCTCAGACTGAGTGCTGTTCTTAAATACTACAAGAAAGGACTAAATTGAAGCATCACGTAATAAATTGACACAATATATTGCAAGTCCTTGAGCCATAGTGAAGATAACATCTTCCTGTAAGAAATTAATTTAATGGCGGTGTTACATTTTATTGCTTTTTTCTCTCTGACCTGTGCTAATGGGAGAGGAAATTCTCAAACCTTACAAGAGAAGTCAATTTCAGAAATTTAATAAATGTTGCAGTTTACAAAATACCATTGCAGTTCAGCTCAGCAAGTATTTATTGACCATCCATTATGTGTGAGATACCATGGTTTCAACCTCTTGAGAAAAATTTCTTTTGTATAGTGAAGTACATCAGCAAAGCTTGTGAGGGCTGTGTGTTTTTCTTTTCTCTGCTGTTAAAATAGCTGCAGCAACAAAAGAGAAAATAAAAGAATAAAGTCATCACTTCTGCCCAATGTTAATCCGAGAGTGAAGTCTAAATCTTCACGTCCTAAGTAAACTGCCACAGGGAGCTTCTTCACTTTCCGAGTATTTTTTATTGCAACTATAAACCATGACCGAAGAGGGGAGAATCCATTTAGCTCTCTAGAGTGTTCTCTGCCAAGTTATCTCTTATTTATTGCTTTTTAATGAAATTTTTCATGTACATGAAAACACAATCCTTCAACAAAGGAAATGCTCCTCTGAGACCCAAGCACTTTAAAATATAGAATCTACATGTGAACATTAATTTTCTTCTAGATGGGATTAGCTAATGAATTTCTTTGTGCTTGAGCATGAGTTGTTGCTTTGTTTGGTTTTATTTTAAGTGCACATCCTATTATTAACTCTTCCACCAGATACAAGCCCTCAGATAATTCAGCAAATATTTTAAATGGTCGTATTTTTCTTGACAATAGGATATGGGTTTAGCTACTGAGCATCCTAAATCTTCCTTTCTGGAAGCACAGACAGCTTTTTTCCCCCCCAGTGGCCATCAAAATGAAAGGGGCATTTTAGAGAAAAGTCTTCTAGAAAGAAGGAAAGAACGCCAATATGTGTTTTCTCACCTGTGAAGCCTGTGATTGAACAGTACATGTGTTTATTCCATTAGTTTTCCTTATCACAGTCCTTGAAAATAACCAAACTAAGTAAAATTACTGTCATTGTGCAGGGTGCTTTTGGTTATACATAGGAGATAACCTGACTCAAACTGGCCCACACAGTAAAGACATTTTTTATATTAAGTAACAGGAAGTCCAGAGTCAGGAGCAGCTCAAAGGTTGGTTGATTCGATAAAACCATAGAAGACCGAGGTTCTTTACGTCTCTCTACTCAACAGCCCATAGAATCTGCTTCACCCTAAAGCTCATTGCTTTCATAATCGATGGCTGCCAGTAGCAAGCAGGGTTACACATTTCCTTGTTTATCTTCAACAAGAGAGTAAATCTTTCCTCCCAAAACCATGGAAAAATAATTCTTCCCTTAAATTTTGGACGAATTTATAACATATATTCATCTCCAGATAGCAAAAGTTGCCGAGGATATCTAGGCTCTGATTGGCTGATCAAGGCTCAGGCCTAATGTGGGGATTGGGAAAATATCTGAGCAAATCAGTCCTTTTAGGGTTTAAGAAGGGGAGAAAGGGTTTGGGGAGGCAGCCAAAAGCAGCCACTACAGTCATCTAATTTGATACCTTGTGAAGGACAACACTAAAAATTCCTTTCTACATCCAGATACGTTGTCTTTCGAAGTATTAAAAAAGTGAACTTATGTAGCTTGTACCAACAGAGAGAACATCTATGCAGGACTGTCTCTGAAATTATTTCCCTTTTGATTTTATGTAAAGTGTCCTATATCCCCAACTGCTATTGTAGGAAATAATGAGACCATTTAATATGTGTGTTTCTCAGATGCCAAAGTGCTGCCTGAGAAGAGAGGAAATAGTAAGTCCCAAATCAAGAAACTGATCAATTATCAGACTCAGATACCTATGAAAAGTTCAAGAAACAAAAACACCAGCAACAGCAACAAAAAAGGTCAATTTCTATTCATAATAAAAACATATTGTATTGTTTTTGATGTTCATGGTGAGGCACACCTGGAGAAGCATCTGCTGTCAGCTCTGGAAGCTCTAAAGGACAAGAAAAATATTTTCCTGTGGAGGTAATAACAGTAGCTGCTATATATGGAGAGGCTGTAATAAGGTAGGCATTTCTCAGGCAGTATCTCACTGGGGATATGGCTGTACGCCCATCACAGGCTGGGACTGTGACATCCCGGGCCCCTGCCATCATGACTGGCACATTCGTAGCCCTAATAAATGTGGGCAAATGAAATAATTCTCAAAAACAACCTTAAGTAACAATATGTGGGTTCCCCCCCTCCCAATTTAAGGGTAAGGAATCATTAGCTCTAAATGTTTAAGCAGTTTGGTCAGGGGCACACAGGAAATGGTGAAGCCCAGATTAGATTCCAACATTGCTCTCTTTCTTCCCTAAGTGAAGAGAAAAAAAAAAAGATGAATTAGAGAGGATAATTACAGTAATTCACAGAGAGGAATGAAAAACTGAACTATATGAAGCTTAAATGTTCTGAATACTAGTGCATTCGTTAGGTTTAAAAAGGCACGCTCCAGATATGTGAGATGATAGAAATTTATACAAGGAAATACAATGAACGGTAGGGACTGTCCCCAAATCAGGGTCCTGGAGCCCAACAATCATTTATGTCAGGAGCACAAGACCATGGTAGTAGACGTCTCAAGTGCCTTTGCTCCCTGCTTGAGAATGTTGCCATTATGGTTACTTGGCTATTACCTGTATTTATGGCTACTGCTCCTTGATACTACAGACTAACTTATTTTTTTCTTTATGTCTCAAGTGCAAACTCCCAAAGACAGGAGGTGCCAGTCACTGTTCAGTAGAATAAACCCAACTGGGAAGGATTCACTTGTCATTCCACCTTCTGGTCCTCTGACTGCCGTTAAGTTAGGTATCAAATTAGATGTGGTCCCAGGGGAAGGAGTTACAGTACACCAAAGGACTCCATGAAGGTAGAATATGGATAAGTCATACACTCAGAGTCTCCCCAGGATGTCTGCTATACATTGTTTTCTCTTGAGGGGGTCATGTGCATTCTCCCACTCAACAGATTAGAACTTAAGAGAACACGGAGGACTGAGTTGATGCAGTCAGGCACCCTCAAAATATAAACATCGGATACAGTAAAAAAATGCTAAAGATGTAAAAATGTAATAATAATATCAAGCATCTGCATAGGCCTTACTACGTGTCAGGCATTATTCTAAGCACTTGACATGTAACTCATTTAAGCCTCACGATAACTCATGAATTAAGTACAGTAATACCTTGATTTGAAAGTGTAATTTGCTTCGGAAACAAACTACTTGTATTGCAAGACATCGCTCGTTTACTACGTTAAAATGTATTAGAAATATGTGCTCGCCTTGCGAAATACTCGCAAACCAAGGTTTTACTGTACCAGTTTCCCCAAACTATAGTCAGAAGGACTGAAGCACAGAGAAAGTTAAGACTTTGCACAAGGTCACACATTTGGCAGCAGAACTTGCTTCCAGAGTACAGTATATGATTTAGCACCCTGTCCTTGGTTTTAATATAGATAGCCAAGCTTTGTAGACAGAAAGAAGAGGAAACTTCTAGGTGTCAAACATTTGGGGTCGGGGTTGGGGAACAAAACTAAGGTGAAAAGGAAAAGCTGATGCTTTGTGATTCTGGGAGTCGGAACTTTGAAAGGGGCCCTCATGGCTGAGGCTGGCATTCCAGTGCCTCTAATGGGAGAAGTGAGAGCTAAAAGCAAGTCTATACATAAAGCACAGAGCCTCAAAGTGTTGAGAAAATTCTATCCTCCAGCTGGAAAAAACGAGGGAGGCTTTGGTCCACCAGGGATTTTGGAGGGTGGGAGGTACCCATGAAAAGCAGATACCCCAGGCCCCTCCTATGTATGGTGTGGGCTCCTTATTCACATTCTGTTTGACATAGGAATTGCAGTAAAAAAAACTGGCCCTGGAACCCTCAAGACAAGCTCTGAACCTTACTATAGAGACACTCCACAACCCAGGACTCCCACAGAATAACCCCAAATGTATCGAGTGCCTGCTTACAGAGTTTCAGGTCTTAGTGAGAGATACGAACATTGGACAAGTAATTACAGTGAGTGATTGAGGGTTATGATAGGAAATGTATAGCGTGTAGGGAGAATATAGGAACAAGGTGACTAACACCATCCAGAGAT
>NW_017732751.1:111559-118632 GCF_001890085.2 Hipposideros armiger | reverse complement strand
AAAACTGATGAATTTTAAAGAGAACCTCTCAGTTTACCGTCTTTGATAGTTGGACACAACCAGTTTTTTCTAAATTCCAGTGGCTACTTCACTGCCTGAAACTATCCTGTTTGTAGTACTGAATTGTTTGTTCACCACGTCAAAAAACTAGCTATCAGATGTAGGAAGAGTAACCTTTCCGTTTGGTGAGATAGATTGTGGGAGTTGGGGATTATTTGGTTTTACCTGCTGAATAAAGAGCCCTAGTTGGTTTTGGCTACTGATTAATCTGTGATGTAATGTATTGGCTTATAGAAAAGTATTACATTTCCTAGGTTTTCCTAAATAACTTTCCTTATTCTCTGTACTTTGATAAGTAATCAAACTAATAAACACATTTCTCAAGCCAAACCTGAGAATTTCTACAAGCTAGAATGAAGTGATTTTTTTTTTTTAAATAAAAATGACAAAGCCGGATTTGAGGAATCACTTTCAGGGTTAATTGTTTTTTAATCTTCCCATGGTTGTAAAATGGCTACAGATTGCTTTCTTTCCACTCTTGAGGAGCTGGCAGGGCCTCAATGGAGGTGTTTTCCAGCAAGCTGTCAAGTGATCCTTTCCTCAAAAACAACCATATCACCTAGCAGAGTTGTCTTTCTCTGCGAGTATTATATTGGGACAAGTAGGAAAGGCCGGGATATAATGAATCCAAGAAAAACAAAGGTCAGCGAATTGTATACCAGAAATGAAAGCGAAAAGGTGTAATTACGTTTAAATTCTAAAGGTCATATTTAGAGTTGTATTACAGTGACTTCATGATTTTTTTCTTTCCCTTTACTTCCTTTTATTCTTTCCAAAAAACGGGGCGTGGGGCAGACTTTGTGGCACGGCTACTGAAAGGTTTTGTGTGATTTTTGAGGAAACCAAAGCTACAAACCCAAATTGGGCTAATAGAGCCTAAAACACTAAATTATCCTCAGCAACCCAGGCCTTTTAACTCATAGGCCTAAAGAAAGTATAATTTGAAATAATAAAGCTAAAGCGATTGGAAATGAACCTACAGCCCGGAAAAACCTTTGTCCAACAACTCTGGAAGCTTCCCTAATGCCCTCCCTAGTACTCTTACCTCAGCTAGGAAACTGCCATTATCCAAGTAGTAAAACCATCGAAAAGCACGCGAATTTAATCCTTATCCTGGTCCACCTTTCAGGTTGGCGAGAGAAGTTGGGATTGAGCTGCTAGGTTTTTTTGTTTTGTGCTTTATATACATAGTATTAATGACATTCTACTTTATCTTCAGTCATTGTCAAAACCATAGAGGGTTATGAAAAATATTTATTCCTGTTGTACTTTATTTAGGCTTTTCTTGCATTTCCTCTGGCAGTCAAATATTCTCAATGATCTCCTTTATGCAAATCCATTAATAAATATTTAATAAGTGTCTGCTCTGTGCAAAACACACTGACAGTTGTGATTAATATATCCTAGAGCTGTGCTTCCCAGCCTGTCCTCATCATGACATAACTAGAAAATGATAATACCTGTCTGGCACACCTGAGGGAGAGGTCACCACCACAGACAACTGCTTGGCTGATAGCATGACACCTCAAGTCTTCTTAAGCAATTTAGGATCTTTACTGAGAGGCACGTATAATGTATTCAAATATAATTTCAATTGTAGTAAAAGTTTAATGGCTGCAAACATTTATTTAAAATCATTACCACTTTAAAATTTTTACAGCCATCGGTGTCACTTGGCACACCTGTAAACAACTGTTGGCGCCCCAAATTGGGTCCCACATGCTAGATGGTAAGCTCTGTAGTAGAGAAATAAGAAGTTCCATAGAAATGGGCTTATCTTTACTGTTTTCAATGTGGGAAGAACCCAAACCAGGAATGTTCCATCGTGTATGGACTCCACACATCCTCTCATTGAAAGTCAGACACTCCTTTGAGCTCTGAGCAACAGCGGTTCGAGTCCAGCCCGAGCTGAGCAGCCGCTGAGCTGCCAACAGGTAGCAGGATGGCTCAGCTAAAAAAAAAAAAGAAAGAAAAAAGAAAGTCAGACACTCCTTTACAGCATTAAGTTTTTAAAAAATGAGTGTTTTTTTCTTCTGTCATCAAGAATTTTATTTCTTGGTATCTGCTCTGAGGTGGTCACAAAAGTCCTTATTCCTGTTGTCACTGCTTCTGTGTTTTTGGCCTTTCCCTGCTTATGTGGGAGTTTGTAATCTTCAAAAGCTGATGAAAAACCAAATCGTTTTAAGACGGGAAAAGACCAATGTAATCAGAGAGTAACAACAATCAGATAAAACACTTGAGGGCCAGCCCAAAGTTTTGTTCTTTTTCTTTTAAAATGCAGAGGCAGTTTTTTAAAAGGTAAACAGAAATGGTGAAATCTTTATTTGTGAAAGGTAAATATCATCATTTTTACCCTTTCTTACAGTGATAAGGTGATAAGACTCGTCCCCAACACAGAACAGGAAGCATACACACTGAGGAAAATATGCCACCAATTTAAGGTAAGAGAATATCCACTTATTTATCATTGTGCTTATAGTGTTTACAAGGCTTTGCTGACTGGAGTTGAATAATTGGAATTAATTAGACAACAGGAAGACAACTCTAAGAGATGACTTGAAAAAGCTTTTAAAAGGTAAAGTTTATTCAAAATATTATTGTATCTGGGGTGTCAAAAAAATGTATACACATGACTTGTATTCATCTTTTGTCACCAGTATATGTTGAGTGTTACAATTTTAATATAGTTTTTTCCTTTCTTAAAATGTGTATAGATTTTTTGGCACCCTCTGTATATCTGACCCATTATCTNACAAGTAATTACAGTGAGTGATTGAGGGTTATGATAGGAAATGTATAGCGTGTAGGGAGAATATAGGAACAAGGTGACTAACACCATCCAGAGATCAAGGAACAGCTCTCTGGGGACATAAGCAGAAGCTGCAGTCGTCAGGGTTTGTATGAGTTTGCACGCACTGTTGTAAATAAATTACTCTTGGTTTAAGTTAATTGATTTTCTCACAGTTCTGGTACAAGGTGTCTGAGATCAAGCTGTCTGTAGGGCTGGTTTTTTGTAAGGCATTTCTCCTTGGCTTGTACCTGGCCGTCTTCTCTGTGCATTCTGTACCCAGATTTTCTCCTCTTATTTAGGATAACCAGTCATATAAGATTAGGGGCCACCCTAATGGCTTCATTTTAACTTAATTACCTCTTCAAAGACCCTGTTTCCAAATACAGTCACAGTCTGATATACTAGGGGTTAAGACTTCAACAAATAAATTTTGAAGAGAGACAATTCAGATAGCCATACTTAGACACAGACAGCAATAACCCATAACAAATACAAAATAAAACAAAAAGCTGTAAGAATAAAATCACATATATTAGGTATTATAATTAACATGAATGAGTCAGATTCTCCAGCAAAACGTCAGAAAGTCTCTTATTGGATTTTTAAAAATCTCATCTAGCATTATGATGTTTGCAAGAGACATGTGGCCGGGGGGGAGGTGGGGAGAGTGGGGAGGGTAGAAAACAACATAGGAGACAGGCAAACCTGCCAGCCAAATGAGAAAGCAGGAGTGGGAATCACATTGGGAAAAATGGAATTCAAGGTAAAAAGCATTAAATGAGCCAAAGAAGGAGTTTTCAAAGGATACTACATTTTGAAAAACAGTTTTATTCTATCCAGAAGATAGAATAGTCATGAGCACTTATATAGCTACATAGATAGCATCATAACACATGAATCAGAGTTCTTAAATTCAAAAATAAGCTGACAAATCCAAAATCATAGTAGGTATGTTAAATACTATAAAAAATTGTCAAACTCAGTGGATGCAGAGTAAGCACAGAGAAGATCTAAATAACACAATTAAACATGTTTAATAGATATATGCAGAATTTTTAGCATCCTACAAAAAAACTCTTTGGTAAAAAAGGAACTAAAAACTGAAATTAATCAACTACTAGACCTGAATATTAATAAGAATATCACATATTAAAACATGAATAACAAAGTAGACCTAAAGAAATAAGTACAGAATTAATAGAGGCAGGAATTAATGATATATACAAAAATAAATAATTAATAAAAACAAAATGATTCTTTAAAAAAATCAATGAAATAAAAAAAAGAAAATCTTTGGAAAGTCTTAATAAGTACTTTAAAATAAACACAAATATCATTAGGGCACAGAAAACAAAGCTACATACAATGATAAGATGCCTTAAATTATAATATCTGTTAATTAATAGTTTATATTAATATATTTTATATAAGTGGGTGAATGGTTCTCCAGGAAATGTAAATTACCAAAATTAACTCCAAAAGCCCAGGAAAAGACTGAATAGACCAATATCCTCAGAAGAATTAACAAGGTAGATATCTAACCCCCAAACACAGAAAGAAAAAAAAAGTCAGAAGAGGAGGTCCCACCTTGAAAAATTTTGTGTGTATTTTACAAAACAATCAGAAATACAATTTCTGTGCCATTCAAAATATCAAGGCATACTTAAAAAGTGGAATATTTCCCAGTCCCATGAAGCTAGCATAGTGCTAATGCCAAATCCACACAAGAGTGATTCAAAAACAACAGTATTTTCTTAAGTCTAGAAGTTTATTTTAAGAAAATTGTCTGTATGAATGTAGACATAAGACTTCAAAATAAAATATTAGCATATAAAGTCCAGCTGTTTATTTAAAACATAATACTTTAAAACCAACAAATTAAGTGAAAAAAGCAAATTTGTATTTTAAAATGCCATAAAACAGACTGGTGTGTGTGTGTGTGCGCGCGCGCGCGCGTGTGTGTGTGTGTGTGTGTGTAAATGCAAAGAAACGAGTCTGGAGTGAATCACAAGGAACTGTTTACAAAAAGCAATAACCACGAGGAGAAGATGGAAAGTTGAGGTTGGAAGAGGGGCGGGGACTTTATTATTTCATATCCACTGTAATATTTTGAATTTTACAAACATGGATTCGTAAACTAGTTCTGTAACTTACAAAGAAATTTAGAGTTTAATATGGGGTCAATTGTGAAAGGTCATGCCAGGAACCAGGGTAAAAACCTGGAGCTTCACATCTCTGGCTTTCTAAAGGAGGCTGAGGAGGACCCTTCGGATGCCCATAAAACAGAGATGTTCTCCCATAGGAGTGGCGCAGTCAAGGCACAGCAGTACATGTGGTAGCCAGTCATCAGATTCAAGCAGCATAGCCTTAGAACTTTAAAATGAGAAGGTGACTGGTAGTCCGTCCCTCATGCCTTCAGCAAGGACGCTAGGCTCAGACAGTGTAAAAAGTTGTTCTCTTGCCAAATTCTCTTCTCCGGGGGCATACATTCTCATCACGCATTTAATAATACTTTTTAAGTGGATTAAATTGATTTAATATTATCCATGTATCTCATCCACCATAATATTATCTCATCCATTACTAATTTTTATGTACAGTAGGATTCGTAATCTACATAAGGATTAGTTATCTAATTTAAAACCAATCTTGATGCTAGCATCCTAGCAACATGACCTCATTTGCCCTGTAAGGGCAAGGGCACAAGAGTATGTCATGAATGAATTCATATGTTATAAGTACTGGGAGATTAGTTAACTAGGATATCCTTCTGCCTCTGTATGACATCCTTAAACTGTAATAAAAGCACCTGTTCTGTTTCCTTGACAACTTTATATAGGCTGTATGAGTTAGAAATACCTGATTTCCAAACACCTAATCAGACCTTTGATTCCGTCATCTTTATCCCATAGGGTAGTCAAGGGGTCTTAAATTGATGCTGCCATTTACTGGTTGAAAAAACTGATGAATTTTAAAGAGAACCTCTCAGTTTACCGTCTTTGATAGTTGGACACAACCAGTTTTTTCTAAATTCCAGTGGCTACTTCACTGCCTGAAACTATCCTGTTTGTAGTACTGAATTGTTTGTTCACCACGTCAAAAAACTAGCTATCAGATGTAGGAAGAGTAACCTTTCCGTTTGGTGAGATAGATTGTGGGAGTTGGGGATTATTTGGTTTTACCTGCTGAATAAAGAGCCCTAGTTGGTTTTGGCTACTGATTAATCTGTGATGTAATGTATTGGCTTATAGAAAAGTATTACATTTCCTAGGTTTTCCTAAATAACTTTCCTTATTCTCTGTACTTTGATAAGTAATCAAACTAATAAACACATTTCTCAAGCCAAACCTGAGAATTTCTACAAGCTAGAATGAAGTGATTTTTTTTTTTTAAATAAAAATGACAAAGCCGGATTTGAGGAATCACTTTCAGGGTTAATTGTTTTTTAATCTTCCCATGGTTGTAAAATGGCTACAGATTGCTTTCTTTCCACTCTTGAGGAGCTGGCAGGGCCTCAATGGAGGTGTTTTCCAGCAAGCTGTCAAGTGATCCTTTCCTCAAAAACAACCATATCACCTAGCAGAGTTGTCTTTCTCTGCGAGTATTATATTGGGACAAGTAGGAAAGGCCGGGATATAATGAATCCAAGAAAAACAAAGGTCAGCGAATTGTATACCAGAAATGAAAGCGAAAAGGTGTAATTACGTTTAAATTCTAAAGGTCATATTTAGAGTTGTATTACAGTGACTTCATGATTTTTTTCTTTCCCTTTACTTCCTTTTATTCTTTCCAAAAAACGGGGCGTGGGGCAGACTTTGTGGCACGGCTACTGAAAGGTTTTGTGTGATTTTTGAGGAAACCAAAGCTACAAAGCCAAATTGGGCTAATAGAGCCTAAAACACTAAATTATCCTCAGCAACCCAGGCCTTTTAACTCATAGGCCTAAAGAAAGTATAATTTGAAATAATAAAGCTAAAGCGATTGGAAATGAACCTACAGCCCGGAAAAACCTTTGTCCAACAACTCTGGAAGCTTCCCTAATGCCCTCCCTAGTACTCTTACCTCAGCTAGGAAACTGCCATTATCCAAGTAGTAAAACCATCGAAAAGCACGCGAATTTAATCCTTATCCTGGTCCACCTTTCAGGTTGGCGAGAGAAGTTGGGATTGAGCTGCTAGGTTTTTTTGTTTTGTGCTTTATATACATAGTATTAATGACATTC
>NW_017732751.1:107148-109249 GCF_001890085.2 Hipposideros armiger | reverse complement strand
GAAGGTTAGTGTCTCGTTAAAGGGCCAAGAATGAGGATGTAGAAGTTCATCCCCAAATCACTGTGATTTTTACCCAATGCCAGAGGGACTGTCACCAAGTATCTCCCAAACCTCCCCTCCGCCTCAAAGGAATTTCTGCTTCTGGATACTGATATTAACCTTCCTCTGGCCATGTACGTTCACCAGCCCCATTATAACCTTTTCAGGAGCAATTTCTGACCACTGTCTAAACAACCCACCAGGGACTCAAAAGTTGCAAATAGAAGCTTCCATATCCAGCGCAACTGTGTTTTAGATATACCACTGGAAAAAAATAAAATAGCCACTTTACACCTTGAAGCCCAGTATTTCAGGGAACAAATATTCTGAACCAAATATTGGAAAAAATAATTTGTCAAGGACTTGACAAATTATTCCCAATTTCTGAATGTATTTACATGGTAGGCACCTTTCACCGTTATGAAAATAAAATTGCATCGTTATATATGTAGCGATCACTTACCATTATCAAAAGCAGTAAGATTACATCAGCGAGGACTGTGAGGGGTGACTTAACAACTCTTGTAAATCACAGTAGATGGAGCCAAAAGATGTTGAGTAGAGCTGTGCACACTGATAACGCATTTCTATTGTGCCTTTGTTTGTATACACGTAAAGAAAAAACGTTCCTGCATGATGTATTCATTTTGTCTTTAAGGTAAGGTAATGAACTGGGGGAGGAAATGGTTCAGATGTGAAGGAGCTTAGAGGTCAACTGAGAGAAGGGAGGAAAAGGGGGCTGGTGAGGAAAAGGGGAGTAGAGTGAAGGAACGAAAGGGAGTGACTATTAGAATGTTGACAATGCACTAGGGATTCCAGCCTACAGAGATTACATCCAGTATGTCCCAGTCACATGCTGAGTTCTTCCTATAAACTGCCTCATGTTAACAACTCTGTGAGGTGGGTCTTCTTGTTATTGCTATTTTACAGGTGAAGAAACTGGGAGACACAGGGGTTAAGTAATTTGCCCTGGGTCATAGCATGGCATTGGAACACATGTCTAGACAGTGCCAAGCCCTCCAGAAGCCAGGCGAGGTCTCCTCTGACCTCTTATCATGGTTACCCTGACCGTTTGCACGATGGAGAGGGTGAAGGCCA
The DNA here is from genome assembly GCF_001890085.2 of Hipposideros armiger. NCBI lineage: Eukaryota > Metazoa > Chordata > Mammalia > Chiroptera > Hipposideridae > Hipposideros > Hipposideros armiger. The sequence goes on along the minus strand of NW_017732751.1, from coordinate 108,112 downwards.
AGTGTGCTGGGAGGGGAGCCTAGATTCATTGTGAACATTATCATGCTCTCATTTGCTTCGTCCCTTGAGTCACCAGCACCACCCCCAGGCTCAGTGATTTGCAGGAGAACTCTCACAGCTCAATCTAGTGCTACTCACAGCTATGACTTACTGTCACAAAAGGATTCAAAGCAGAATCAGCAAAGAGAAAGGCACATTGCCTGAAGTCCAGGAGGAACCAGGCACAAGCTTCCAGGAAGTGTCTCCCGGTGGAGGCACACAGGACGTTCTTAATTCCCCCAGCAATGAGTGGTGATAACAAATGTGACGTAGTATCTACCAGGGAAGCTCATTAGCAACTGAGTGCTCAGGGTTTTTATTGGAACCTAGTCATATAGACACCCTCTGCCTGGCACACACCAAAATTCCAGACTTCCAGAAAGGAAGCTGGTGTTCAGCATGAACTAGATCGTTTGCACACACAGTTCAGGCACAGTGAAGCCACTTTTCTCAGTTAGCATGGTGGAAACCCTCCCAGAACCTAAGTTCCCAGACTCTATCTAGTTCAGGGCCCATCTTGCAAGCAGGCCTTTATAATGATAGCAGTTTCGTGTCTGCTATGTTAACTCTTTTCCGCACATTTCTTCATTTCCTTTCGCTAAAGAAATTGCTTTATGAAAGCTGAGGTTTGAGGCGTTGCGCTAAAATAAATTCTGATCTACAGGCATCGTGTTAACTTGATGTCATTTTAAATGTAAATGATTTCATTGAGTGATCCACTTGCACTACTGAAAGTAGCAATTTTGGCCAGGCAGAGACAGCAGCCTGCCAAGAAGAAACAATGTGACTGTCTGTCATCTTATGCCCTGCAGAGCTGGTGGGACAGAATTAGAGCCATTGTTAACAGCTCTTTTGCACACTCTGCACTGCCTCCAAGGCGAAGGGAGGAGGGTTTGCCAGGAAGCTTTTAGCTGCCTCCCCCCCC
>NW_017732751.1:104622-106707 GCF_001890085.2 Hipposideros armiger | reverse complement strand
GAGAAAACCCAGCCAGCTGTACCTGGACCTTTCACTTACAGAACTGTGAGATGATGTTTTAAGCTGCTGTGGTAATTTGCTCTGCAGAAGTAGGCAATACACACAGTAAGGCAACAACGCTACATCTTGGTCTTTGATGGCTCTTAGTTTAATAGTAGATATGAATGCTATCACCAAGGAGCTTTGGAAAAGTGGACAGTGATTAGATTACATGCTTAGGCTATAAATTCATGATGTCTTATCTGAAACATGAACAAATGCAAAATGTATATGCCATGTTGAACAGAATCTGAGAAGGTACAAAGCATAGTTAATTAGATATGGAACTGCTGTTACAAAGCTGGTTACTTTCCTAATTAAATGTTATGGTTTTGCTGAGCAATGAAAACAAGAAAGTTAAGCAGAAACCCAGGCCCCCAGAGAACTGGATTGAGAAAACACCAACCAGTTAAATTGTTAATTAAGAGCAAAGCCACGATTTAAATCAAGTTATGATGGAAGGGGGACAGTTTGCAGGTGAGCCTGAAAATTAGAGCCTGAACACCATGTCCTGCTACATTTCATCACAAATGCTTTGTTTGTGCTCTGAAGGAATAGAAGTGGCTCTATGTAAGATCACAGACCAAGTTTCTATTATAGAATTGATACATCCTTGTTGAAAGAAAAACTAATGGTGCTTTGATTTCCAGTTTTCTCACCAGAGAGCTATAGATAAACTGTCCTGTATTCAACTGTTTGTCGTTTTCTTCAAACTAAAACATAGCCTCACAATATTAGCTGATTTGTCTGGTAGTGGTAGGCAGTCTAAGATGGCCTTCAAGATTCTTGGCCCTGGTATGCGCACAACTTTTCCCAGGTATTCCATCAAACACTAATCTAGGTACTGCTATAATAGGATTTTGAAGATGTAAGTAGGGTTCCAAATCAGTTGACCTTAAAAAAAAGCCTATTATCCAGGTGGACCTGACCTAATCAGGTGAACCCTTTGAAAACAGAGTGTTTTCTCAAGCTGGTTGCAAGAGAGGAGATCAGACAGATGCACTGCTGCTGGCCTAGAGGAAATCAAACATCCACGCTAAGAACTGCCATGTAAGAAGAAATTGTAGGAGGCCTCTAGTTGCTGAGAGCTGTCCCCAGTGGACTAGAAGGAAAACAGGGACCTCAGTCCTACAACCACAATTTTACCAGCAATCAGTGGGAATGTGGGAGGATCCTGAGAACCAGATGAGACCACAGCTTGAGCAGACACCTTGATTTCACCCCGTAACACCCTGAGCAGAAAATCAAGCCGCTCCTGACCTATAAAAATGGTGAAATAATAAAACTGAGCTGCTAAATTTGTGATAATTTAGCCATAAAAATAAAATGGTCTGAACCAGCGATTTAATGAGCTAGCTGAAGATATACAGAAGCATTATGAATGATACTGAAAGATAAAAGTGAAAGAGACCAAAACTTTTTTGATCTTTTGATATATTTGGGGCAGGAAAAAGCATTTCCGTTTGTTTGTTAAAGGGTTTGTAAATAGTGAAGCCACATTACTTTTGACTTCTTTGGCATGATTTTTGAAAGAGAGAAAAAGCTGCTTATAATTCAGGCAGATGTCTAAATTCAGCTATAGGTTAAATTTCAGGAATATAAATTTCAGACATAGCATGCCATGTTTCCCTTCTGTATGGCTATTGGTAATCAGTAAGCTCAATAACAAAAACACACTAAGAGAAACAATGCAATATTGGTGGGGGAGAAAGAACTACATTAGAAACATTTTCAAAAGTAAAAAAACTACACTATTATGATTACCCCAGTTATCCTTTATTTAATTTACTAAAGTAGGTTGACAACACGACTGTAGTATTTTGTTTCCTTTCCGTTTAAAAGGCATTTCAGTTTTGATGTAAAAACAGTCTACTTCGAGACTAGTTTTTCAACCTCAGAGGTAGTAGCTGTTCTTATCGGCTGGCAGTAACTGGCCATTCCTAAAGTAGTATTTGTATCTGGACAATTTAAAAGGTCAAGTCCACCAGAGTCTCTCCTAGAAGGTGATCCCAACTGAGCTCATTCATGCTGCTTCCATCACCTGTC
>NW_017732751.1:98457-100702 GCF_001890085.2 Hipposideros armiger | reverse complement strand
GTGTAACTTTAAGATTGTGCCTTCAAGTGTTGACGAACTCAACAAATACAATAATGCTGATTACCAGAATATTTTAAGTTGAAAGTCAGAGTTCAGGTGTTCTGCCTAGGAGTCAATTTGTTGTTTTGTATTATCAAAATTCTATCTCTTTAAGCCTCTGACATACTACTTAATTAACAAATCCATTTCTTTCTTATAACCTAAAAACAGCTATTAGGGGTGCCTTTGTGGCAATTCTCTGTGCCCTAAAAAAAAAAAAGCAATTCAGAGCAGCTTTTGCATATTCATCAGCCAAAACCACAAAGACTTTGCTTGCTTAAAGAAATTTTCTGTTTTCCACCATTTTGTTTTTCTAGCTGTATAACTGTGAAGTGATTAAAATTCCCATGGCCCTACAAATAGATTTGTTAGATCTTTTCCTGATAATTGCATTTGCTTTGAGGCTATCTGTTCAAGAGTGTTCTTCTAATCTCTCACATTTCATCACATTTTGAAAATGAACTGTGATCTGGGCTAAGAGTCAGCATCATATTCTTTTCTGTTCTTTTTTAAAAGATTTTCTTGGGGAATTGTGGAAGGGGAACATTGTGTTTTTCCAGGACACATCAGCTCCAAGTCAAGTTGTTGTCCTTCAGTCTTAGTTGTGGAGAGCACAAGCTCAGCTCCAAGTCCAGTCACCACTTTTCAATCTAGTTTGGGGGTGGGGGAGCACATGCATTAGTCAAACCTGCAACCTTGTTGTTAACACGCGCTCTCACCAGCTGAGCCATCCACCCGCCTGTTGGCAGCTCAGCAGCAGCTCAGTTCAGGTGCAGCTCACTGGCCTATGTGGGAATCAAACTGGCGACCCTGTTGCTCAGCGCTCACAGTCTTAACCAACTGAGCCACCAAGCCGGCCCCCCAGCATCATATTCTTGAGCGAGAAGAAAGTAGAAAGTACAGATGACGGACCGTTATCTAGCAGTGTAAAGATGGTGACCCAGAGGAAGGATTGGTGGTCTTCATTGTACTTTCTCTTAGATGATGGGAGCACAGGCAGGAGATGCCCCTGTGTTAAGGGACCAGATTAAGCCTTTTGGTGATAGTGTGACCGGCGATACACTGAAGGAAGCCCAGGGCTCTCAGGAAAGGAGCAAATAGAGATGGAGGATAAACAATCAGAGGACAGGGTGTATTCTCACGTTTAGCAGTCCCATCCCTCCTTGCCCTAAAACTCCAGCCACCATGTCCAAAGCTTGGCTTAGAACAGACAGTCCATTCCTTTAGTCAAAAAATTGTAGTGAGCAACAAGATCAGTCAAGGTCCAGTNCAAGGTGATCTTTCTGAAATGAAAAACAGACCATGTTACATCTCTACTCAAAACATTTTTATGTCCCCCATGGTCGACAACGGTAACTCCCAGCTCGGATTACACATTGCATCACCTACAAAGATTTGGATAGAAGGCCAATATCTGGCCCCACTGCCAGACAGTCTGACTCCATTACTCTGGTGAGATTTGGTTATTAGTATCTTTTTAAAAGCTCTGTAGGTTAAGTCCATAGGTAGCCAGGGGGGTGAAGCGCTGGCCTTGGGTATAGACTTCAAACCCTTTGAACATAGGGCCCTTCAAAACCTCTCCTTGTCTGCCTCTTCAGCATTTCTCAGCATCCGTCACTACCCTTAACTCGGTGTTCATCACCCCAGCCATACTGACCCGATTGTGGTTTCTCTCCTAAGTCCCTCCTCTCAAACTTCTTCCTGGAATGCTCTTCTCATCCGTCTTTGTCTACCTGGTGAACACTAGGCTAAAGCATCAGGTTTTCCGGGAATTCTTTGGCCCTCACTGAAGTCTACAGACAGTTATATCTTAGCATCTCTGTCACTTTGTGCTTACAATGTCTCTTCTCCCCCAACCCATCAACCCACCTCCAACAGAATGAGCTTCTTACAGATCTGAAATTTAGTGGATTCCTGAATTGCATATGGAGAATAGCGAGCCATGGATGGAAAAGAAAGGAGTGACCCTTCAGCTAAAAGGGGCTGATGTGCAGGCAGGCCCATCCCCCAGGAACACAGCTCAGCCAAGACTAAGAAGCGACCATCACTCCTCCTGGACCCACCCCTCGGGTTTTGCTTTTTTAATGTTCTTCCACAGGTGACCCTTTGTATTCATTCTTGTGATTTCACCTGGGAAAAACAACAAAGATTGAAGAGTGTAATTTGTGCTTTGTCACATGTGAATCTCACCATTTCCACTTTTTTT
>NW_017732751.1:81369-93517 GCF_001890085.2 Hipposideros armiger | reverse complement strand
AAATCTCTTAGGGTCACCTGGTTTCTTTCAAGAGCATAAGAGCCCTTATTGGTCAAGAGATCAGTTGGTCAAGATAAATGATATAAAGTATACTAAATGTTGACTTTCATAGGACTTAGGATATTACCTAAAATTATTCATCTCTTAATAAATTATACAAATAAGGTCTATATCATATAACCATAAATGGATTTAATCTCAGATGAAAAATGAGCCATAAAAGTTAATTCTCTGACAGTGATATTTAGCTTTTTCTTCATGAAACCTATGAAAAATGATCCCTAGAGAATGTCCATGAAGCCAGAAGATGGCATCAATGGATAAGGAGGGAGCAGTTATTTGAGGGGGTTAGAATCAGAATTCTAGGTAACTAATTAAACAGTAGAAGGTTCAGAAACACAGAAATTAAAGTTATCTGAAGAATGACTATGGAGTAATGCTGCAAATTTTTAGACTATAAGTCACACAGAAAGGAAAAATCAAAGATCACAGTGAAATGTGAGCTTATCATAAATAAACAGTGTAGACTTACACATCTGTTAGTTTTATGTCTGTTAGGACGGAAGGGCTCTGGGCTTTCAGAGATTCCTGGAGTGACCTTTGTATGACAGACTGTGAGTTACACAACAAGACTCTTTCTTCTCTCGTCCTGGGCTCTATATTTGCAACCTCCCTTGCAGCTAGTTACTTGTGGCCATGCAACTGAACATAGCTGATAGAACGTACACAGGAGTGACATGGGCCATCTCTGGGCCAAGACTTCAAAGAAAGGAAGTTCTCCCTTCATGTCTTTTATCCTATTCCACTGCCTGGGTGACAGTAATAATGGGGCCCAAGAGGATGGAGAAGCCATGACATAGAAAATTTCTGGACCTCTGAATCACCACATGAAGGAAAGCTAACCACCCTCAAGAAATACCCACCTGTGTCTGTTGTGTGACCAAGAAATAAACTTCTCTTGCATTGGAGTCATCATATTGTATTTTTAGCATTGTAGGAAAGGAAAAATAATTTTCCTTCTACCTTTCTGAGCTCTTAGCTGAAACCCCTGTGATAAAAAGATTAGCAAGAAAAAAAATTGTTTATTAACATGTATACCTCATGTGTACATGGGAAATACCCCAGAGAAAAATAAGTAACACCCCAAGGTGGCTTAGAATTAAAACTTAAATATCATCTTAATATAAAAAGGAAGGAGAGGATGTGGGCCTCTTGTGGGAAAGTAAATGATTTTTAGGAAAGATGAACAGGTCCTTGGAAGAATAGATGTATGATAGTTTGTGACAAAGTATGTCTGGAAGTTGTGTCAATTTCTAGTCTCCTTCTGTGATAAGTCAGCCTTCCGTGGTTGATGAAACTCCCAGGGAAGGGATTTATGACAATTGAGTTCCTCTTAGAAGATCTGTCTTTAGGCAGATAAGGGCAGTTCAGAGAAAGCCTCTCCTTGCATTTGCTGATTTTCAAGTAGCACAGCTCAGAACCATCAATAGACCAGAGCAGCGTATCTTCAGGCAGGTGGCATGCCCTGGTCTCCTACAGTCACATTTTGGGGTGGCATATTCTACTACCTTTCAGCATTATCACATGGTGCATTAGAGTACTAGCTTAACAAAACAAAAGTATATGGCGTTAGCTTAGGCAGTAGATGGAAGGAACATAGTTATCAGTCTGGAAAGAAAGAGACCAGTATTATACAGTAACAAAACATGGTAAAAATATCAGCTGAACATGGAAGCCAAAGAAAAGTGACTGTTGATCCTCTAGCTCTAAGGAGAGTGTTGCAAAATACCCAGATTGTTAGCCTGGGCTGGTTCTTACTGCTTAAAGCATGGAATTACAAGAAAGAGCTGAGTTCAGGCAGAAATCGACAAGTTTATGAGAGAAGTGAAAAGGGATTGGGGTATCAAAGGGCAGGAAAACCAGACTGCTTCTAGATCCTAAACATAAGGAAGTAAGACTCAAAAAGGTCTTGAGCAAAGAAAAAAAAAATCCATTAAGATTTCTCAGGTTTGCAAAGTGACTTCGATTAAGGGAGTTAGTTTTCTACATTTCCACTCAAATCTATTGTTTCGAATGCCCTCCAAGTAGCTTCTATTAATTTGGAGAGAAAGGGCAGTGCATGAGGGCCAGGAAACACAAAATTTATAAGCGAGCACATTTGGGAATTACATCTAAGAAAGAACTTCAGATGTGGTTGCTGTCAAATGAAACTTAATGGAAGAAAATAGACAAGCCTATCTAGTTTCTGAGAGATGGTCCAAGATATTACAGAACCGATAAAAAACAAAAGAAAAAAACCAAAACATTTTGCTACATAAAGCCTTGCACAGCTATCAGGACCCCAAGTTTGGACAAGCCAGAAGCAGGCTGCAAAAGCTGCCTGTCTGCAAGGAGCACATACTCACCAATATCCACTTCACACGTGGCCATGAAAACTAATGGGAAAAGGAAAACCTAGAGTAGGGAGAACCGTGGCAGGACAGATAGCTCCTCCTAGAGGGCGGGGCCTTGGTCCAACCAAAGACCTTCCTTCGCTGTGCCAGAGCAGTCTTTTTTTTTTTTTAATATTTTCTTTTTTAATTTTTCAATTACAGTTGACATTCAATATTATATTAGTTCCAGGTGTACAACATAGTGATTAGTCACTTATATACCTTATGAAGTGATTGCCCCAGTAAGTCTGGTACCATTTGACCCTATGCGTAATTATTACAATATTATTGACTGTATTTCCAATGCTGTACTTTATATCTCTGTCACTGTTTTTATAACTGCCAATTTATACTTCTTAATCCCTTCACCTTTTTCACCCGTCTCCCCAACCCCCCTCCCACTTGGCAACCATCAGTTTGTTCCCTGTATCTATGAGTCTGTTTCTGTTTTGTTTGTTTGTTTATATTATTCTTTAGATTCCCTATATAAGTGAAATTTCTCTGTCTGACTTATTTTACTTAGCATAATATCCTCTAGGTCCATCCATGTTTTCCCAAATGGCAAGGTATCATTCTTTTTATGGCTAACATTCCATTATATACATGCACCACCTCTTCTTTATCCAATCGTCTATCGATGGACATATCTTGGCTACTGTAAATAATGAACATAGGGGGACATATGTCTTTTTGAATTAGTGTTTAGGATCTCTCCAGATTGCTGGGTCATAAGGCAGTTCTTTTTTTAAATATTTTGAGGAGCCACTATACTGCTTTCCACAGTGGCTGCACCAATTTACCATGCCCCCAGGTAGATGTCACCATTACACGGGCCAACGATTGCACACAGACCCCATTCTCCCCTGTTCAAAAGGGGGTGTCAGTGTGGATGTCCTGTCTCCATTTGCCATTGCACCTGGGGCAAGGGGGGTGCAGGGGGCAGACAACCCGCCTTTCAGTGTGTACATTTCAAAATATAAGGAGCCACATCTGAACCTGCTAGCACAGGCGGCTGTGCTAACTGAAGGGGATTTTGGTGATCTCTTCAAGCAGATATCTAGTGACTAAAAGAACACACTGACCAGTCAGCAGAACTCTAATTATTTTCATATTTCTCAGCCTCCCTTACAGGTAGGGGTGAACGAGTGGGTGAGTTCCAGCCAGTGCAGTGCAAGCAGAAATGGTGAATGCTCTCTACAGCTCAAAGCTTTTGTAACCCTCCTCGTTATCTTTCCTTATCCACTGGCTGTACACTGACTGTGACCCGGCCTTAGTGGATAGTGGAGCCACCGATGAACAGACCCTGGTCCCTAAAGCGCCACATGACGGAAAGGCACCCAGAAATGAGGGAAAACTTGTGAGTCTGAGCCAGCCTGCCTTCTGGGCCTGTTCGTTACTATACCTAGTATTACCCTGACGGAACGGGGGCCTCTAAAACTGACCCCATCTCTGGGACACCTAGGCATAAGCTCTTTGTATCCACTGGCTATTGCAGGAGTTTAAATTCTCTAAAATTGGTGTAGCCTGAGAACTTACAAACATATTCCTTCCTTCAATAGACCTCAACTGACTACCACATGCTGGGCACTGTGTGAATTACACACAGTGCTGTGGGGTTTCAGCAGTGAATGGAAACTGGACCTCCAGACCTCCAGAGTACTCAGAGGTATTCATTGAGTCATCCAGAGCTAACAAGGACAACTTCATAGCACCCCTACATATCTAGTCCACATTTATCCATTCCACATATTCAGCAACCTAGCCAAGCTTGCTTATCCACAGTTCCCCAAATTAGTCTTATGTGTCCCAGTCTCTAAGCCTTGTTTATACAGATGCGTAAATGGATTCCAAATCATGGTGACTACCGTGTGCCCAATACTGTTCTAAAAATGGAGGGTTACAACAATAAACAAAACAACAATAATCCCTGTCCTCATGAAACTTATGTTCTGTGAAGGGAGATGGCCAAAGGAAAAAAAAAAAAAGTAAAAATACAGCATATCAGAGAGTCAGTCATAGAGGAAAAGTAAAGCAGGGGAAAAGGCTGAGGGGCATAATTTTAAATAGAAAGGTCAGGGAAGACATTACTGAAAAGATAGCACTTGAGCAAAGGTTTGAAAGAGGTGAGTGTGAGCAGTTATCCCCACATTGTGGGGATGCCCACCCCTTCTTTATGTACCTGTTGAAAGGGCCAGTCTCAGATGCTAACTCATCCTAAGCTTTTGCCAACTACCACAACTAGATGTGTTCATTCTCCTTCTTGAGGAACTCGGAAGAACTTTGTTATTCTCTTGTGCCATCTATTCTCAGATTCTGGTTTGTCTCACGCAAACACATGTTCTCATTCACTCGTGAGGTTTGGGGGACAACGAACCAATTTGATCAGGATGACCTAAGGTTAATAAATTGTAGCTGTCTTTACCTTAACCCCGCACAACCTCCATCACCACCTGATGTAATTTGAGGTCGACAGTTGACATTTTTTCAACATCCTTTCACTCTTTCCAACCAAATTGCTGATCACAAACCGCTTCCACATAGAAATTCATGCCTCATGTCCAAAGGATAAAGCTTTTTTTTTTAAAGATTCATAGTACGTTTTCTAATCTGAAGGACAAAAAAATATGATGACACCCACTGGCTTTACTTGAGTCAAGGGGACAGGATGGTAAGGCAAAAACAAAGCAAAACCAATTACCAAATTTAGGTTCAGTTTGATCTCAGGTTAGCAAAGAGACTTTAGAGGTAACATAAGGTTTAGTGTACCTTGGTTATTGCCAAAAGGGTGGTGGAAGGAAAAAATCTGATTTGTCAGAGAATTGTTTGCAGGCTATCTCACTGAATATACACGACCACAGTCCCAGGTTATCTTAAAGGAAAACTTAGCAAATACTGACTACAAATTTGAATGTTCCTAATACTCTTCAAATCATCTGCAATTGTTTATCTCTAATGTTGTTTAACAAAAACTTATGGACAGGCTTTAGGGACTGTCAGTTTTATTTAGTATCCATTTTAAATTTATAGAGCCTTTCTTCCTTTTAGTACTATCCTTTATTCCTCTTGGAAAACCATAATCCTGAAAGAAGTATAATAAACTGCAGAAGGAACCCTTTCAAGAACAATTGTGTTTATAATTTAATGAGGACTTAATTTTTAAATTTTTCTCCTCAAAGAATTTTGTAAAAAAACTTGCTACAATTAAAATAGCTTGGGACAAATCCCGCATCCATCTCCACTTGGGAAGTAAAGAGTTATATGGGTGTTAATTGCAAGTTCAAAGTGACCCTTTGTTCTTAGTTTGGAAATATTTCAAGAATTTCGTTCTTGTACAGTGTAGAAGGATAATGCATAGAAATGGGAAGATCCTTGAAACTAACAGCATTTTGTTTAGAATATAATAGACAAAACCCAGATCACACCACAAAAAAGAAATAGAAACTAATCTGTTTCCAGTCCAGCCACCCAAAGATCAGTTTTGTGTTATGCTTAATTTCTTCCTATGAGAACACTGACTTTTTATTTAAGTCATGTATAGAAAGCACAGGATTATAAAACTCTTATATAACCCTTTGCAATCAAGGGGTTCGAAACTCTTTATAAAATGTTAGTTGATTTAAGTCTCACTGCTCCCAAGCAGGTAAGAAATGACAAGTGATGGACTTGATCTCATTTTCTACATGGAACGTGAGTCACAGTTCACTCTTGAAGTGGAAATGAGCTATCATTTCCTAACATTCGGTTGAGGTGCTGACCTGACCTCATTTCACGTCTCTCCATTTGGAGAGGTACGTTCCAATTTTGCTCTTATTTCTGTTTCTCTAAGGTCTGGCAGTGAGATGTCATAGTTCATGTCTTCATGTTGAACTTCATGAAATGAGGCAAAGGAGAAGCTTTTTAGTAGATAGCTTTTGTTTCTATTTTAAGGGAAGTAAACCTTTAGGGTGTTGGGTCTCAGTACACCAGTTATTCTACTAATGAGTAATTCCTTTTTGTCTTGGCATATACTCGTATAGGGTTCAAACAGACTTATAAAAAGTTGAATTTATTTATTTTTGCATATATAACACAATATATTGAGAATGTTCAAAATGTTTAGAGGACATACAGTTAAAAAATCTTCCTTCCACTCCTTTCCTCACCCAATTCTTCCCACAGAGACAACCACTGATACCAATTTCTTACAGAGATATTGGACACAAATCTGGGAGGTGAGGGAATCAAGATAAATATATATATCTATACAGGCATACCTCATTTTATTTCACTTCATAGATACAGTGTTTCTACAAACGGAAGGTAAGACCCCCTCCACTAGCAAAAACAGTTTTGACTTACTGCAGGCTCAGATGATGGTTAGCATTTTTCAGCAGTAAAGTATTTTCTAAATTAAGGTATGTACCTTGTTTAATTTTTTAGTCATAATGCTATTGCACACTTAATAGACTGCAGTACAGTGTAAACATAAGTCTTATATGCACTGGGAAACCAAAAATTCACGTGACTCACTCTATTGCAATGTTCACTTTGTTGCAGTGGTCTGGAATCGAACCCACAATATCTTTGCGGTATGCCTGTATATAGATATACAGTAAAACCTTGGATTGTGAGTACCGTGGTTTGCGAGTGTTCTGCACGACAAGTGAACATTTCTAATACACTTTAACGTGGTAAATGAGCGATGTCTTGCAATACGAGTAGTTCCTTTCCGGAACAAATTATGCTCGCAAACCAAGGTATTAGTGTATATTTCTTTTCTGCCTTTTCCCATAACTGTAACAAAGCTCTCCACACTTATTTACTGATGCTTTTTTCACTTAATATATCTTGGCAATCATTGCATCACAAAACACAAAAAGCTCCGCTATTCTTTTTCATAGCTGCATAGTCTTCTATTGCAATGATATACCAGCGTCCCTTTACCATTCTTCTACTGATGATATTAAGGTTGCTTCCAGTTTTATGCTGCTATGAACATTGTTGCTATGAAAAGCCTGTTAGGAAATTCATTTCACATACGTGCAGGTAGGATTAATTCTCAGAAATGGAATATCTGGATCAAAGAGGATATGTACTTTCATTTATAGATATTTTTCCAGTTGCTCTCCATATTGACTTTATGGATTCGCACTCCCACCAGAAATGTCTGAGAATCTCTATTTCTCTACATCCTTGCCACAAGGTGTACAATCAAGCTATTTAACTCCAAGAGACATTATAGACTCAACAATGTTTTCTAATGTTCTAAGGAGATGTTTGATATATCAGAGTATATCTTATGTTTTCACAGGTCCACAAATTTAAAATAACTCGCACTTATCTTCAAAAAAGCAATTTTTGAAATTGAACCTTGACATAAAATTACTTGAAAGTACAGGTCCTACCCCGTTTACTATGACCATAGTTTTGCCAGAAACAATTCTGTGTGATAGATTTTTAAACCTCAGCCAGCTAAAAGTTGTTTCAAGAAATACTTCATACAAAATATTTCCAGTTCTATCAAAGAACCTATTGGAGCTTATTATACTGTGATTTGGTCACTTTCAGAAACATTTGGAAATATGTATCTAGTGAAAAGAAGAAAATACGATTTTATATGTGGTATTTAAAGTATATACTCATAGTAGGAGAGGCATTTCAAAAATGTGTGGGTTGGTGTTTGTGATATTACAAGTTGAACTACAGAGAGGATCTGCCAGATAAGAAATTAGCTTTTATGAGATGTTTAAATGTATGCTGCATGTACCATCACAATAGTCTAATACACATCATTTATAGTGCATTTGCAAAGATGTAATTAAGACATTTGATATTCCAAACAAAGACCTATACTCCATTATAATTGTGTCACTGATGTCTTATATTAGTTCTTTCCATTTACAGCAATTACAGGAAATTTTCAAGGTTTTCTTATGAGGGCCGGCCGAGTGGCTCAGTTGGTTAAGAGCTCGCTCAAGAGTTTGAGCTCTGAGCAACAGCAGTTCAAGTCCAGCCCGAGCTGAGCAGCCGCTGAGCTGCCAACAGGTAGCAGGATGGCTCAGCTAAAAAAAAAAAAAAAAAGGTTTTCTTATGGACTCATATGCCGCAAACCCTTGCTGTGCTCCATAGAGAGTAGTGTTTAACAGGGTTCTAAAGTATTAGACCATGTTTAGTTATATAAAAATTCTAGATTAATATTATAATATCAGCAATCAGTAGTTATTCATGACCTTCTCTTGAAAACCTTTGTTCTTACAAAATGTGGCTCTTTGAAGAAACATTCTTTTTCATTATATTAAACTGGAAAGATTAAAATGTGTCTAGATTGGTATTACTAGATATCCATATCACATAAAAACTGCCTCTCATGTATACCCTAAACACTGTTTGATACCATTTATTGTGTTTTTGCAGGAAGGAACTGGTGAGTTTGGGTAAACGCGTTTAAGATTGACTAGTTCGAATAATTTCAGTAGACTCCGGTATTGGTGCTGTCTGTGGTTGTCTGGGACCTGGCTTTGGGGTAATTAGGGCAGGTGTAAAGTAGTCTAGAGTGTGGGAGCTCAATCAGGAGGTGGTTGGGGGTGTAGACTCTGGATTGATTTGAACTTGAAAACATCCCCAGGGGAGGACTCCTCCCAGCCAGCAGGGGGCCACAAAGGAGGTAGGAGGCCAAGGCAAGGTGACTGGGGCATATTATCAGCTTGTCCAGAACAAGGTGCATGCAGCATTTGCCTGCAGGGCAGAGGTTCAAGAATCAAGTTTAGAGAAACTTGTAAAAGCACCAAGTTTATGGAACAGGGTTCATGCAATAATGCAGTCATTCCTCCTGGCTCTTCTTGGCCATTTGACCAGTGTGGTACTTACCCATGACTCTTAGTGTTTTTACATATAATTATATATGTACATGTATCTGGTGTAATTATACGTATATATGTAATACAAGAAATTACACTCTTACATATAATGAATTCTTAGTCAAAGCCAAGTTGCAGAAAGTACAATGATGTTAAAATACCACAAGGTAATGTGGAGTATTATAATGATAATAATTCAGATAAAAATTTTCTTCAAGGTGATTTTCACCAGATCCATCAATTGCACTAATCTGATTTTAATAATGTTATATAATACTTTACAGTGACCCTAGTACTTTTAAAAATAACATTTGAAAGAGGAATTGTTGTGATAATATTTTCTACTTTTGCTGTTCTTTTATTGGCAATATAGATTAGCCATATACATGATGTGTTAAACAAAGGACTTGTAAAGCGTAGCCTGAAACCTCTTTTAGCTCATCATCTAGAAAAAAGTGTATTTATTTAGAAACAAAAATTATTTTTAAAAAAGTAAATTGGGTTTGTGATCTTTTTAATGTATTATTAATTCCATTTGCTAATATTTTGTTGAGGATTTTCACATCAGGGATATTGGTCGATAATTTTCTTGTAGTGTCCTTGTCTGGTTTTGATATCAGGGTAATACTGGATTCATACAGTGAGTTTGGAAGTGTTCCTTCCTCTTTTATTACTTAGAAGAGTTTGAGAAAGATTGGTATTAGTTCTTTAAGTGTTTGGTAGAATTTACCAGGGTAGCCATTTGGTCCTGGAGTTTTATTTATTGGGAGGTTTTTGATTACTGATTCAATCTCCTCACTAGTAATTGGTCTATTTAGATTTTCTGTTTCTTCATGATTCAGTCTTGGTGGATTGTATATTTCTAGGAATTTATGCATTTCTTCTAGGTTGTTCAATTTTTGGGTATATGATTATTCATAGTAATCTCTTATGATCCTTTGTATTTATTTCTGTGGCATCAGCTGTAACATCTCCCCTTTTATTTCTGATTTTATTTATTTGCATCCTCTCTCTTTTCTTCTTGGAGAGCCTAGCTAAAAGTTTGTCAATTTTATTGATCTTCTAAAAAAAAGAATCTTTTAGTTTCATTGATATTTTTTATTGTCTTTTTAGTCTGTTTCATTTAGTTTTGCTCTAATATTTGTTATTTCCTTTATTCCAGTAACTTTGGGCTTAGTTTTTCTAATTCCTAAGGTACAAATTTAGGTTGTTTATTTGAGATCTTAAGGTAGGTGTTTATCACTATGAACTTCCCCCTAAGCTAAGAGGATAGATCTTAAGTTCTCATCACAAGAAAAAAAAAATTATAACTATGTGCAGTGATGGATGTTAACTAGACTTATTGTGGAGACCATTTTGCAATATATACACATATTGAATCATAGGTTGTACACCTGACTCCTTATGTTGTGTTCTAATATAATGTTATAAGGTCAATTATATTTGCTCTGGAGGCATTTGCTGACCCGGAAGTGACAGCTAAGTCTAAGTGGCCATTTGAGAGCCTCACGGGGCTTACCAAGGGTGAAGACGCTGTTCAAGCAACCTGTGCTTTGGGTTGGGATATTAAAAGACAGCACCCTAGGAGTAAGGATGAACCAGGAATATGTAGCCTCGAAACATCTGAATGGTCCAGAAAGTCCCACATTCTGAATTTCATTTAAGGTGACGCCAGATAACTGGTTTCCCCAGAGAACAGACAAAAATCTTCTCTGAAAGAGAAAACCACCCTAAGCCTCAAATTATTTCTATAAATAACTTTAAAAATGCTATGTCCACACACAATCAAAAAAAGACAAATATGTGAGACAAAAAGGTAGCATGAATGTGACCCAGAACAAAGGAACAAAAACAGATCTACATGGTTCCAGATAAGGGTGCAGCATTTAAGCTTCCTGTGCTCATGGAGATAAAAACCTGGGTTATAAAAATGTCAGCAAGAAACTATATAAAGTGATACTGAGAATTGAAAGCGTGGAACTGAAAAATACAAAAGCCAGAATTAAGAACTCGGGAGATAGGTTTAACAGCAGATTAGACAGAGTGAAGAGAAAATTATTAAAATGAACAGAGGAAAATGCCGAGACAGAAGCATGAATACACCAAATTATGAAAATACATAATATAGGATAAGAAACACAAGGGTTCAATAAAAACACCTAACATAATTAATTGGACTCCCAGAGGGGATGAAAAAAGAGGAAAAAGCAATATTTGGAGAGGTAATATATAGTCTCAATTTATGTTCCCACAAGATATTCATTAAGTTCAAAAGCAAAAATAAAAATCAGTGACATACCACATTAGCCAAATGATTATGGTTCATATCACCAGTAATGGGATAAGTCAACATGATGTGCTTCCTGAAATAATGCAAACACACTATCACTTCCCTAATATTCCTGCCAAAAAAAAGCCTTAATCTAATCATGAGAACATATCAGACAAACCGAAATTCTTCAAAATAATTGACGTGTACTCTTGCAAAATGTTCAGATCATGAGACAAAGAAAGACTAAGGAACACTTCCAAATTAAAGGAGACCCAGGAGAGAGATATCAACTAAATGAAACCGGGATACTGAATTGGAGTCTGGTTCAGAAAAGGAATATTAGTGGGATAATCTGCAAATCTGAATAAGGTTTATTGATTAGAGAATACTATTTTATAGACTTTTCTTCTGATTTTTTAAATTGTTATGGTTATGTAAGAGAATATCCTTGACTTTGGGAAATACAGTCAAAAATGTTTTAAGGTCATTGGGTATAGGCTCTGCAACTTAAAATTCCAAAGCGGTGTTAAAAAAAAAGAAAGGGGAGAAGGAAGGAAGGAAGGAAGGAAGGAAGGAAGGAAGGAAGGAAGGAAGGAAGGAAGGAAGGA
>NW_017732751.1:75675-81071 GCF_001890085.2 Hipposideros armiger | reverse complement strand
ATCTTTCAAGCATGAGCTTTGTCTGGGAGAGTTCATCAGCAACAATCACTAAAGGAAATGTTAAAGGGTGTTCTTCAAGTGAAGGTACAACTTCCAAACAAAAAAAAAAAAAAAAAAATCAAAACAAAATAAAATCCCAGAAATGACAAGAATATGGAGTAAAAGCCTCAAAGAACAGGTGAGATAATCAGAAGAACTTGTTTGATGGTAAAAACTACAAATAAAAAAAGGGGTTGCTATAAAAATCAGAAGTCTCCTTTAGGGGTGGGTGTTTTCGAGGATGTGTTTCCTAACCTAGGTGTGGTTATATGGATTTTTAGTTTGTAATAATTCTTTAAATGCTACACTTGTTTTGGTGTTTTATTTTGTAGCAAAATGTCTTTAAAACTTGGCAACACTATAGCAGCCTGTCCTTATCGATACAACATAAAAATGATGAAATGGCCCATCTAACTCCTGAAAGACCTCACCAGGTAGGTTTGAGGTTCAGAAAAGGGTTAGAAAAGCTAGCTCCCACCCATCTCCAGTTAAAGGTCTTACTCTGCCCCTCCAGGAAGCTGCTTTCAGAGGTTCATAATATTGAATTTTCTATAAACTGTAGCCCCACAGCCCTTGCATTGAAATTAAATTTCTATCTATACTCTGCTTTCCTCCATGTCACAGCTGATAAGCTGGTGTCGCTCTCTTTCAATGAGGTATACTGTCCATTAGCAAGTGTATAATTTCATTAGCACAAAGTCCTTCCAAATTGAGGCTGCTCTGTGGCCCAGAACCATTCCTTGAGATAGCTTTGATCAAATCCTTTTTAAAAAGTAAATTGATTTTTTTCACTTAATTTTTTAAAAGGATTTGGTCAAATCCACTTCAATCATCTGCTAACAGGATGGATCTTAAAAGGTCTCGCTACAGAAAGAATGCATTAAAATTACAAAAAGCAAAATAAATACACTTACAGAAACTTTACAATAGGCTAAAAAATGTTTACCACATTATAAAGCTACCATATTTCTAGCTATCTAACCTGAAGTTTCTCTATACAAGTCCCAATAATTATGGTGTTCCCAACGTCAATCTTTAATGTAACTGGCTTCTAGTCTTCACCACTTGTGATCTTGATAAACAAATCATACTTTGGGGCTGAGAGCAAGTGAAAACGCAGAAACCCTTGACATTCAGACTCAGCCAACTGCTCTGATTTTGTTTGAGAATGAATTTCTGTGTCAGAGGGCATTCTGAGTTGCCCATTCACTGAGCATTTCTTTTTTGAAAATACAGCCATTTTTAAAGTATTATTTAAGCAATGGAAGGGTTATAGAGTTCCTGCCATGATTGCAGTGTAATTAGGAATTACATTTACACGTATTGTAACCCTGAGGTTTGTTTTTCCTCTCTGTACAAATTTCTCCCTCCTATCCTACATTTTCTTCCTCTTCTCTCTATTTCAAGTATCTTTCCTTACTTTACTTTTAAGACATTAGATTTTCTGGAATATGAAAACTGGACTCTAAATAATGGTCTGGAGGCATTTCAACAATTTTCATGAAGTTACTGAAAGGCAACACTAATGACAGCCAAACAGCCTGAACTTTCTGTGTTTTTATCTAGATGACACTTTACTTCTTTAAGACTATACTCCTGGTTCGAAGTGTTGTGGAAATATTGCTTATGGGGAAAGGTTACGAGTTCAAATTATAAACTGTATGAATCAAATATACCAGGTTGGACAATTAAGTTCACGAACTCATCCTAGAAAAGTGCTACATGCCTCATTGCTGAATATCCCTATGGTCACGTTTGAAGTACTCCCCTTGGGGAGCTATGCACCCATGCCAGCACCTAGCCACCCTTCAAAGCAATTTTAAACTCTTTTTCTAGAATGGCCATCAGTGCTATTGTTGTATGACCCTTGATGTCCGGCTGTCATCAAAATGTCTTCCTTTCAATAGTTCCTTTATCTTTGGGTAAAGAAAGAAGTCATTGGGGGCCAGATCAGGTGAGTAGGGAGGGTGTTCCCATACAATTATTTGTTTACTGGCTAAAAACCCCCTCACAGACAGTGCCGTGTGAGCTGGTGCATTGTTGTGATGCAAGAGCCATGAATTGTTGGCGAAAAGTTCAGGTCATCTAACTTTTTCACATAGCCTTTTCAGCACTTCCAAATAGTAAACTTGGCTAACTGTTTGTCCAGTTGGTACAAATTCATAATGAATAATCCCTCTGATGTCAAAAAAAGTTAGCAACATCAGTGCAACAATTTCGCGAACTTAATTGTCAGACCTTGTATACCTATATTGCATATTCAGACATATATACAAAAACTACATGTAAGACTTCCAGATATGATGACAGGAAAGGTATAAGTGAAGTTAAGCTTAAACTGCATGTTAAGATGCTTACCCAGAGGAAGGCTTAGCTGAAATACTTATTTAAAACCATCTGTCGATGGGGGGAGGGGGGTTGTTACTTTGTGAAGGTGAAAAGGGTAACTATTGCATTGTTCTGTACACCTGAAACTAACAATAAAAAAATAAATAAATAAAAATAAATAAATAAATAAATAAAACCACTTTCAAATTACACTAAAAAAAAAAACAAAAAACCATCTATCAAGGCAAGAGGAACAACAGACAGAGAAGACGGGGAAACAGCCCCACAGACAGCTAGGAAAGAAAGCAAAATCCCCTACATGGGAGCCCCAGAGCTGGGACTGAAAAGTGAGGCTGTGGTTTCCTCTGCCAGACCTGGAGCCCAAGCAGCTCCTTCTGGGTGCTGTAAGAAGTGGCCCCACTGCTTGGTGGCTACCAAGGAGCTCTGAAGAGCTGCACACGCTTGTCTCTCTCTTGGTGGGTGGGCGAGTCAGTGGGTATATGGGGTGGTGGGGGGGGTGTCTCTGTCCTTATATGAAAAATTTTGCCCTGCCCTTCCCCATCTCTACTTTCTAACTCTCAATCTTTGTAGTTTGCTGTTCTCTGGGTAAATGGAAGAGGGACGAGGATAAACAGTCTTTTAAAAGAAGCTTTTTGCCCTTAGTCTTCAGACACCCTTCAGGCAAACCTTTCTGTCACAGTGATCCTTTATTTGGGTTTTTGAAATTCAAGCACAGCGTGACTTGTGTCTTCTAAAAAAAAAAAAGTGTGGGGAGGGGAGAGGGGGCAAACATTCTGTGAGAGTAAATATTTTAGGTTTGAGGGTCTCCCTAAACCATCCAACACTGACATCTTAGCCTGAAAGAAGCCATAGACAATATTTAAACAAATGAGCATAACTGTGTTCCTGTAAAACTTTTTTTATGAGGCTGAAATAGTCTTTCTTTATTGTTTCTTTTTTTTTTTTTTCATTTCCATTTAAAAATGTACAAACCGTTCTTAGCTTGGGGCCATATCAAACAGGGAGCTTGCCACATTTGGCTATATGTCGTTTGCTGAGCTTTGACTAAAAAGGTAAGCTCTTACCCCCAGGATGCTTTAAAAGTAAGAATTAATGAAAGTAGGGGCAGCTGGTTAGCTCAGCTGGTTGGAACACAATGTTCATAACACCAAGGTTGCCGGTTCAATCCCCGCATGGGCCACTGAGCTGCGCCCTCCACAACTAGATTGAAACCGCTACTTGTCTTGGAGCTGATGGGTCCTGGAAAAGCACACTGTTCCCCAAAAAAAATTGTTTTAAAGAGAAAGAATTAATGAAGGTAAATCAATCCATATTATCTGTACTTTGAGATTAAGTTAGATATAGGTTTTATATCACTGGAACTAACTGTATGTGTTTGATATTTATTGTGCTTGTAATGTTTTAAAAAATTTGACATGATAATCTTAGGGATTAGTTAGGGGGGTTCTCATTAAAATGTATAATTGATTATAGACTTGTGATTTTAAGTTGAAAGTTAGGAGGGAATTTAACTACACTTGTAAACAACAGTGGAATGCTTAGAACTTGAGTCTCTATAATCATAGGTTTAATAACATTAATATTAATAACAATAACATATTATTTAAGTACGTTGAGGTAGTAAACTTGCAGGTATTTGAAGTAAAATTCATTGAATACATTTATGAAAGCAATGTAAAATGTTTAAACGAATTTGATAAACTAAAGGTTATTATTTAAGGATGTTTATCCTGGGCAACTTAAATTAATCAAGCATTTGCCAAAGAACATGGGAAGGTAAACTTCTTATTTTAGATAGAGATTTACAAATGGCATAATAAGAGCTGTATGTTACGCTTGAAAGTTCATGAAAAGGATGTATTAAAGGATATAGCATTACTAAATTGAGGTTTCCTACAAATGCAAATAACTGTGACTAATCCTTTCTGTGCAAAAGCCGTTTGGACTTCAGTACTCATGATAGTAAGAGACCGAGAAGGAACACAATGTCAGGAAGAAGACACCAGGTACAGATAGCCAGAGCAGCCAATTCATTTTGACAGCCTAGGTACAACCCACGTGGCTGCCAGTGATGTTGTACCAAATTGGGATGTGCCCATGATGTCGCATTGTTTCTGTCTCTATAACATGCTCTTGACCCAAAGCAATGGCCAACTCAACCCCAACCACCAATGGCTAATCAGAAGAACTGGGTAGGGAAGGTGATGATGTTGCATTTGAGTCCTTTGAGGAAGGAGACCCACAAGTGTGTTTTAGATCTTCAGCATAATGCTTAAAAAAAATAGATGATGCCCAGAGCTACCTCTGTGTAGAAATGTAGAACAGAAAAGTGGTGTCCACCTGAACCTGCCATCAACTTAACCCAAATCTTTCCTGAGCATATTTTACAACAGAGATCAACCAGCAAACTACAGTCTGGGGTAAAAGCTGACCTGCTACCTGTTTTCATATAGCCTTCAAACTAAAAAGTGTTTTTTTTGTTTGGTTTGTATTTTGTTGTTTTTTTAAATATATTTTTTAATAGTTAGAAAAATCAAAACAATATTTTGTGACACCTGAAAATGATATACAATTCAATTTCAGCATCCATAATAGAGTTTTACTGGAATTCAGCCTCACCTACCCATTGTCATTTTGTTTTTCGCTGCATTCACAATGGCAGAGTTGAGTAATTGCAGCAGGGACCATGTGGCCCACAAAACCTAAAATATTTACCATCTGATCCTCTACAGAGAGAGTTTGCCAACCCTGCTCTAAGTGGAACAACTGTATCATCTCCAGTGAGTTGATATACTGGGTGGACAGTTCATGGCTGTAACGTATTTCTTTTTTTTTTTTTAAAGATTTTTTTATTGGGGAATTGGGGGGATGGGAACAGTGCTGGGGAATTGGGGGAAGGGGAACAGACAAGTTGTCCTTTTGTTCTTCAGTCTAGTTGTGGAGGACGTTGCTTCACTGGCCCAAGTTGGCACCATCATTGCGCTCTTCCCGGGCGAGGCAGATCAGTC
>NW_017732751.1:49626-75535 GCF_001890085.2 Hipposideros armiger | reverse complement strand
CAGTGTCACTGGCCCTCATATGTGGGATCCGAACTGGGGCCCTCTGGCGTCCCAAGCCAGCTCTTAACCATCGCGCCACTCGGCCGGCCCGCAACGTATTTCTTAACCCAGGTGGCCTGAGATGACTTGTTGGCCATGGGTTTGGGGTGGGGATACAGAAGCTGCGAGGTGGTTCTGCCTGCCATCCATGTTAGTTAAGTGGAATGGGTTTATCCTGGAATTAAGCTACTCTCTTGGAAGAACAAGCAGCAGCAGGTTATAGCTAATCTCTTGCTTTCCTTTCAGTCTCAAGAAATTTTAATATGTCATCTGACAAAAACCAATTTGATCCTAATTCCATCAGTGTTGAATACCCCTTATATCTTTGCGGTCTTCAGAGAGAATAAGGAAGATGCCGGTTCTTTAATCAGTACATGGGAGTAGCTGACCCTCCCTACTGGGAACCTCCAGATTCTAGGCTAGGCAAGCCTTGCGAGTCCAGATGCAGAGAAGAATTTTCTACAAAGCTAATGAAATGGAACCTTCAGGACCCCTCCCCTGGACGGCCCTTTCCGATGTGTTCACATGCTCATCTGTATTGGAAAAAGTAAGGTTTTTAACTGTAATCTTTTGAGACCAGTGTCTCATTCCACTTAGACTTTCCCTCTGTCACCTGTGTCCTCCTGTCTTTTGAAAGTCCATGGCATTTGGGAGATGCAGCAGAAGGGAGGTGGTATTTGGGATATACTTCGTTTGGTTGAAGTGCGAGTGTATTTATATGACTTGGAATCCCTTGGTCTATAGTTACTACGAGCTGTCGCCTTCCACCCACTGCGCCAACAACCCCAAAGTGACTTTGTGGGAAGAACAGGGGAAATTCGTAAATTGCTACAAACTTATGCACTAGCTCCCAGGACCAGAAACAGTGTTAAAGAAACAAGGTTTGAAATGTCTGAGGCCAGAAGCTACTCTGTAGACTATTCTTTATATCATCCCATATGTATAATTGTAAGCAAAAGATTTGTTTCTTAAATGTCTGGTCAAAACAGACATTCTCTGCTGTCAGAAATATGATTGATAGTGAAGCACATACGATTACAAATGCACCATATGTTTTTAATGGAAATCATGTGAAGTACAATTTCTGTTTTTAGAATTTGTGTTTTCAGAGCATAAGCCCATGTGGTACTTCTAGCAGAAGGATATCTGTGTGAAAAGGCATGTGTTTTATGCATCCCAACGTACCATATGGAATCAGTGAGCACCTACCACAGTTTGGCCTGATTCAGTCTGGTGGTTCCGGACAAAATGCTTTACAAAACTTCCACTGACTCAGTTAAGTGGCCTAAAGATACTAGTGTTTCAGTGGCAAAGCTATATATATATGTTCATCGATAAGTCAGTTATGGCCACGTGAGAGGAATCTGATTACACAATTACGTAGCTCAATACAAAGTAGCAGCAATTTGAAAATCCATTTCAAGTGCTTTTGTGACTGTGTTAATTTTGCATTTTTTAACAGGACACCTCAAAATTGTATGAACTTCAGGTCCCACATGACCTGGATCTGCCCTGGCCAGGCCCACCCATCTGAGACCCAGTATGAGAGAGGAGTCATACAGGTTTTCCACTCTCCTTACCCTATTGTCTAAATAATCAATAATGCACACATTTATGAAGAAAGAGGTGGGTAGGGGAGACTCTGCTATCACTGTGATTCTTGCTTTTTACATGTCTGCCCCTTTTTCATTCTCTTCAGATGCCAACTGATAAATGTCTTCCGTTGTTCGAGTTCAGATTCCCAGGGCCGAAGGTCTGACTCACCTTCTCATGCCAGACCATAGTATAACTTATAGAGTAGCCTGTGGAGTGGCCACCTTTCCTTCTACCCCAAACAATGGCCATTCTTATGTAAAGAACAACCTTGTGCCTCCCCAGCATCCTTGAGCATCTCATTTAATATCTCTAGTACGCAAATATGAAAGAGAGTTCATGGGCTGCACGAAGTATCCTACTGAAGTTAGAGGTCATGCATTGAAACCAACCTACACAACCCCTGCACCTGTCCACGAGCGCTGGCTCTCTGGGTGTAGGGATGGAGAAGGTCAATTGGAGCATGGGTCTAGCTAGGGTTGGGGTTTGGTGATGAGGGTGCAACAGCATGCTATGGTGAGATTACTGTAAATGCTATCAACCCCAATGTCCAGTTTGGGTAAAGAAAGAATGAAGGCTAAGAGAGAACTAGAAGTCTAGAGAAAGCAGAGGAATATAGGGACTAGATATCTAAATGAGATTAAAGCTCAGAGAGATGAAAGCATGGCTAGGAATTTGTGGTCCAAGAGTGGGAAATGGCAAGTTAAGTTTTTGGAGGTATTACAAGACATTGCCCTTGAAGTGGATACCTGAAGTGGGTGCAGATCTGGGTCATTTGCGAGGTGAGAAGGTGGAAGCCCAGGTACCAGATATGGACATTGAAGCTACTAGGGTATTGTCTGCAGGTGGGGTGCTGGCTGCAGACTAGGAGGTGCCCCACCCCAGTGCGTGAGGGAAAGTGACTGCAAGGTCAGTACCAGGATGGCACAGAGTCAGGACAGATGGTGGTATAACCAAAGAGCATCATCTTTGGAGGAAGATGCTCTCCCACAGGAAAACTAGAGTATTTTGAAGCAATAGAGGGAAGCAAAGAGAATGCCAGGTAGGAGAACACTGGAGGATTGGCTGTTATCCCCCTTGAGATTTGAGCTATTTATCCAGAGATGAGGATTTGCGTTTGCCTCAGGGTGCTCTTCAGAAGCGATCTGGGTGCCTGACAAAGAAATGAAAATCATCAATCAGCTGTGACCATTTAGGAGTGAAATTCTCTCTGAAAACTTAATTCTGCCTCTGCAATAGCAAAGAGGTCTCTTGTTATGGTGACCTGTTATCCCAGTATTTGCAGGAGGCATCCTCCAAAGTGTTGCATGAGGAACCTGGCATCCTCTGAAAAGTCTGTCAAAGTGAAGATGACATTTCAGACACAGGTCTCATCTCCCTGAGAGTCAGGGTGTCTGAGACAAACCTGCAGGACAAAATCAAGCACATTTTCTGAAGAGACCCCCCCAGGTAGTTGATCGATGCCAGCTAATGATTGGTTCATTCTGTTTTCTCTTGGAAAAGAAACTAATAGCAATTAGACAAGTAACCACCATTGAATTTTCAGTCCTGAGGGTGTATTTCAAAGCTGTTCATCCTTTGAAAACCCAAAAGAATGGTGTTTTGTATGGGACTTTGGTTCCCTATCCATTAGCTGCTCTGTTGCTCGATTTCTAGAGTGTTTCGTGCTGACCACGCACCTCTATGTACTGCAAGGTGCTTCCTTTGATCTATCATGTCAGCAGCCAGGGAGGCCCACAGCCTAACGGAGCTCTGACTAAAAGGAGAGACTTCAAAGTGAGTGTCATTTTCAGAAATAAGCACACTCCCCCAGGTCTGGATGGGTTTTTTTTTTTTTTAATCACACGCTGCTGACAGCACATTCCTCATCATCTTTTGTTTTTCTATGTTCCATTATCCTTCCAGTCTTTCCCCTTTGAAGTGTTTATATACAATCTTGACATCTGGGTTTTGAGGGGGATTCTGCAGTGGTTTACAACATACCTAACAGCAGAGCGACACCCTCAAAAAAAAAAAAAAAAGGTGGTGTTGTGTTCCCAGATCTTCTCATTGTCAGCCACCTGCTCTCCGTTACCTTGCCTTGGGTCGTGCTGCTTTCAATGTCTATCTTTAGCTTTAATTCAAATGGCATGACTGATCTAACCAAATGTTACATACTAAAAGGTTTAGGAGGCCACACTGTGATCTTCAATTCATTTCTCAGCAAATGTTTTGTGGCATTGAGTCAAATAATTCTTATGAAATTCCTGTAAAGGCCAGTGTTACCCTTTGTTCTTTGCAATGATTGTCCTGATCATTGTTTAATTAGGATGTGCGTATTGCCACAGTATGGATCAGTTTACATAAAAAAAAAACCCACAGAATTAAATTGATGGTTTTAATCACTAATTAAAATACATTAACATCGGTAATGTGTAAAATTAGTTGAATTAAGCCTTTTTCAATTAGAAAATTTGCTTCATGCAGGAATTGTATTTGGAAACAGACATATAATCCCTCCTAATGGATAATATGGGTATAACCATTTTACTGATAGAACATTCTTTGCATTTAATTCAGCTCTCTATTGCTCTTCCTATGACCTTGAAAGCTCACTCATGTGAGTGAAGAATTCAGTTTTTTAAAAAGCTGTATTTTTGATGCACAAGCAAGAAGACTGAATTAAATAAACTCACACCTTAGATTCAGCCCTTTCTTTCCAAAACACCAAAAGACGCTCAAAAATAACATTAATAGCCACTGCTTAGCTTGTATCCCAGTAGAAGCATAGGCTTCCAAAACATCATCATCATCATCATCATCATCATATAATAATAATAATTACCTTTGGGAACTTAACAGGAGAGTCACAGCAAAGACTTGAGAGAGGAATCTGGGTTTGACCACCATAGACTTCGGCAAGCTTTATACTCCTAGAGACAGAGACCAGGTGCATGGTTGTTTTTGTTTCCTATACCTGTATTTTGTCTCACAAGATGGTAAACTCTCCTGGGGCAGTCATGTCATTCTTTCAACATTAAGCATCTACAGTGTAGCAGGTGCCCATCTAAGCAATGGAGAGCTACAGCTTATGCAGAGAGAGCACTTATGCTGGGTCTCTGCCTGAGGACCTCCTAACTTATATTCAATAGAACTAATTTGAGCCGGGAAAAAGCACTATAAAATGCTCTTCCACATTGACAGCATTGGAGACATGGCTTACCACTGAGCTGCCCCATCCCCAAATTATGGACTAGCCAGCCTTCCATCCCAAGGTGACGACTTCGGCCATGGGAGATGAAGTGGATAAATCATTCTAATTGTGACTCAGTGAAGGCAGTGGACATCAGTTCAAATTAGCACCAAGGGCAGTCTTGAAGGACATGAGCTAAACATGCAGAACTGCAGCTTTAGAGGGGAAGTGTGGAAACAAAAGTTGGAAAGAAGTGGCCTTACTAGGGGACAGGAGTGATATTCTAAGGATCTGAGTCTCAGATCTCCCTGTACCAGTTCACTCAGCCTGCCTTAGGTAATAACAGCCAGGAAAAGGAACTGGATACGAGGTGACTTCCTCTCCCTACCCAATGTCTAGATGTGTTCCCCATCAGAATAGCAGGTTTCCCAGCACAAGCCTGAGAGAATGTGTGTGACCTCCCTAAATAATTTCAGAGGTATGCATCCCCATTTTCTATCCAAAATTTTTTGGAAAAAATTAATCATGGTCACTAACCTTCCTTGAGTTGTTACTATTTGCCAGGTACTCTATGTTCTTACATGTATGACCTCGTTTAATATGAAAACTTAGGTGGCAAATGCTACTAATATTTCTGGTATTACAAAGCTAAGAAGCAGCAGAGCAGGTGACCCAAATGTAGCCCAGGCCGCTGACCCCCGGCCTGTGTTCCAAAACATCTCCCTTAATTTCCCCAGGGACAGTTGCTTAGTGTTCTAGCTAACACCAAAGCATGTTTTTATAGCTCCTGTCTTAATTAAATAAGGAAAGCATGATTTCACATCCTGTTTAGTGCTGGTTTTCATTGTCGTCATCAATCTATTCTTTGAGTCAGTTCAGTGCTGCAGACATTCATTGAGCAACTACTTTGTGCTCATCCCAGTGATGTTGCTATGGAAACACAGCATCGGCCCCAGAGGAGCTTGCCGTCTTGTAGGCGAGACAAAGTGCACAGGGAGTAAACAGAGAGCCATGCCACTGCAGTATATTATATCAGCAAATGCAAGGAGGTGTGATACCAGCTGTATGTGGAACTACAGAACAAATGCAGAGTAAGGAGCCTCATTGAAAATAGCGTCAGTCTAAGAACAGTCATCAGGAAGTCAGCCATCACCAACAACACTTGCTGTGGTGCTTGGATCAGACATTCCCTTAGGGCTAAAAAAAAAAAAAAAGTGGACACAAATCCTTAACAAGACCTGAACAAGTGTAGGGCTTTGAGGATTGAGTGGAATGTGATGGGAGTAAGGGACAGAGACATGCAGAAAAGAGAATATAGGTGCAACAGCAGGAAAGAAGACATAATAAGCCAAAAAACGTTTGTCTGTATCTTTGTTTCCACTTATGAAGTTAGAAGGGCCTAGGTAGGAAGGCATGGACTTAGAGTTCTCTTTCAAGGAACCCCAGTTACTGCTGGTTCCCCTGATCAGTAATGGCGCTGCTCCCCTCTCCCCCAGAGACGGCATCTCAGAGCCCTTTTTAACCTTTTACTCTCATCTGGACAATTGCTAATAGCGTCCTAACCAGTCTGCCTTCTTTCAGGGTCGCTCTGAACCAACCCCAACCCCTTCTACACAATGCAGACAGATTACCTCCCCTAAAGCATACTTCACATCATCACTCTTGTCATATCTTCGTCATCATCACTGCTAGCACTAACATGTGGCAGGAACGATGCTGAGCCTTTTACGTACAAAATCTCATGGACCCTCACACACACACACACAACATCAGCTTTATTCCCATTTGTCAGATGATGGGACTGAGACTCAAATAGTCGAAGGTCCCATAGCTTGTTAAAAACAAAATCAGCAGGGCCGGCTGAGTGGCGCGATGGTTAAGAGCTCGCTTGGGATGCCGGAGGGCCCCGGCTCGGATCCCGCATGTGAGGGCCGGTGACACTGCCCTCCGCAGCTGGGATGCTGGACGGCAGCTCGACCTGGAGCTGGGCTGCCGTGAGTTGCCGGCGACGGCGTGGGCTGCAGCCCCTGTGGCGGTGGGTTGCCATGGGCTACCGTGTGTGGCCAGCAGCCGGCGTGAGCGGCCAGCAGCCGCAGTGAGCGGCCATCCAGAGGCCGGCGACTGATCTGCCTCGCCAGAGAGGAGCGCGGTGATGGTGCCAACTTGGGCCAGTGGAGCAACGTCCTCCACAACTAGACTGAAGAACAAGATGACAGCAACTTGTCTGTTCCCCTTCCCCCAATTCCCCAGCACTGTTCCCATTCCCCCAATTCCCCCAATAAAAAAATCTTTAAAAAAAAAAAAATCAGCATTTGAATCCTGGTCTAACTGCAATGCCCATCTTAGCCAGTTTTCCATTCCGCTTCCCATCTCCCTGTTCAAAAACTTAGTTTTTAAGGCAAGGGGTGGGGGGCACCAAATGTGTTTGAACACACCACTTTTTTACATGAAAAGGTTTCCTCCTAGACAAGTTTCCTGTCTAAATTCTCCCCAAATTCCCCATCTACTCCATGAAAACTTTGTTAAACACTAACTATGGTTAATACCTCTGCACCCAACCAGATGGTGGTAACATTTTGCTCTAAGAGGAAAAGCAAATAATAATTTATTTTGAAACAATCTTAAACTTACAGGAAACTTGGAAGTGTAGAAAAAAGGGCTTATTTTCTGAACCATTTGATAGTAAGTTGCCCCATGACATGGTAGATACTTCTAAGTGGATTTTCTCCCTTCAAGGGCATTCTCCTAATACCAACAATAGGACCCTCAAAATCACAAATTAAGATTGGTACCTTATGATCATTCAATCTTCAGACCCCAGTCAAGTTTTGCCACTTCTCCCAATAATGTCCTTTATAATAAAATCACCTGGTACAGAATCAGGCAGTCGGGTTAAGTTGTCCTCTTTCGTTAGTTTCCTTCAGTCTGAAACAACTTTCATGACCTTGATGCTTTTGAAGATTTCGGGACAGTTTTGTAGAAAGTGTCTCAGTTTGAGTGTGTCAGATGTTTCCTCATGACTAGAATCTGGTCAAACTTTCTCGGCAGAAACATCAGAGAATGTCACTGTGTTTTCATGGCATCCTATCAACAGTACAAGTGTCAGCGTGTCCCGTGGCTGATGATGTTCACTGTGGTTTTTTGATTGTGAAGGTGTCTGCCAGGCTTCTCAACTGTTTTTCCAAGTGCTTTGTAGGGAGGCACTTTGAAATCGTAATAATGTCCCATGCCTCGTAAAACTTTTAATTTATCTCTATATATAGTTATTTATATGAATATGGACTCATGATTCCCTATGTTTATTAAACAGGTTAAATTGATTATTATCATGGTCTATATTGATGCCAAATGTGTCCTATATTAAACCAGTGGGAGGCTGTTAAGTTTTCTTATGTGTCTATCATTCTTTAACTACTTTCTTGTTCAAGAGGAAGTTCCCAGCCCCAACCCTGGATTTAGCCATTTCTCCAAAGAATCCTGGTTCTTTTTAGTGGAAAAATGGCATTTAGAAGCCAAAGTTTGGGTACCAGTTGCTCTCATTGATGCTGGGGCGGACAGAGCTAGGGAACATGTGCATGTGTATACATATACATATACACTTATACATTTCAACATTTACAAGAATATTTATTTTTGTATACACTTTTATATTGAATACCATGGGTTTATATTCATGCTATTTTAATTTTAGTTTGTTTTATTTTTATTTTGTCCTTTCAATGTTTATAATTCCCTTCTTTGGCACTGAGAAACCAGCCTCCTATTATTTGAAGTACATTTACGTATTTGACCAATCCCCCCATCCGTGACCCCCATATGTAACCCATTCCTATCCCCCCCTACCTTTATAAACACACACACACACTCACTCACACACTCTCTCTCTCTCTCTCTCTCACACACACACTCACACTCACACAGTCACAAACAAACTCACACATACTCCAAATACACTTCTCACCCTTTTTGGGCTCTAAGACCCTGTGCCAGGCCACCACAACCCCATGCTCATGCTCGAACACCCAGACTGAGTACCCATCCACATGGGCACTCACCTCTTCCCACTTCCATGCCAACCTTCCATGTAGACACCCTCAGGACCCCGCCCAGGCCCTGACACCACACACTCGCCTCGCTCCTCCACTGTGACACCCTCTTCACCTTTCTGCAGCTCCTTCTGACAGATACATCCTTGTCACCCTGCCCAGGTTTGGGGTTTCCACACCCCACCCCTAAACAGGGACACCTACCTTGCTCTGCCCTACCTCATGGCTTTAGATTTTCTCTTTCGGTCCTTGTTGTCACTTAAGAGCATGATGAACTCTGGCAAGCCACTAACCTTCTCTAGCCCTTTGTCCCTAAGAAGGCACATGGCATCAGACAAAAAAGCAAGACTTTGGAGTCAGAGAGAGAGACCTAGGTTTGAAACTTGTCACTGCCCCTGTCTTGATGTGCTCAGGCTGCTATAACAAAATACCACAGACTGGGTGACTTAGAACCACCAGAAATTGATTTGTCACAGTTCTGGAGACTGGCTGTCCAAAACCAGGGTGCCAGCAGGGTCGGATGCTGGGAAAGGCTCCCTCTCGCTTGCAGACTGCCGACTTCTTGCTGTGTTCTCACTTGGTGGCAAGGGACTCAGAAGCTTTCTCAGACCTCTTTTCTAAGGGCACTCTCCCATTCACGAGAGCTCCACCTCATGACCTAATATCTCCCAAAGCTTCCATCTCCAAATCCTGTTGGGCACCAGGATTCCAGCCTGTGTGTATTTGGGAGGGGAACACAAGCCTTCAGACCAGAGCAGCCACTGACTAGTTCTGTGACTTCAAGCAAACCACCGGCGTTCATTTATAAAGTGGGTGTTGCTGTAGGGATTAAGTGTGCTCACGTGTACACAACGCCTGGCACTGGCAGGAATTCGGCAATTGCTATTGTTGTTTGTAAGTGGAGATCCCTACCTGTCTTCTAGTGTTGTGAGGAATCGTGCTAAGAAATGGGAACTACCGAGCACACAGTAAATGCTGAGTATATAATTGCTGTTATTAATATTATTTATGCCTCCTTGCGGCACATATATTCTGCCTTGCAGGTTTTTTTGTTCATATATAGTCTCCCAACTAGGTTGTAAATTCCTTGAAAGCAGAGATCTTATTGTGCTTGTTTTGTACCCTCTGCAATGGCTCGTGGAGTCCCTGGCATGTATTTTTTTTTTCACTAAATTCATGGAGAGCTTTAAATTATCAAGATTACAATTTGGGAGTTTTGTTCTATAGGCAATTGGTAGTCGTTATAAATTTGGGGTATGGGGAAGACATGGAAAGTGTTAAAGAATGACTAATTGGACAGCTCTATATGTGATGAAGTAGAACAGGAATTGAAAGTGGAAATTTAGAAAGTATTTGGTCAACTATATAGAACCTTCCACATTTGCATGTTTATAATGCGATTCCAAATAAGCTTGGTTTGGGGTTGCTACATTTACTCTCCAAACAATAATTCTTTGTTTTAAACATGGCCGAGGACACATTTTCGTTTGCAATATCTGGATGAATGGGGGAATAGGTAATGAAGCTGAGAGCAGAGGGGAGCATGAAGGCAGTGAGTCACAAAACAGGTGGGAAAGGGGGTCTAAAAGTAAAGTGGGAAGTGGCCTAGCAGGCCATTTGCATTTGGCCTAAAGCCCTGGTGTCACCTGGTTACTTAGGATGTCAATCAATACCCAAGTTAGAAAGTCAGAAACAGTTTAAAAGCCAGCAAACTTCAGTTTCCACAATTTCAACCCTTTCTCCCTCATATGAGCCTCTTCTGGCAAGAAAAACAATAGTGAGACAGAAGGAGAGGGAGAGAGAGTGAGCAGTGATTCTAAAGCCCCTCACACTCGAGTTTCTTCTCACCAAGTAGCAACATAGCTTATTGCATCATACAAGGCTTTCCCTATCCACGGGGTCCACTGCACTGGCCCCCCTCCTCGGTGAGTGCTGTAAGGCATCGCCTGCTTTTGCAAGCTTTGTATTTCTTCCTAGCACATACCGGTACGAAAGAATAGGAAGTCTGAGAAATCCAATTTGAGAAAATGTAGTGTTATCTCACTGAAGGAGACTGTAACTCAGGTTAACAATACAAAATGTCATACATGATGGAGTCTAGCCAGCACGCTTAGAGAAGCATTTCTTTTGTAATTACAGTGTTCTCTCCATTTCATTGTGTGATGGCTTAGATGCAGAGCCCTGCCAAAAGTACATCTGGGAAACAGGATATTTTTTTTTTATCCAAATCATCAGCAATAGAAAGCCCGATGGTCGAATCCTGTGTTTATGAGGCTACAGATAAATTTCCCATTGTGCTGCCTTCTCTGAATGACTCTGACAATGTCTGTGCTTGTGAGCTGTGACATAGAAGGGATCTAGACTAAGGTTAGGGAGGGCCTTGAAAGGACAAACAGTAGGATAAATAAGAAAGCTTGCTTGTATCGCTACACTTGGGATATTGACAGTGGAGCAAGTTCTACTATCCTGTAAAATTATGACAGACTGTGAGCAGAAATCTGAAGATTGTATATCTACAAATCTAAATCCTCTACCTCAGAAAGGAGGGATTATAGGCTATTATAAGACTTGGATAATCTATCAGTTCCGCAGTCATTCCCTGAATAACATAGATAAAATTTCATACTGATCTTGTTAGGTCACATGTATTAACAAACATTAAATGGTGTAGCAACAGATTTCATTGACAATATAGTTATGGTCAACAAGAGAGTGCCAATATATGGGGGCAAAGAGAAATTTCAGCTGACTCTTAACGAAATACAACTCTCCAAAAATGTAATGTATTAAATCGAACCCTAAACATTGGTGCCAGGACACCATAAGGGTCACCCCTCTAATTCACGTGGGCCTCCTTTGCGTTTTGAAAATCAAGGTGAGTCAATATTAGACAGTCTGGAAAACCTTTTGGGGCCAACATAATTTGACAGGGCTTGGTTAAAAGAAAATGTCATCAATTTCACTGACCTCACTTTGTCTTCCATTTTTTATTACTTGACTAAGTTGTACCATTGTCCCTTTGAGCCAGCGTTTAGGGCATGTGTACAGACACCTTCAGGCTCATGATGAAGTGTGACCAGGTGGGAGGGACCAGACTATGCCTGTATGATTTGTGCTGTGCATTTGTTAGGATGAAACACATTGGCGAATGGTTTGCTATAGCCTGTCTTCACTCCGACATTGATTGACAGGGTCTTGCATCAAAATTATGCTGAACCCCCTTGCTGCTGCTCTCTCCTTCCCAAATGACTTACTGCATGAATGGTCCATCCTTTAAAAAGAGTTGTCTACTTGTTCTGAGTAGGCTTAGAAGAATAAAAAGGTTATATTTAGCGATGTGGAGTTTCTGGGTTCCTTTGAAGTTTAGAAGTAATCAATTTGCATTTATTTGCATATTTTAGACAGTACCAAAAGGTAAATTCATTTTTTATTCACTAGACATTTAAAGAGGGTAGTCAACAAAATAGACAAATAGATGCCCTTATGAGGTTAAATTCTAGTCATGGGGAAGAAAATAGGCAAATGAAGATGGTAGTTACAGATTGTGGTAAATACTATGAAAGAAATAAACAGGATTAAATAGAGGGAATGGGATTCTTTGAAAGTTCAGAAAAGTCCTCTTTAAAAGATGATATTAAGGTTATTTATTACCTGTCATGCAAAGATCTCAAGAGAGAAATTCCAGGTAGAGATCATTGTAAGTGCAAAGGCAGGTTTGCCTAGCTGACCTTAGTTGCTTAATGGACAGAAATAAAGCTAGTATGGCTGGAGTGTAGCAAATAGAAGGGGAGCAGTAAGATATAAGCTCTGATGGGCTGCCGTGGGTCGCTGGCGACGGCATAGGCTGCAGCCCCTGTGGCAGTGGGTTGCCATGGGCTACCGTGTGTAGCCAGCAGCCAGCGTGAGCGGCCAGCAGCCGCAGTGAGCGGCCGTCCAGAAGCCGGCGACTGATGTGCCTCGCCAGAGAAGAGCGCAATGGTGGTGCCAACTTGGGCCAGTGAAGCAACGTCCTCCACAACTAGACTGAAGAACAAAACGACAGCAACTTGTCTGTTCCCCTTCCCCCAATTCCCCAGCACTGTTCCCATCCCCCAATTCCCCAATAAAAATCTTAAAAAAAAAAAGATATAAGCTCTGAGAGATACAGCCCAGGGTAAGTTCATACAGGCTTTGGAGGAAAGGATAAAACCTTGGGGTTTTGTTCAGAGGACAGTGGGAAGCCATTAAGAGTTTTTAAGAAGAGGTATGATGTAAGCTAAAGAAAAATTTCCTTCCAGGAATGGACAGTCTTAGCCATCACACAAAACCAATGTGGAAAGTGGTCTATCCCAAGTCTCGAAAGCTGTGATTAGAAGCCCAGTTAGTGTCTATTCCATGCCTAATGCCGGACTCATGAACAAAAGGAATAGGTTAGGATTACTAGACTTTAGAGCTTGCCGGAAGGCTCCCAGAAGGCCAGAATCAGCCTCTGAGCAAGGGCACTGCTTGCTGATGATACTGGTGCCCTGGGGGGGGGAGGGGGGGGGCTTTGAGCAGACCCCCTGCAGAGCTGAGATCAAACCTCTGGGGTGGAGGGTTTGCTGGCAGATGGTGCTGATGTCTGTGAAGTTGCATAATGATGCGTATTCTGATACAGTAGAAAAAAACTGCAAATTGAAACCAACTGCTACTACTACAGCAACAGACACAGAAGGGGCAGCAGCCTCATTACTCCAGAGTGAAATGGAAGCTGCAGGCATCACTTCCACTCATATCCTATTGGTCCAACAGACCTAAACAGGTTTTGGAACAAATGCAACTAATTCTTGGTAAGCATGCAATTCAACTGGTGGGGGCAGAGGTGCACAGATGTCTTATGGAGAGTAGCCTACAGACTCCCAGCATCCAAAGAGCCTTGGGCACAAGTCAGCTTCCTTTCCAGAGAACATGGGGGCTGTTCATTAACCTGGTAATCAGTTAATTGCAGTGCAATTAAATCTGTTCAGGATACTCTCTTAACTGCCGGTGGTGCTCGAGCCTCGGCACTTGTCCCTATCTCCAAAAGCAAAGAATCCTGTTATTTGCCAAAAATAACATGTAGCCCTCAAAGAGGTACCAACTTAATAAGACAGGTTAAGAACCATAAATAGGACTTAACAGGAGTAAAAGTTATTTTTCATTTTCCTCTTTCTTGCCCCGCCCTTGCAAGGTCTGGAAGGACCAGGGTAAGGAGACATGGAGACAGGTGTCTCAGCTTCCGGCTTTCAGAGGAAAGAGTCTTATTCTCCTTCCATGGTCTAAGTGCTAATCTCAAGGGCCAAGATCAGAAATGCTCCTATAACAAAGAACCTAAGCAACAGACCATTGGCCTTGCTCTTGTCTGGGCCTTCGCTTGTCCCACCAAATCCCCTTCATCTTCTTTAAGTTCTGTGCAGGTGCCCATGCATCACTGTAATGCAGAATGCCAGCCCCTTCTGCAGGTGCCCACGTGGTGGAGGTCAGAGGCAGCAGGGACAGGCAAGTTCCACTTTGTCCTCCCTCACCCCCAGCCCTGCTGACCTGCAGTGGCTCCAGGAGACTGGAGACCCACTGCTCCACTGGTTCCCCGGTTCCCACAACTGCATAAAGTCTAGTTCCCATCATGAATCTTTTATTCCATGTCATTTGAACTTGCATAAATAAGGTAGGTTGTGCTATGGAGACAAGTTATGCCTAAACCTTAACAACAAGGTTTATTTCTTGCTCATGGTCCATCCTCAGCTCTGTTCTGCATTGTCTTCACTCTGGGGCCCAGGCTGAAGGAGCAGCCTCTCATTGCTGGTTATCGTGACAGATGGAAGAAAGACAGGGAACCACACACTGTTCTGAGGGCTCTGCCTAGCAGGGACTCCTATCACTTCACACATCCTTGGCCAAAGCAAACGAGAAATGCCTGAATTCAACAGGAAAATGGGTGAACATAAAAAAACAAAACAAAACCAGAACCCTATATGTGTGGGTTTTTCTGACACCAAATACATCTCATCTTTCCACATCAGTTCTGCAATTCTCCAACATCAACTGGGTGTCCAGCAATTTAATTCAATTCCCAGAGTTAGCACAGATCCTACAGGTTAAGGGCTCAGTTCCACAAGACTGCCCATACTTCAGACATCAGCTGCCAATGGGGTGCCTAAGCTGCCCACAGTTCTACCCTGCCAACTGCCTGTTCAGGGGTTCCCACCACTTTCTCCTCAGGTTTGACAATTTGCTGGCATGACTCACAGAGCTCAGGAAAGTACTTTACTTACAACTGCTAATAGTTTATTATCAAGGATACAACAGCCAAATGTGTAGGACAGGGTATGGGGAGGTGGCACTTCCATGCCCTCTCTGGGTACTCCACCCTCCCAGCACTTCCGTGTGTTCACCAACTTGGAAGCTCCCCAAACCCCATCATGTAGGGGTTTCTATGCAGGTTTCTTTTTTTTTTTTTTTAAAGATTTTTTATTGGGGGGTTGGGGGATGGGGAACAGACAAGGTGCTGTCGTTTTGTTCTTTAGTCTAGTTGTGGAGGATGTTGCTTCACTGGCCCAAGTTGGCACCATCATTGCACTCTTCCCGGGCGAGGCAGATGAGTCACCGGCTTCTGAATGGCCACTCCCGGCGGCTGCTGGCTACACACGGTAGCCCATGGCAACCCACTGCAGCAGTGGCTGCAGCCTAAGCCATTGCTGGTGACTCAGGGCAGCCCAGCTCCAGGTTGAGCTGTTGTTCAGCATCTTAGCTGTAGAGGGCAGTGCCACTGGCCCTCATATGTGGGATCGGAACCGGGGCCCTCTGGTGTCCCAAGCCAGCTCGTAACCAACGTGCCACTCGGCCAGCCCTATGCAGGTTTCTTTATGTAGGCATGTGATTGGCTTTTTCCTGGCTATAGGCCCCAATCCTGAAGCTATAATATTTATCTCTCCTCACCCATGAGCCACCTCATCGGGATACAAAAGACAGTATATTCCAAAGGTCTTCAGGACAAAGACCACATGTATTTTTTATTATACCACAGTATGTCACAATAACATATAAGGACACATACACATACACCAACACCCACCCACCCTTGAGGAATCAGGCAGAGTTTGCAGCAAGTCAAGGATTCAGGTTTGAAAATCCTTACCTCTGTCTTTCCATCACAAATAGCTATATTGTCCACTCAGCAACATTTGGGGCCTTAAATTGGACACAAGCACTGTTTGGGGGGTTATTTTAAGACCAATTCATTATTCTGTTTATTTTTATTATTTTTTCTGGAGTGTTCCTTTGGTACTAAAATGCTCCATTTTATTTCAGTTGCAAGATGATAAAATATTTCTTTGAGATATGAATGAGTTGACTATTGGGTCACTTCTGAATCTTGAGACCCAGGAGGAAAATGACTGATTGTTTCTTCCACTTTAATGTATCAAAAATAGAGAAACTTTAAAGTGGTTGTAAGGGATTGATATTGCAAGTGCTTGAGAAATAAATAAAAGATTGTTACAGGTTATTTCCTGTATGCTCATAAAACCACTTCTAGCTTTTAGTTATGGTATAATTAATATCCTTTATATAATGATGTTACCAGAAGGTTTCTCCTTGTTTTTTGAATAGAAAGTTAACTTGAGAACTCATAAGATGATTTTTCTTTACACCTGAAATTGTTTGATTTATCTACTTTTCTCCTAGGCTTATACTTACTGAGTGTATGGATCATATCTTGTTCATTTCTGTATACCTTGCAGTTATCATAGTGCCTGGCATAAAGTAGATACTGAACAAATGCTTATTATATTTCCATAATTCATCTATTTTAAGATGCACGTTTTTCACATTTTAACATCTCTAAAATTGGCATGCATTTTTAAATTGATAATGGCTTACATCACCGTCTGCCAGGTTTGAAAATCTTTAGTGCCTCCTGGTAAAATCAAGAAAGCATCAAACACACAGTGTATTAGATTTGAGGAAGTATGGGTAATTAATAAATTATTAAAAGGTTACCTCTCTTCAGTTATCTATTATAATATTGATTCAAACATATATTATAAAGAGATGTCATCAGTATGGCATTAAATTCTCTTTTGTAGTTTTACTGCCTCACAAATTATATAGTTTCGCTTAAAATTATAGAGTTTATTTCCCACCATCCTTTTTGTGACTTATTCATGCAAATAAAAATATAACTCGCCAAAGGAGTTTATCGTTTTAACCAAGTTGATTAACTTTATCCTGCCATGTAATTAAGTAAGACATGGGCCCTTCAGAAATTTTGTTGTCCTTTCACTCTTTCTTTTATAATTTACTCACAAGTATTAATACATGTTTTACATTAACTCACGTTTTGTATTAACCCTGTTATGATATATTGAGTCCACAGAGTAACATATTCTGCTAAAGACTGGGTGTGTGTGGGGCAGTTATAGGCTGTCCTCACGCATCTGAGCTCTTACGTCACAGCAAAGCCTCCACTAAGCAATTAGCATTTGTCTATGTGAAGCTATGGCCACTATAATACTTTGTCTTGAGCTTTAGTAAGCAACCTATTGCTGCTCTTGCTATTCTACTTGTGAATTTCCATTTATTTATATGTGTGTGCTGCCTTGCTTCTCTCATTCTCCACTTGTAAGCTGGTTGATTTTAATAGCTAGGGGGGGGAAATTTTTCATTAGAAACTGCATGACCATATTTGTTTAATTTGAAAGGATTTGGAAGAATGGAAACTAAGGCAATTTGTTTTAAAACTGTGTTTGTATGTTGTGAATGAAGTATACAGATGAAAGGAACAAGTCTTCTTTTTAAAGCAACAGCCTTTATTATAGTAGATGATCAGAAATGCTGCCTGAAAAAAAAAAAAAAAGAAAGAAAGAAATGCTGCCTGAAATTCTGCACTGAACCATTTGATCAGCTGCAATCTTGACAGGTTTTCTCATAATCCCAGTGGTCTGCAGATGTACATAAAGGCAACTCCTTATAGTATACATGAAAGGTTTATGCAAACGGACCCAAGCTTTTCCAACTTTTTAAATAGAAAAGTTTGTGCATGTGTAGTGCATGCCAAATATGGGAATATAGGTTATTTTCGTAATTGACATTGTGCTCTTGGTCATTTATCCCAGAGGAATAAAAACTTATGTCTATGCAAAAGCCTGTATACGAATATTTCTAGCAGCTTTATTTATAATAGCCCCAAGTTGGAAAACTACACAGCACTCTTCAATAGGGGGATGCTTAATTGTTTTTCAGTTTAATCTATATATTTAAGCATCTACCATGAGCCAGGAATGTGCTATGAATGAACGGGGTGTGGTTTTTGTAGAACCTGGCCATCAG
Organism: Hipposideros armiger; assembly: GCF_001890085.2. Lineage (NCBI taxonomy): Eukaryota > Metazoa > Chordata > Mammalia > Chiroptera > Hipposideridae > Hipposideros > Hipposideros armiger. The sequence continues at coordinate 57,361 of NW_017732751.1, read as the reverse complement.
CATTACCCTGGAACTTGTTAAAAATGTAAAAGCTCGGGTCCCACCCCAGATCTACTGAGCCAGGAACTCTGGGGGTGAGATTATTAAGCTCTGCTGAAGGACCACCCACTGGTCCACAAAAAAGCAATTAACGTGTAGTGTTGAAAGTGTCATATTAAATATGTCTACAAAGCACTCTGGGAAAAGGGAGAAATACCAAACAACTGGGAAAACTAAGAAAAACTGTACAGATGAGGTGACATTTGAACCAGTCTTGGAAGTGAATAGGATTTTCTTTAATTCAATAAATCTTTATGGAGCACATACTATCCTAGTCACTCTGTCAGGATGAGAAAGTTGAATAAACAATAGCTCAGTAAAAGTCATTGAGCAATAACTCAGAAACAGATACACCAAGCTCCAGCTTCTGCCTTTCTCACATGCCTGGGACCATTCCAACGCCCTGGCTCTATTTTTGTAATTACAAAAAGTGATAAGAATACATAAATGTATGCTCTTTTCTTACCTTGGACCCCAAAATTGTAAGAGCCTCATGTCCCCCACAAAATCTGGATCTGCCTCACACTTGCTATGTTCAGGGGTAGAAGGGAGATAGGAAGCAAACAGGACCTTTCAGCAAAGGAAACTGTATAAATCCGCCAGGGATTGGAGCTGGAGAGTGATGAGTTGTGGGCGTGGTTAGAGTGTGACAGACAAGGTGCGTTACCAGAGGGCTTGGATGTGCTGCCAAGGGGGTTGGTCTTTATCCTCTTCCCAGCAGATTTTTCAGTAGGTGCCGAAGTTAACAAAGGTAACTGTAGAAGGAAACAGGTTATTGAAGGGAGAGACGTGAGTCAGTCATGTAATGAAACAGACCCGGAGGGAAAGGTTGACAGTCTAGATTCTGGCAATGGAAGTGAATTTGGGGGACACTTCAGAGAGAGAATCTACCCCGGGGACCAACTGGAAGAAAGACCAGGAAGAGGCATTAAAAGTGACTTTTAAATTTATAGTGTGGGTGGTTTGGGTGCATTATAATGTGGATAATAAACCTCTCAACTCAAAGAAAAATATGGGAGGAGCTGTAGGTTGCCTGGAGAAAATAGCGAACTCCGTTTTCAATCGTGGCATTTTTCTCCATTACGCGTCCATCGTTCTTCTGAAATATATTCATAATTCGAATTAACTACTTTTTGAGAAGAGTTACACATTTGAAAGAAAATTCATTTATACATAGCCTGGTGCTTTATAGTTACACGGCATCATTATTCTAAAACTTGTTATAGTCTATAGTCATTAATTAAATCACTATTTCTAAAGAACATGAAATAGGATTTAAGTATTCAGGCAAAAGTCTGTTTTACTGATAAAATATGAATCAGGCAGGCTTTAAAATAATTTAGCCCCATATTTGATGGCTAGAAAAAGGGCTCTGGACTCTCTGCAAATAGCTTCCAGGATGAAAAGGTCAGAAGACTCCCCTTTTATAGCATCACTAAATGGAAGGAAGCAGAGCAGGTAAGGAGAGAAGCAAGAGTAAGCTTTGCTAGGGTCCAGGTGGAAGGTGGGCGTTAATGGATGGAAATTTAAAGTTGCCTGTCCGAGGTACACGTGACAGAAGCCGGGACTTTTACGTGGAATCCACATCAAAGGACACTAACCAGATTTGGTGCCCGGATGTAATTATACAGATTAGACATTTAGCAAAGCATAAAACTGCATGATGTCTCCAGTGAAAGGTCATCTAAATACCCCTAAGTGATTGTTCACTGAGATGATTCAGAAAGCGTGAACTCCTCGAGGACGAGGGACATCTGTTTGTGGTGCATGAGCTTTGCAGTGTCTGCTGGGCTTCATGACTTATTCATTGCCATTTAACAGGAAAGCCATTGCCAGGGCACCCCGCTCCTAATTTAGTGCTCTGTGTCCTGGGCCATGACACTGCTGTCCACACCAGACAGCAGCTCTGGAGTGCTGTGAGTGTCCTCGGGCCAGCTTAATGGCCATCAAAGAGCTCCTTTCTGTGACTTATAAATTCGTACACCCGGAATTCTGACAGTGCATCTTGATCACATTTCTACTCTTAGGATTAGAAATAGTTGCCTCTTTTCCTGGATTCATCTCAAACCTGGTTAAAGTTAATTCCCCTGGTTCGCTGAATCTTTTATGACTCCTCAAGTAAAGGCCATTTCAGATATGTAGATAGTCACCACCTGCTCAATTGGCGAACAGTCAGGGATTTTAAAAAGTAATAAAGGGGGGCAGGGAAGGGGAGGTGTTGTCTAATGAGTATAAATGAAGAAGTTCTGGAGATCCGTTTCACAACAATGTGAATATATTTAGCACTACTGAACTGTACACTTAAAAATGGCTAAGAGGCAGCGTGAGCGGCCAGCAGCCGCAGTGAGCGGCCGTCCAGAAGCCGGCGACTGATCTGCCTCGCCAGAGAAGAGCGCAATGATGGTGCCAACTTGGGCCAGTGAAGCAACGTCCTCCACAACTAGATTGAAGAACAAAAGGACAGCAACTTGTCTGTTCCCCTTTCCCCAATTCCCCAGCACTGTTCCCATCCCCCCAATTCCCCAATAAAAATCTTTAAAAAAAAAATGGCTAAGAGGGTTTAAAAATACAATAATGGAGGGGTAAAAATTCTCATTCTTATCGTGTATGCCACAAGAAACTCCCAGAGGCCTTTAATGGGTACCTCAAAACTTTAAGATCCCCCAAAGAAATCTACCTCTTTGTTTCCATATTTGTTTTTGTAGAGTTCCTGGTTTGATTCATGGGTCTTTAACTGTATATTTGTCAAACAGAAATTGAGCAGCATATTCAACTGACAGGCATACAAGCTGCCGCAGTAGGAAGCTGTGTGATTCATAAAGCAACCTCCTTGGCGTGGTGCAGAAAAGCAGTGCTTAATGACTCTAAATTCAAAACCAAAACCTGTCCATTCTTCGGCATTCCTCTTCATGGAGAAAAACAAAAACATAAATGATGTGACACAGCCCTTAGATAGACGATCATTTCCATTGTGTTTAAGAATGGAGGTGTTTTTGTTTTCATGCAATCTATGTGTTCCAGGAAACTTTGCGTTCTACAAAATTATACACTAAAAATAGGGCTTTTGAGAAAAAGTGGATTAATGACAGACCACTCAAATCGACTTTATAAACAGAATAGTAACCAAAAAAAAAACCCTAGTAAGATTCTAGTTTAAAAAGTATGATGAATTTCTAAAGAATAAATACCACAATTAACATAGGTTCAGTAAATATGAGTATTCATTGCAGTTTATAGCAGTGGTTTGATGGAAAGGGGTGATGGGGAGTGTTGAGACCACTGAGCTTCGTAGCGACAAGGATAACATTCAGAAGGATCGGGGAAAAGCAAGGAAAGGCCACTTTCAAGACTGAGCAATGGCCGCCCTGAGCCGAGAAGGAGAACATGGGGTGAATGGGGTCGTGACCTGTTGTGCATTCCTCTGTGCCTTCCTGGGCTCCACTGTACAAGGACACTTTGTGTTCAGCTCCTGTAACTTGGCAATCGTGTGCTGGGCAATCATGTATGAACCAATGCAAATTTAGTATTTTGACATTAGCCTGTAATACTACTGTAGATGGAATGTTTGTGTCCCCCCAAAATCCGTACGTTAAAACCTAACCCACACTGTGATGTTATTAGGAGATGGGGCCTTGCATAGGTGATTAGGTCATGAGGATGGGGCCCTCATGCATGGAATGAGTGACCTTCTAAAAGAGACTCCGGAGAGCTCCCTTGTCCCATTGCCATGTGAGGACATAGTGAGAGGATGACCTTATGAACTAAGAAGCAGGCTCTCACCAGACACCGACTCTGCCAGCACCTTCATCTTGGACTTCCTAGCCTCCAGAACTGTGAGAAATTAATTTCTGTTGTTAATAAACCACCCAGTCTTTAGTATCTTCATTATAGCAGCCCCAATGGATGAGGACCAATACCAGCCTGTTGAATGCACTGAATTACAGAAATGCACCTTCTACCAGAACATCCTGTACCTGCATTTGAATAGTTTCTGAAAATACAAATAATATGTAGCTTTGACTCAGGACAAATTGGAAATAAACTTGGTTGTTATCCCGGCATCCACAGTTCTATGCAGTTTCTTTTCTGCAGCCAAAGAAATGACTTTTCCTCTAAAACTGGTGCAAGACTTGACCTTTCTCCAAGAGTCACTGAAAATGAGTAGATGATTAAATGCTACTAAGGCTTATTGATGTACAAAGGGAGCAGAGAAAATGTTAGTGTCTTAAAACTATAGTTAATTTGGTGTTGTCATTAGTGACGACTTCAAAGAGCAGTCCCTAAAGGCACAGGACTTTCTTTAAAAAAAAATTTTTTTAAATTGGGGAATTGGGGGGATGGGAACAGTGCTGGAGAATTGGGGGAAGGGGAACAGACAAGTTGCTGTCATTTTTTGTTCTTCAGTCTAGTTGTGGAGGATGTTGCTTCACTGGCCCAAGTTGGCACCATCATTGCACTCTTCCCTGGCGAGGCAGATCAGTCGCCGGCTTCTGGACGGCCACTCATGGTGGCTGCTAGCCACTCACGCTGCCTGCTGGCTACACACGGTAGCCCATGGCAACCCACTGCCACAGGGGCTGCAGCCTACGCTGTCGCCAGCAACTCCCAGCAGCCCAGCTCCAGGTTGAGCTGTTGTTCAGCATTTTAGCTGTAGAGGGCAGTATCACTGGCCCTCATATGTGGGATCCGAACTGGGGCCCTCTGGCGTCCCAAGCCAGTTCTTAACCATCACACCACTCGGCCAGCCCGGCACAGGACTTTCATAAAGCATGGACCTCCATATCCTCAAGTTTTGCACCTGTGGAGTCAACCAGTCACAGATTGAAAACTGTGTTTTGGATCCATAGTTGGCAATTCTCAGATGCAGAGGGCTGACTATATGCATTGCTCTACACCGTTTTATATAAGGGACTCAAGCGTCTGCGGATTGTGGAATCCAAAGGGTTTCCTAGAACCAACCCCCCATGGATACAGAGAGACAACTGTACTTCAGAATTGCCTAGTGGACTTTTAAAAAGCAATTTCTCTTGGGCCAACCCAGGACCCTTGAAATCAGGGTATCTGGCAGTAGATCTCAAGAACCTTCATTTTGTTAAGATATCCAGGTGAATCTGATGCTCTCTAAAGTTTGAGAAGCAGTAATATAAAGGTTTTTTTTGCCAGGTAATACAAATGGACATAGTAGATAATAATTGTCTAACCGTGTATTTTTCAAAGTATGTACTACTTAGACTCTGATACATCCTCATGACAGGCACTGGAGGGAGGAAGTCATTGCAGGAATAGACTTATGCAAGTGCTACCTGATGTTGTTAGGTGATATTACACCTGAGCCATTGATCTGCAGTGTGCATCTATTCCAACAGGGCATTCAGGTCTTAAGTTCAAGTCTTTAATCTATTTTGAGCTGATTTCTATGTATGGTACAAGATACGGCCCAGTTTCATTCTTGCATGTGGCTGTCCTATTTTCCCCACCACCATTTATAGAAGAGATTATCCTTTCCACATTATTTTTGGCCCCTTTGTCATAAGTTAATTGACCATATATGTGTGAGTTTATTTCTGGCTTCTCTCTTCGGTTCCATTGATCTGTGTTTTTATGCCAATACCATCGTGTTTTGATTACTATCGCTTTATATTATAGTATAGCTTGAAATCAGAACATGTGATGACTCACTGCTTTGTTGTTCTTTCTCAAGATTGCTTTGGCTATTCAGGGTCTTTTGTGGTTCCATACAAATTTTAAGATTGTTCTCTTTCTGTGAAAAACGCCATTAGAATTTTGCTAGGGACTGCACTGAATCTGTAGATTGCTTTGTGTGGAATGGCTATTTTAACTATATTAATTCTTCCTATCCATGAGCACGGTATATGCTTCTATTTATTTGTGTCCTCTTCAATTTCCTTCTTCAGCGTCTTATAATTGTCCTAGTATGGGTCTTTTACCTCCTGGGTTAAATTTACTTTAGGTATTTCATTCTTTTTGGTGCAACTATAAATGGGATTGTTTTCTTAATTTCTCTTTCTGATAGTTTGTTATTAGTATATAAAAACACAACTGATTTTTGCATATTGATTTTGTATCCTATAACTTTGCTGAATTCATTCATTCTAACAGGTCGTTGGTGGAGTCTTTAGGATTTTCTAGATATAATATCATGTCATCTGCAAATAACGAGTTTTATTTCTTCCTTTCTGACTCAAATGCCTTTTATTTCTTTTTTCTTACATAAATATAACCTTCTAATATTGTTCAGGGGTTAGAACAGAGTCATGAAAATTAAACTGTCACTTCAGGAATGAATGTTCTTGGTAGCTGAAAAATCTTAATCAGCTGAACATTTGGAATTTTTTAATCCTTTTAAAAATTAGCAGTTATCTTCAATCTGAAAGAACCACACTTGGCTGTGAGTGTGTCTAATCTTTCTAATATTTCCCCTTCTTACTGCTTTCTCCCTCTCTCTCCCTCCCTCCCTCTCTCTCTCTCTCTCTCTCTCTCTCTCTCTCTCTCTCTCTGTCTCTCTCTCTGTCTCTCTCTCTCTCTCTCTCTCTGTCTCTCTCTCTGTCTCTCTCTCTCTTTCTTCCTTCCTTTTCTTTTTTTCTTTCTCAGCCATTATCTTAAGCAGATGCCCTGACTCCAAGACAGAGGGGTGAAGGTGAGGTTGTAAGGGCAAGCAGTCATGCTTACCTCTGGTCCCATTCAGGATGTGCAAAATTACATGATTGAATGTTTTTTGTTCCAGTTGACCTAGAAATAAGATGAACAAAATAACCACTTCTATTACTATCTAAAGAAAATCTTACCTAAACGAAGCCCAATTCTCATTGAGCCTAGAATAAGTTGTTGTTTAGCTAGAAAGAGCACAGCACCCAGGAGAGCTAACACTTACATTTACAAGTACACATCTAAAATGCCTCATTATTAAATTCAGTGTACTCAGCCTCAAAAACTTCCAAATGCCCTTATGCCCGGTGCCTATAAATGCCCTTCCCCCTTCATTCACAGAATTTAGAAGAAATATCAGTAAAAGATAAATTCCATGATACCCATTTGGTGACTACCAGCTATAGGAAGGAGAGCAATAACATCTGAATTTAATGACAACCCAATGGAGTCAGGAACAGCTGAAGGGGGCATACAGTTATTTAGAGGAAAGAAAAGGGAACATAGTCACGCACAATCCCAATGCTGGTAAGCTCAAAGGAATATTTAACACAAGATTCTCAGAATTGTCAGTTGATACCAACAGTTGCCAGATATCCCACTGTTGATCATGGGCTAAGCCTCCAGAGCATTGCGTTCACTTCAGCATCGTAAGGCTGGTGGGCTACACTGATGTGTAGCTCTCATCATTAGTCCTTCTTGGACCTTAGAGACAATCCACAATCCAGAGTGCAGGAAAGATACAGTGGGGTGTCAGCAGCAACAAAGTCAAACCAGAGCCAGGGCCATACGACTGTGCAAAGCCTTGCTTGAGCATGTGGGTATATACGAGGTCTGACAAGTTCGTGAATTTGTTGCACCAATGTTGCTAACCTTTTTTGATATCAGAGGGATTATTCATGATGACTTTGTACCAACTGAACAAACAGTTAATCAAGTTTACTATTTGGAAGTGCTGAAAAGGCTGCATGAAAAAGTTAGACAACCTGAACTTTTCGCCAACAATTCATGGCTCTTGCGTCACAACAAT
>NW_017732751.1:0-49621 GCF_001890085.2 Hipposideros armiger | reverse complement strand
CCAAGTTTACTATTTGGGAGTGCTGAAAAGGCTGCATGAAAAAGTTAGACAACCTGAACTTTTCGCCAACAATTCATGGCTCTTGCGTCACAACAATGCACCAGCTCACACGGCACTGTCTGTGAGGGGGATTTTAGCCAGTCAACAAATAACTGTATTGGAACACCCTCCCTACTCACCTGATCTGGCCCCCAGTGACTTCCTTCTTTACCCGAAGATAAAGGGAATATTGAAAGGAAGACATTTTGGTGACATTCAGAACATCAAGGGTAATACACCAACAGCTCTGATGGCCATTCCAGAAAAAGAGCTCCAAAATTGCCTTGAAGGTGGACTAGGCGCTGGTGTGGGTGCATAGCTTCCCAAGGGGAGTACTTCAAAGGTGACTGTAGTGATATTCAGCAATGAGGTATGTAGCACTTTTTTAGGAGCTTGCAACCCTAATTGTCACACCTCATATATGGTTTATTCAAAAGCAGACACGCCTGGATTCAAAGTTCCAGCAACACAGTAGAAGCACCAGTTTGCTCAATTAACTAAAAAAGCAATGTAGAAGAGACATCTAATAGGTGCCCAGCTACCTATTGTGGGAAAACCAGATTACCAGAAATATACCACCTCTAAAAGCCTATGTCCTTCACATTTAGAAAAGTTTCTGGAATGTAAGAAAAAGTATGCCACAAAGCAATCTGCCTTCAGATATTCCAGAAAGAGTAGTTGTGTTTTTGACATTTGTTTCCTGAGGACGCAAACTCATCAGTAAATTATTGGTGTACACACACATTGGAATGGATCTGTAAGTATCGACTTGAAAAATGTCCTTGGTACATTGCCAAGTGAAAAAAAAATTTTTTTAAATGCCTAACAATTCTGCTTATTAAGTAGTTAGGTCCAAATAACTTAATAGTGATATACTCCGGGTGTTTCCCTTTAAAAGTTTAAACATCTGTGTGGTATTGATTCATTCTGTCTTAATTTACCTTTTGCTGATTACTAGTGAGACTGACTCCACCTTCTCGTAATGTTACTAGTTACCTGTCTCTGATGAACAGGCAGGTTTCCAAGCAGAGTCTATAAAAGAGTTGATAGGAATGAGGAGGGGATAAAAAACTTTGTAGATGGCAAAACTGGGTAGCGTTCTCTGCCAGAAATCAAACATTCTCTTGTTGAATTCAAATGGCTTGAATTATGGGTCTTTTTAGTTTTGTATTCACCCCAGTTTGTGTGTGTATATATGTAGTATAATTTTATCAAATATATATATATATATATGTACAAATGTCATACTATACATATCATTCTTTTTTCCAATTTTATTGAGATATAATACAAGTTTGTGTAAGTTTAAAGTATACATGTTCTTTTGACATATATGGCAAAATGATTACCACCATAGCATTAACCAACACCTCCATCACATTACATAATTACCATTTCCTTTTTGTGTAGAGAACATTCAATATCCCGTCTCTTACCCGTGTTAACTATAATCACAAATCGATGCATTAGATCCTCAGAACTTATTCATCTTGTAACTGGGAGTTTGTATCCTTAGACCAGCGTCACTCCATTTCCCCCACCACGCGCCCCCTGGTAACCAGGATTCTACTGTTTTTATAAGTTTGGCTTTTTTAGATTTCACATATAAGTGAAGTCATGCAGTATCTGTCCATCTCTTGAGGACAGATAGTTGTCACACACTTAAGGACATTATGCTCAGTGAAATAAGCCACATTGTCACAAATGGCGGCATTTCCTTCTTTCTCGTGGCTGAATAATACCCATTGTATATGTATGTACCACATTTTGTGCATTCATCTGTACACAGATTGTTTCCATGTCTTAGCTATTATGACCAATGCTGCAGTGAACATGGGAGTACAGGTATCTCTTTGAGTTCCTGTTATCATTTCCTTTAAATATATGAGGTATGATCAAACAATATGGTGAATGTTTAAATTTTAAAAATGTATGTGGTAAAAGACACATTACTATTAATCCCCCTCAAAATACTCCCCCTCGCTTCAAACACACTTATCCCATCGTTCTTGCCACTTCCTGAAGCAGTTCTGGAAGTCCTCTTTCTTGAGTGTCTTTAGTGGCGCTGTCGTGACTGCTTCCATGTCCTGAATCCATTCAAAACATTTAACTTTCATGGTCATTTTGACTTTTGGGGAAGAGCCAGAAGTCGCATGGTGCCAGATTCGGTGGATGAGGACATAGAGTAATGTTTTTAATTGGCAGAAATTGCCATACCAGAAGCGATGTGTGACACCGAGAGTTGTCATGATGGAGGATTATTTATTGCACACTTTAAAACACAACTGTCAGCCGTAGCTCACACCTGACTGACTGCACCAAACAAGTCAAAATTTGCTACACACTGTCACTAAGGTTTGAGGCACCAATTCCCATATTGAAAATCCCTGCCTTTCCATTGGGTGGCATTCGGCAGCAGCAGTCACCATATTTTGTGATCACAATGGAAAGGCTGCATGTCACCCATCACTTCTGGTATGGCAATTTCTGTCAAATAAAAACATTATGGCGCTGGCCGAGTGGCTCAGTTGGTGAAGAGCTCACTCAGAAGTGTGAGCTCTGAGCAACAGGGTCGCTGGTTGGATTCCCAGCCTGAGCTGAGCTGCTGCTGAGCTGCTAACAGGTGGCAGGATGGCTCAGCTAAAGAAACCAAAACAAAACAAAAAAATTACAGTGTGTCCTCATCCACTTTATTCACCAGATCTGGCACCATGTGACTTCAGCCTTTTCCCCAAAGTCAAAATGACCATGAAAGGTAAATGTTTTGAATCGATTCTGGACATTGAGGCAGCCATGACAGCGCAACTAAAGACACCCATGAAAGAGGACTTCCAGAACTGCTTCAGAAAGTGGCAGGAACGATGGGATAAATGCGTTCGAAGTCAGTGGGAGTATTTTGAGGGGGATTATTGGCAATGTGTCTTTTACTGTAATAAATTTATTTTATTTAAACATTCACTGTATTTTTTTATCACACCTCATGTACTCAGAAGTGGGGCTGTTGGATCATTTGGTAGCTCTGTTTTTCTATTGAAGAATCTCCACACTGTTTTCCATAGTGTCTGTACCAATTTTATCATTATATAATGACCTTTTTTCTTGCCAAAATTTTTAATTTAAAGTCTACTTTTTCTAGTAGTAAGCACAGCTACTCCTGCTTTCTATTGAGGTCCACTTACATAGAATATCTTTTTCCATCCCTTTCCTATGAGATATGAGTCCCCTTAAGCTGAAGTGGGTCTCTTGTAGGCAGCATATAGTTGGTTCTTATTTTTTATGCATCAGCTACTCTGTCTTTTGATTGGACAACTCAATGCCTTTACATTTAGAGTAATTACTGATAGATAGGAGCTACTAATGCCAGCTTATTAATTCTTTTCTGCCTGTTTTGTGATTCCGTTGTTGTTCTCTTCCTCTATTGCTGCCTTCCTTTGTGAATTGATAATTTTCTGTAGTGGTATGCTTTTATTCCCTTCTCTCTATCTTTTGTGATACTATCATAGGTTTCTCTGTTTTGTGGTTAGTACTGTGAGGCTTATATAAAGTATTTTATATACACATATATACCTATGGTCTATTTTACTCTGGTAACATTCAACATCAATCATATGCAAAAATTCTGCCCTTTTACTCACTCCTTTTATGTTATTGATATCATAGTTTATATCTTTTTATATTGTGTATCCATTAACAAATTGTTGTAGCGATAGTCCTATTTTAATACTAACACTTTTGTCCTTTAAATTTATACTGCAGTTAAGTAGTTAACACACCATCATCATTACAGTGGAAGAGTATTCTGAAACGGACTATATGCTTACCTTTTCCAGAGCGTTGTATATTGTCATATACTTTTATGTTGCTAATTAACATCCTTTTGTTTTAGCTTGAAGAACTTCTTTCAGCCTTTCTTGTAAGCCAGGTTTAGTGGTGACTTCCCCCAGCTTTTGTTTATCAGAGAAAAATCTTTATCTGGCCTTCATACCTGAAGGACAACTTTGCTAGGTAAAGTGCTTTTCATTGATAATTTCTTTCTTATGGCATTTTAAATATATCACCCCATTCTCCTCTGATTGCAAGTCCTCTGCCCCAAATCCACTAGTCGTAGCCTAATGGGGTTCCCTTTTAAGAGACTTTTTTTTCTCTTGCTGCTTTAAAATTCTTTGTCTTTGATTTTAGACAATTTATTTTAATGTGTCTTGAAGAAGATCATTTTGGATTGAAATTATGGAATGTCTATTAGCTCCATGAACTTGAATGTCCAAATCTGTCCTCAGGTTTAATCTCTCAAAGAGTGTTGTTTAAATAAGCTTTCTGCCCCTCCTCCCTCTCTTCTTCTGATAGTCCAGTGACATCTTTATCATTTCTTTGTATGGTGTCCCATAGTCTTTCTTCATCCGTTTCATTCTTTTTCCTTTTTGCTCTTCTAATTGGATAATTTCAGCTTACCTATCTTTTAGCTCACTGATTCTCATTTGGTCAAGTCTGTTGTTGAAATTATTGAATTCTTTTGTTCAGTCATTGTATTCTTCAGCTCCAAAATTTTGTTGTTGTGGTTTTTTTTTTAATGTTTTCTATCCTCTTTTTGATCTTCTTGTTTTGTTCTTATGTTGTTTTCCTGATGTCATTAAATTGTTTATTTGTGTTCTTTTGTAGTTCCCTGAGCATCTTTAGAATAATTACTTTGAATTCTTTGTTGGGCAATTCCTGGATCTGCATTTCCTTAGGGCCAGTGACCAGAGGTTTACTGTATTCCTTTGCTGGAGTCATGCTTCCCTAATTCTTTGTGATCTCTATAGCCTTGCATAGGTGTAGGAGCATTTGAAGCAGCAGCCACTTTTTCCAGATGTTATGAACTGACTTTAGTAAGGGAACACTTCACTTACAAGTAGGGGCATGCTGTGACCCTGGGTCAAGTGGTGTAGTGGCACTAGGTCCAGAGGGACATTATAGCTCTTCAGCTTGGGCTACTGGAGTCCACAGCATCAATGACTGTATGACCCTTGAAGAGCACTGTTGGAGGTCCACAGTGGCTGCAACGGCTGTTGGAATTCTCAGCAGCACCCCCAGGTTCAATGGCTAAAGATTGGAGCAGGGAGCGGTGGTGGCCAGAGCTTGTAGGATGCATACACTCGGCTGCAGTGGACAGCTGCAGGTACCTGTGTAGTGGAGGGGCCAGATGCAGATACACTCATAGTGGTGGAGACCAGGGCAGGCAGGGAGGGCCAGGGCCAACTGCGGGCTCACTGGCAGCTGCAGAGGCCCTGGCTGCCAGCATGCTCTCCCAGGACTGCACACTCTCCCCCTGGGTATATGCACTGCAGCGGATGCCAGTGACAGGGACTGGGCTGGGGTTTGCAGCTGGCGAGGCAACAGGTGAGTATAATATTGAAGACTAGTGACAGAAGACATGCCCTGATCCAGGCAACAAGCATCTACAGGGGCCCTGGTTGTCAACATGCCCTCCCATGACTTCACCATCGCCCCCAAGGTTTGCACAGTGCAGTAGAGGCTGGTGACAGGTGTCAGTTCAGTGGCATGCAGCTGGAGGTGCAGCCATAAACGCACACACTGCTATAAGGGTCAGCCACAGAGGTCTAGGCTGGCCTCCTGTACTCACACAGCCATGGATCTGGCCGCTGGTGCAGTTTCCAAGCTCCAGTGGCAGAGAAGAGTGAGGGAGCAGGCAGGGACTCGAGCAGCTAGTACCAGCAAATGTGAACCTGGGGGGGCAAACGCTGGTGAAACCCGCAAGAGGCTTGTGGCAGCTGTGCTGGCAGTTGATTCCTTCTCCAGGGCTTGGTGTGGTTGCCTGAAACGCTGCTGGATTTATCTGTAGAACAGGTATGAACCTCGATTGCTCCCACTGAGTGGCTGCTATTGCTAGCCAGTGCTTTTCTTCCTTGTTCACAGCCATCTCTGTACATCTCAGTTTTACTGGTCTGGGTGGGATAAAACTGAAGCAGGACCTCTGTGTGGTGCCCCCAAAAGACTGGGGGACCTGTCACTCACCCTGCAAATCTGGTTGTTCACCTTTCTTGGCGAGGAGAACTCCTTCTAGCTGAGAAGTCCCCTCTTGGCACTGAGCAATGCCAAGGGGGATGGGTGCTGCAGGCAAAATGAAGCTGCCTGCCTTCTCTTCCTGTGCAGTTGTTCTCATGGTTTTTGTTCCACTGTGTTGCTAAACTTTCTTAAGTGGGCTCCAGAGCTCTCCCAGAACTGTTTTTGTTTGTGGGTATCTAATTGATCTTTGTTGGAAGGACAAAGGCTGAGGTCTCCTATGGCGCCATTTTGGTGATGTCACCTATTCCTACTATTCTATAATCTGCTTTTTCACTTAATGTTATTTTTGTGAAGACATTACAAAGTCAATAAGTACATATTTATGTGGATGTGTGTATATATTTACATTGGTATTACATCCCTAAATGCCGCTAATCTTTGAAGTCTCACGGTTTTCCTGAATCAGTTCTCTTGGCTTTTCTGTAGACAGTGGCTTATGAATAATGACAATTTTGTTTCTTCCCTTCTGATTCTTAGCCTTTTGAAAATTGATTCTTTTGCTTTAGTAATGACCCTCAGTATGAGTCTATGGAATTGGTGTTAACAGGACATTTACTTTGTGTCTGTCTTTAAAATGAATGCTTCTAACACTACCACTGTATATAAATGTTCGCAGATTTTTGGTAGATACCCTTTAATAAGTTAAGGAAATATACTTTTTCATTACTAATTCTACAGATATTTTATAACTAATAGATATAGAATTTTGAAAGTTATTTTGCTGAGTGTATTGATATGATCACATGGTTTCTTTTCTTTAATACATTACTATTAATATGACAACATACATTAATAGGTTTTCCTAACGTTAAACTGCAACTGTATTTAGTCGTGATTTTAGTATGTTTTTATATTTCGCTTGCTCATAGATATTTTTAGGATTGGCATCTATGTTCATAAGTAAGATTAGCTTATAATTATTTTCCTCATGCTATCCTTGTCTGGTTTTTCTTATCAAAAATTATACTAGCCTCATGAAATAATTTTAGGGCATTTCTTCTTTCTCTAAACTCTGGGAGTGTTAAAATCAGATTGGGATAACATTACGTATTGCATATGTGTTAGAGCTCCCCTGAGTCCTGCTATTTTGTTTTGGGGTTTTTTTTGGGGGGGGGGTAGGGGTGCTGCCATGTATGATTTAGGACAGGGGTTGGGAAAGATGAATTTTTAACTACCAATACAATTTTGTCAAATGAAAATAAATCTATTCAGGTTTTTTATAGCTTCTTCAGCTAATTTTTTAAGTTCTATTGGTAAATTATGTTTTCCTATGAAATTTTTCATTTAAGTTTTCAACTGTATTGGTTTAGGATTGTTTATAGTATCCATTTTTTGTTGATTTGATGAATCTGAGTTTACATCATTCTCCTTGCTAATACTGGTCATTTGAATCTTTGTCCTTTGTTCTTAAACAGATTTGCTAACAATTTTTCTATTTTAAATGTCTTTCCAAGACGAACTCTTGTGTTTTGTTGAGTCTCACTATTACTTTTGTTTTCCATTTCATCACTATATCCTCAGAATGCCCTATATTCTTCATTTTTGTAGTTTATACTATTGTTCTTTTTGTAACCTCTTGATTTAGATATATGACATCAATTTCTCATCTTTATTCTTTTGCAACATGAGCATGTAAGGTCATAAATTTCTCTCAGAAATGTTGTATTTAGTTTTGATTTGGTTCTAATTTTACCTCAGTGTCTTTTTTAACCCACAAGTTATTTAACGACGGTTTTTAAATTTCTGAATGTAGATAGATTTTTGCCACTGGTTTCTAAATTTAATTATACTGTAATCAGAGAACATTTGTTTGACATCCATTCTCTGACATTTGTTGAGACTTGTTATATAGCCTGCTACTGAGTCAATTTTCAAAAATTTCTGTGTGTGCTTGGGAAGGAAATCTGATCTTTCGGTTGCTAACATATACTGAGGATTTATAATTTACAATCCTTATGTTATTGTCAGTTTTTCCCATGTATATTTTGATGCTGTCATATTGGATGCATTTGGATGAATAGTATTTATATCTTCCTGGTAAATTGAACAGTTTATCAGTTGTTTTTAAAAAATCAGCCAGATGGTGTGCAGATTTTCACTTAATCTACCTATTTTCCATCTAATGTTGTACTCCCAGTTTCTTTTTTTTAATTAAAATTTACCGGGGTGATAGTGGTTAGTAAAATTACATAGGTTCAAGTATACAATTCTGTAATACATCATCTATATATCACATTGTGTGTTCACCACCCAGAGTCAATTCTCCTTCCATCACCATGTATTCGATCCTGTTTACCCTCATCTACCACCCCTGCCTCCCTTACCCTCTGGTAACCACTAAACTGTTGTCTGTGCCTATTTGCCTATGAGTTTTCATTTCTTTCTTTGTCTTGTTCCTTTGTTGCTTTCAGTTTTACATCCCACATATCAGTGAAATCATATGGTTCTCAACTTTTTCGGTGTGATTTATTTCACTTAGCATAATAATCTCAAGATCCATCCATGTTGTCCCAAATGGCATTATTTCATCTTAAGACAGAATAGTATTCCATTGTGTATATATACCACATTTCTTTATCCAATCATCTATCGTACTCCCAGCTTCCTCTATGTCCTGTATCAGCACTTAAAAGCCCCATTTTCACTTTCTCCAGAAAACATATTGGGTTGTCGGGAAAGTCATGACGTATTTTTTTCTCTGTTTTTTGTTGCAAAAATGCATCATGACTTTTACAACAACCCAATATTTTCCTGGGCATCTGGGAGGGACCTTTACCTGAGAGTGATGTTGGTGCATAGAAAATTTAGAGTCCTTCAGATTTTTGTAAGGTCCTTTTGTTTTGTGTCACCACCTCTTTACCCCCATCTCCCTACTCCACAGTAATACCAATCCCTGAGACAGTCCTGAGCTTCTGTGGAGCTCATGAACTTGCTTTTCATTGATATCCCACACCTCATCCCTAGCTGGTTAGATTTGAACTTTTTCTGATCAACTAAGTCATTTATTATGCCTCTATTTGCTTGGCATCTTTATATTTTATTGTTCAGGTCTATAGCTAGTATCATCAAAGGTAGTGTTTCTCTTTCAAGTTCCCCTTGTTATTTTGGAGGTGACTGTGTGTGGGGGCGGGGGGAGTGGGATGGCAATATCTTTCTTCCACATCTTGAAACAGGAATTCTGTCAATATAGAAGAAGAGCATTATTACTTAAGTCAAGATCAAATACATGGAAGTTGGTTAAAAGAACTTCTTCTGAACTTTTATTCACTAAATAAACCATGAGCATGCTTATGTATAGCACCATCAACTAAAAACCAAATCTAGGGTTAGGAAAGCAGAGGCTTTATTCAGAAAGATTACTGAAATATGGGAAAAGAGACGATTGCCATCGGGCGAACGTGCCAACCGTAAGATCTGTAAGTCTCAAAAGTTAGACAGAAAAGGGCTTTCTTTTATGGAGAAGAGTGAACAAGGCTAGAAAGAATCAGGGAGTGGGATAAACAGGTGGAGATGGCTTGATCAGACAGTAGATCAGAGAACGTTTCACCGCGGGGGCAGCTGATGCTCAGGAGAGGCAATTAGGAAGGGGCTGTGTGTGTCAGGACAAAGTTGGGTAAAAGTTCAGGGGCCTAGCGGAAAGAGAAAAGCTTAACTAACACTTGGTCAAGTCAAGGTGGCAGGTAGTTTGTCCGGATTGATCAGTGGGGACAAACAGTTCAGCTCATTATTTATGAGGCAAAGAATGGGAATCTGAGGATCTGTGTCTGGTTGTCATCGATTATTAGAAAGAAAGAAAAAGGTGAGGGGAATATGTGAGTCTTTTCTAAGTTATTGTGGGGAGGATGGTTCCTTGTAGTTAGCCATTTCTAGAACACAGAGGAGCAGTGGGATTATTGTAACCCTCACTATTTTCCAGGATCACAGCTCAGATAAACTTCAACATTGTCATTCTCTCTCCTCTCTTCTATTCCTGACTCAACTCACGTTGCATGGAAACCTCTAAAGATGCCTCTTATTCTACTTCCCTTCACCTTTGCCAGACTAACTACTACCCATCATTCAGTATTAAGCACAGGCAGCACCTCTCCTGGGAACGTGTTCCAAAGTACCTCCCACAATACAATTGAACAGTCCTCTGGTGTCTTCTCTCTGTAGACTACATGTGTAATGTCTGCTTAGTCCTTGAGAGCAGAGCTATGTCTCACTCCTCATTGCAGCCTCAGCATGGAGCTCAAGGGCTAAGACTCTGTAGATACTCAGGATAGTGAATAGATATGGGGTGGTTATCTGTTCTCACAGACAACTGAGAGATAGAACAATCTCCTGATCCCCTGGATTGTTCAAAAGGTAATGATCCGGTTGCTTGGTCATCCAACCCTCCACTTTGAGGGTCCCTCGCTGGTCTTTACCATCAGGTGGCAATTAATGTGGAAGAAAATAATTTGCTGATTTCCATTTCATCTTCTTAGCTGCTTTGGGGAAATGCTTTCAGTAAAAGGGATGAAAATAACTTTGTAAAAATTGAGTACTTAGGAGGGCCAGCCAAGTGGCTCAGTTGGTTAAGAGCTCGCTCAAGGGTTTGAGCTCTGAGCAACAGCGGTTCGAGTCCAGCCCGAGCTGAGTTGCCGCTGAGCTGCCAACAGGTGGCAGGATGGCTCAGTAAAAAAAAAAAAAAAAATTGAGTACTTAGCTTGCCTTACATATTATTTGTGATACTGACCAATAAGTCAGTATAACTGATCAGTAAAAGATGATTCTAGTGCTAAATTGTTGAGAGGGTATTTTTTTTCCCCGGACTTTCAGGGTAAGAAGAAAAATATGGGTGAATTTGCAAAAACTTTCCCTGGGGAAATGTAAACTTTTATACTCAGAAAAGCACATTGAGTTTGGTAGAATTATAGTTTAAGGGGCACTTGGAAATCACGTAGTTTAACCACTTTATTTGTAATTAAGAAAATTAAGGCTCTGAAATGTGCCATATCTGAGTTTAGATAGAAAATTTTTAAAATGGCTTCTTGCTGGTTCTAAGTTAGAAATTTTTTTTTTCACTAAACCAAAGATGTTTTGTTTGATTTCTTTGGATAATACATAGTAGAATTCTTGAGCCAGCATCTGAAAAAGGAAATGCATAACAAAATCTGAAGTGCTTTTTATTGAGTATTACACTCAGAAAAGAGCCAGAATTCTAAAATGTAAATGCACTATTATATCATTGTTAAAACACCCAATAGAATACTTCTGAATGTAGCAATCAAATATCACGGAGAAGTAATCAATGTATAAAACCATAAATCATCAAAAGAGGGTGAAGGGAAATCTCTATGAGATGCAGTGCAGGGGCTCTTGCCTTCAGATAGACTTACTAATGCATATCCAGGTGATGAGCCAGGTAATCTCTGACTATTTCTATCCACTCTACAAAGCTAAAGGCTAAAAAGCCTATAGCCTTTCGATACAGATATAGATGTATTTTAAGCTAGCAAAATGTAGTGAAATATTACTTCTCTAATAAGTTTCCTGTATGTGTGATGACGGCTAAGTTTTCGGTGCCTCTAGTGTAGGAGTCAGGAACCTTCCCGTAGTCTTGATAAGTCTCCAAATGTTCACCTAGAGGACAGATCAAGGTAGTATTGACTCTTTTCTATGAAAAAAGGGGTGGTATGTAGGTACCACAGAAAAATGCAGCTGTCAAAGATGGATGTCATGGACTTCCTAAATTCTCCTGAGTGGACCAGCATAGCTCAACATCCATAATCCCAAACTCCCTAGTCCTTAAATCACCTTCGAGCCACCCTGGCCTGGAAATGCTGAGAGTTCCCCACCCCCATTTAGCATAGTATTACCTATCACATGACCTAAGTAGAACAGTGATTATCCTGGCCACCCAGATCTCTCTAGCACTACAGATAGACCTTGGTGTTCTCCTGTTGAATATAAACTATTTCACAGAACACTAACTTCAGACAGGACCACACTCTGTCTATCATGAAATGAGATAAAAACAAGACCATCGTGATAATGACCAAACACAGACCCAAAGAGGACACTGAATGAACCAAGAGAATGACCAAGCATTCCCCTTGTTGGACTGATGTGACTGTGGCTTATCCATTACAGCCTTAGCCCCATGTTCTTCCTCTCACTTCTAGATACAGTTATTAAGATATTCAGTGGTAGAATTACTCCCTTTTCAGATAGCATTCAATCCAGAGAAAAATCGCAGTTCCTTAAACCCTTCACAAAATTACCCGATACAAGCCCAGATCTCCTAGGTTCTTTCTAACACCCTCTTACTGAGGTTACCCCTTGTTGTGACAAGCTAATAAACCCCTACATTCTGAGTCTTTGACTGACGGGCTTCAACAACCCTCCCAAACTGGTGAATGTACCCATTCCTAGTTCTGGGAAATGTTAAGAATCTTTTCCTTTTCCAATATGTGAGCTTTATCTCAGTAAATGTGACTTACTATCCAATTATGACAATTAGCATTCAGCCTTGAAGAGAATTAGAGGGAAAACTTGGGCACCAAAAGAAAGCCTTTCCAAGCCTTTCCTCCTCTACCTCGTGTTGTAGGAATAATAAGCCTAGTACTCAGGCTGGTAGTATTAATTGCTATTATATTAAAATTTATAAACTCTGCTTTCATTTGGACTGATCTAATTTTATTCCAATATGGGACCTCCACTAATTTTTATGATTATTTTAATCCCTAATTAGTTGGTAGTTATGAGTATTATATTTTCATCTTTCTTTAATAGTGAAACAAGAAGAAACGTAATTACCTAAATGCCTGGGGCCTTTTGTTGAATTTTGGGGGGGCTTTGCTTTAGGAAAATGATAACTTAGAATATGCTGCTGGGTTTGGAAAGAGAGGACAGGGCTAGGAAAAATTAGCCCCAGGATTTTAACAGCATACCAAATTCCTTTGGTTTATGGGACACCATATCCTCCTGCCAAATTTCCCTTCCTGCAGCCGACTGATATTTGCATGTTGACAAATCATAAGAAGTCGAGCAAAGACAAATGATAACAGTGAAAAATAAGTATCTTTCTAACTGTAGCTGAATTGACCACTACAGTCATCAGAAAACGATGCAGTACTGCGATGTGAGAAGCAGCCTAGTCTACAATTACATGTAAATGTAATAATTCAAAATTAAAGACCCGTGAGTTGAGAACTGGGATGAATGGACAAAATTTAAGTGAACCACCTTATCGATTTCTTGGTAAGAGGAACTAGAATTTGGAACCTAGAACTGCTGTGGGACAGTCTTGGAGAGAAAGAGGAAAGAGATAAATACGTGGTTTCATTTATTCTATCTACAAAATACGTATTTCATGCCTATTGTGTGCCATGCGTGGTTATGAGAGTTGGAGATATAACACTGAGGGGGGACAAAAAGAATGTCACTGTTTCTACTCTGATGGAGATAATGGGGAAAACAGATGTTAATATGACAATTGTAGTGAGTTTCATGGTGGCCTCCAAAAAGGTATGTCCATGCCCTGACCCCTAGAACCTGTGCATGAGACCTAATTTGGAAAAAGAGTCTTTTCAGATGTACTTAAATTAAGGATTTCAAGCTGAGTTCATCCTGGATTATCTAGATGGGCCCTAAATTCAATGACAAGTATCCTTAGAAGAGACAGCACAGAAGACACAGACACGGAGGAGAAAACCTTGTAAAGACAAAGGCAGACATTAGAGTGATGCAGCCACAAGCCGAGGAACACCTGAGGCCACAGAAGCTGGAAGAAGCTGGAAGCATCCTACTCAGAGCCTTCAGAGGGAGTCCGGCCCTGCCAACAACCACGTTTGGATTTCTGGCCTCCAGAACTGTGAGAGAATAAATCTCTGTAATTTTAAACCATTTAGTTTGCTTGCAATTTGTATGACAACCCTACCTAATTAACAATTAACTATACAAAAGAGCTATAACCAACTTTCCTGTGAAAGCAGATAACAAAGGTACTTGACCTAAACTTGATAGAGAAGCCTCCCAACAGCTTATAGATGAAGAGTCTAAAAGAAGATTCAAGAAGGTTCAATGGGTCCAGGCCAAAATGACATTTTTAAGGGTAAATAAGAGAGGATACTTTTCATTGTATTACATTGTTTTCTGTGCTAATAAGAGAACTAATATGACATGTAAATCAAATTAAGCAGTGGTTGACAACAAAATTTAATATCAAGTTTTCTTACTCAGAACCCTGTTATGTGGCATGCAAGGGCCCTGCCTAACTAAGACTTTTCCAAACCAAAAAATAAATTTAAAAATAAATAAATAAGAGTAAATATAGAGCAGAGCTCTCTTCCTCCATGCCCCTCTGTTACTTTGGGCAACTGAGAGGCAGGCCTCTGTTTCCAAGCTGAAGGAACACCTCAGATGTCTTTTCGTGTCCACATTTGGGAGTCACCCTAAGGCTGCTGGAGGACACTGACCACCCCTCCAGCGACATCAACAAGGTGTATGGTGACAGGCAGGTGCTTCATAGAGGCTGCATCAGGCCAATAAGTGAGTATAGTGCCAGAACCAGAAGACTCATGAAATTAGTGCCAGATTGAATTATGATTTTTTTTAATTGCAAAGAAATTATTTTTGAATTTTGAATCATTTATTATTTAATGAATGCCTCCTAGTCACCAGGGACTGTTTTAAGCACTTTATATGTACTCATTAATTTAGGCCTACCACATGTAGAAAAAAAATACACGATTCATAACCCCATTTTAACGTAAATGAGGAAATAGAAGAGCACTAAAGTAAGTTGCCCAGAGCCACAGAGCTAAATAAGTGGCAGGGCTGGGATTCAAGCTCAGCCTGTCTGGCTCTAGAATTCATGTCTTAATCACTGCATTTTCTATACTCTCTATACTAACAACAACAACAGTAACCACTAACATTATTAAAAATTGGTTAACGAGGAAGTGTAATTATCATCTCCATTTTACAGATGAAGAAAGTGAAGCCCAGAGACGTTAAGGAACTGACCTTACATCACTCAGATCCTAACTGGGGGAGCCTGAATTTAATCCTGGGGGTTAACTCCAGATTTCAGCGAATTCACCACCATCACCACCACGTTAGGGTGACTTCAAATCCAGCTACTTGCTTTTGTACTAGGAAACAGTCCAGCCTTGTTCATAATCTTGCTGTATTTATTGCTTCCCATCCTCCTTAAAGCCATCTATAGGATTTACTCTCTGAATAAGGGATAGTATTGCCCTATTTTTCATCTTAACTAAAAACAGGGGAAGTAAAACTTTATTTTTACTGCTTCTAACTCTTCTTTTCATATGCTTTTCAAAAAAAAATAATGACGACAGATAGCTAATTTGTTGAGCGTTCACCATGTGCCAGATGCTGTGCTATGTGTTTTACTTCTATTATTCTAGTTAATCATACAGGAAAGCCTGTGAATAAATTTAATTATCATCCCAAGACAGATGCGGAAACTGAGGCTCAGAAATGTGAAAACCTTTCCCAAAGTCACACTAGCATTCCAGCTGAGGGTCGTTGGATTCCAAAAACCCATATTCCTGAACTTTTTACACTGAACTGCCTCCCCCTCTTAAATACATCTGACTATATGTGACAGGTAATCACAGGAAAGGAACACATGGGAGCAACCACCTGGTTCCAAGGTCAGAAGTTTCCATAAAGGAGCTTCCTTTGCTTGGATATCAGAGGGCTGTTTGCAGCCCAGACCTGTGATGGTTGGCAAACAGTCTCGGGCCATCCTGACAAGGTGGCTGATAATTTTGTTGTCATCCTAATCCAGGGTCACCCAGCTTTGCAGTTCAGAAACTGTTGATCACTTCATCCAGTGTGATCAGGCCCTGTGGAAATGACTGATGGCAACCTGCCCACAGTGGACTGATTGGAACTTTAAAATATATGCATATTAATTTATAGGGAAAATAACCCCTGAAAGGAAAGACCAGGGTCTGAGACCCACCAATCAGTCCCCCTCAAACACTAAGTCAGGAAGTTGGCAGTTGCTGCTGCTTCTGGGGTACTCTCAGGAGATGCTAAAGACATTTACCCAATCAGTAAATTATGGGTGCCAGAGTTAGGCATACCCTCTGTCACCATTTTGTTGCTATGCATCCTTAGGAAAGACACTTGACCTTTACGAACCTGAGTCTTCTCGTTCATAAAAATATCTACAACAACCCCTATCTCTATCTCAAGGTGTTAATGAAAACACTAGGAATATCTGTAAGGTGGGTGGCACTTTACAAATCTCACATGGGCATAACTGTCCCCTATATCAAGATATAGGCATGAGCCTGCCACCCAGACTGAAATATCCATGTTACTTATCCAAGTACCCTTTGCCCGAAATATTGTTGGAGAAAAGCTGATAATTCATTGTCATTTTACTTTCCTAATATCACAACAAAATACAATTCCTGGTTTTGCAAATTCTTTTTTGTTGGTTTCCTGTAGAACAACTGCTGTCTGATGACGTGTTCGTTTCCTAGGAGATCTTCTCCAGGTCATGCTACTTCCATGGAACTTTAATATGGGGAAGCTACTCTCTTCTGTGGAATGGGGGTTCTTATTTTAGCATGTACTCCAGAAAATAACACTTGCAGACTCAGCTCCAGAGTGCTTATTCATATTATTTTGGGTTCCTGTGGCTCTTTACCCTATGACTATGGCACTATTTCCTCTTCTCCACTGGCATTAAATGATGGCAGGAAACCTTAATAACAAAAATCTGTCTCTGAAAAACAAATTGATGGTTGACAGATGGGAAGGGGGTTGGGGGAAAAGGGTTAACATGTACAAATTGCCAGTTGTAAAAACAGTCATGGGGATGTAAAGTACAGCATAGGGAATATGTAGGCAATAATATTGTAATAACTATGGTGTCAGATGAGTGCTAGACTTATTGGGGGGATCATGTTCTAAGTTATATAAATGTTTAAACACTATGCTATACAACTGAAACTAATATAATACTGTACGTCAAATGTAATCAAATTTTTTTTTAAAAAATGGTGAAATGAGCATAAAAACCAACATAATCAGGAAAAAAAAAACCTGTCTCTATAATGCGTTTAGAGGCAAGTCCCAAAGGTGAATAAAGGATTAAAAAAATCTAATGTATAAAGAAAACTGAAAGATACCAACATGCTTTATCTCTCAAAGGCAAGAAACCAGACAGTCCTCACGAAAGAATACAACAAGAAAAAATGAAACGGTGCTGCAGTGTAAGAGATTAAGAAAAATGTCTGCAATCTTGTTAAATGTCAATATGAGTTCAGTCTGTACGTTGATGACCTTCCTCTTTTGGAGACTTAAAAGATGTGGTTTATGTAGTTGCCTCTATTGGGGACAGTCTAATTCAGTCCTAGGTGTATCCTTGCCCAAGGGCTGACAGATGGAGCAAATGAGCTCTCAGCATCCCTTCAGCCCCACACTCCGGCTTTTCTCTGGTTGTTGGGCTAGCACATTAGCTGAGTCAGATTTGCCCTTGCAAATTAGTGGAGGAGTCAACTGCTTGAAAGAGAACAGGTAGATTCTTTGTCCCCAAAATAAATGGCTCTCTACCCAGTTCCAGGTTAAATTATACCAGTCGAGGTGTATTTTTCCTTGAGTCACAAAGTATTTTTAGTCTTCTAGAGTTCCTAACAGAATGCAGACACTGGCACCTAAGTAACGATGAAGTAATTCAACCTGATCCGATAAGGACATAGCAAGGATCAAGATCCTGCAACAAACCAAGACCGGAAATGCAGGAAGAGGGAGTCCCCAAGCAGAGAGTAGACAGACAGGGCTGTACAGACATGCTGTGCCTTATTGCAAATGGAGTTCTAGGTTCATGCAGGTCGGGCTGTCCTCCCTCCCAGCTGAGTTCACTCATTCTTTCCATAAGTGTGGCGCTCCTACCAGGGGCAGAGCACTAGACAAGGCACAGAGGACACTATAGTACGCCAAACAGACATGGCTTCCACTTGCCCCCAAACACTGACCACATGGTGACTGTGCAGTGACTTACTACCTGGGGCCTACACTCATGCAACAATTAACGACTGAGTTGCTACTATGCATAAGGCACCCTTCTAGGCACTTGGAATGGGGTGGTGACCAGACTGCACAAATCCTTTGGCCTCGTGGAGCTTACCGTATTTTACCGTGTATAATGCACACTTTTTTGCCCAAATTTGTGAGAGAAAAATAAGGATGTGCATTATATAAGGGTAGTACTAATTTCATTTCCCTGAAAGTTTGGGCCAAACATGTAGGTGCACATTATACACAGGAGCACATTATACACAGGCGCACATTATACATGGCAAAATACAGTACATTCTGGTAACAGGAAGTTATAAAATGAAAGGCACATGAGGTGACCTACCCTAGCTGATGAGTCCTCCCTGAGGCTGTTTCTGTCGACATGTGAAGATTGAGTAAGAATTACTGAAAGGCATGGGTTAGAGGAGGAGGCGGCACCTGGAGAGTGTTCCATCTAAAGATACCAAACGTTGTCAAGCTGCCACAATTTGCTTGTATAGTAGGATGAAGGGTAACTTATATCTTTCTTTTTATTATTATTCAAATGTGTAGGCAATAAATAGTTTTAAACAATATCATCGGCATACTTAGAACTATGTTATTTTTACTTTGTGGCTTTAATGTATTCGTCTTTAAGCTATTACTAATAAAGAATGATCATATACCATTTGCAGACCAAATTCAAAATCACATGGGAGCTTTGCCCTAATGATGCAAGCATTGAGTCTAATTCCAAAATGTGTTTGGTGTTGCTGAATGCAAACAAGATAAGTGTTTGACATTGTGACATGCATCTTTCCCCACCTACGTTGAATATGAATTATAGGTTGGTTCCTGCACTACAGGTGGACCTGTGGCAGCCCAGCAGTGTCTCCTATGTCTCAGAGGGAACAGTTACTGATGTCCACATTCCCCAAAATGGTTCCCGAGCCCTGTTAGCCTTCTTACAGGAAGCCGCCATCCCACACAAGTAAGCATTTTTTTTTTCATTGCTTAAATCATTTGTACTAAATTGAATTGAATGGTAGCTGTATTCAGGTTATTTATTGGTTGCCATTGACAATGTTTCAGGTACTTTTTATCAAGTGGGGAAAACCAACATAAATATAACACAATTACATTGACCTTTGATGAGCATATTAGTGTAATGGGAGAGGGGAAAGGGCCCATATTGACATTTTACCTCAACAGCACCACTAAGTTGACAGTAAACGCACAAGGTTTTTTCTGTGCGAGGAAAGGAGAGCAGCCTAGGAATGCCTAGAAGGTGGATAGGAAAGCGGGGACAGAAAAGCTTTCTGCAGGAGCTGTGTGTTAGGCAGAGGATGAGACTCAGGACCTTGCAAACAGCAAGCTCAAACTTTATCCCGTGGGTGTCACTGCTCAACTGGAAGATGTAAGAAAGGAGCCATATGTCACTGGGTGGAGCGGCAACAGGAGACTGCAATCACAGTCCAGGTAAGAGCTAGGCCCTGAGTCACGACCAGAGTAGTGAGAACGTTCAATAGTTCAGAGGCAAAACCACCTGGACTCCATACTTGGCTGCATGTAGGTGGAACAGGAAGAAGTCAAGGATGACGACAAGTCTTCTAGCTTGGGTGACTGAGCAGAGGGATTCAAACAGATTTGCTTACTGACCAGTTTCCTTGGATTTGGCAATAGGAGCTGTGTTGGTGACTCTAATGATGGGAGTAGATTGTCAGGAGCAGAAGACAGAAAAGCGAACAGGAGAAGAGCAAAAACATGGAGCAGCAGAGCAGACGGCTGCTCTTAGAAGGTAGAATAAGGAGAGAAGCAGAGAAAGACGAATGACTACAGGAAGATGCAGCATCAATGACTGCTTGAGATTTGGGACTCGTTTGAGTTGGGGGCCATTTTGGCATGTCTGTAGGCTGTGGGGGAAGGACCAGTAAGGAAGGAGAGGCTGATGATGCAGGAAAGAACGCACAAGTGGAGGACTGGGTTTGCTCAATAGGAAGGGCACCTTATCCTCTAAAACTGAAGAGGTACATGTGGTTCTAGTTGAAAGGGATCATAACTGATGGCTACATTTTCTGGATGAAGTAAGAAGCAAGATTATCTTCTGAAAGTGAAGAAACAGGTAGGAACCAACAAAAGTAGTTTGCAGAGAAGAGAGATTGTAAACCTGATACAGAGTTGAGAGTTTATGGGACAGAAACACGGAAAGGTCAAGGTGGCAAGGAAGTTGTGGTTCCTAGCGAGGTGCTAGGTCAAGTGTTCTTCCATGGGGTCTAATGTGGATAGGAAGGGAGGAGAGTCTAGGAAGAATAATGGGACAAAATGGAAGAATCGAGAAGGGATGAAGATCTTTATATTGAAAACAGGTATAGCGTGACTGAAGGCAACAAGCTGGAAGGAGTGGAATTTTGACAAAGTGTAGGTTATTGGATGTTAAGAGTTCTGGGGTAGAACCCTTATGGCTGGTGACAAGATTCAGGAAGTAGCCATGGAAGAGACAGCGGAAGTGGAGATCACTGTGGTCAAGGTTGGGTGGCCTCAGTCACCAGAGAATCATCGCATCACAGCAGTCTTGAATCTCCTTGACTGATGGCAAGATGAGAAGTGGAGGGAGAGCATATTCCTGGAACAGGAATATCAGAGAGTATCCAGGAGTGAGAGGAAAGCAGCTAGGAATGGCATGATGCAGGAGAGAAGATGAGGTTTTTCTGGAAGTTAGAAGATTAAGGGGGAGGCAGGACTGGGGGTCCAGGAGAATGCTGACCTCCCTGCTTTCTGGTCCCATGGTAAATGGAGTAGAAAAAGAGAAACACACACACACACACACACACACACACACACACACACACACACACACAAATCTTTCCTTAAGAGAATCCGATTTCTGTTGGGGTAAGACTCTGAGAAGACAGAGTTCTCTGAAGAGACTGGAGGATGTAGGAAGCTTATTTACAATGAAAGAGAGATTCCATCAGGTAGGAGAGAAAAGGAAATGGAGAGATGCAGAGTCACCCAGGATCTGGGGGGACATGTGCAGTGTAGTGAATTAATGAGACTGAAGGGAGTGACTTATCTTTTGTTTGGAATCCTAGGTTTTGAGGGCTGAGAGGCATGATGTAAATGACTAACCTAACTACCACAACTGTTTAAGCAAGTTCTGGTACTGCCCAAACTGTCACAAAGATGTCTAATGACAGGCTCCTGGCTCTGTGGGTCAATGGTGAAGACCCTAGTCTCTGTGGAAGGCTGGGCCAAGGGGTGCAAAGTGCCAGTGACACCCCTCCCTGGTCCACACCAATACTTCCCTGCCAGAAAGATAGTTACAGCCTTACTAAAGTACTGATATGCTTTTTGCAGTAAGGTATTTTTATCTGTGCTTCTAGAACAGGGTAGAGTCACAGCTGTGCATAAAGCCGTTGTTCATATTGAACATATTTTAGTCGTTGCTGTAGCTTTGAAGGCATGCTTTGATTCTCTGAATGCCCGGCAGGAAAGAGCTTGGTAATTATATCTATAGGTTCTCGGTAACAGCTCACACGCTTTATTAATTATTATTCGGTAGAAAAGAATATACCAGTTATTTTAACAAGTCTCTATTTCCTGCCATTAAATATAGCTCATGTGGATCTGATAGAGAATAAAATACCACACTGTATGTCACCAAGAACAGGGTCTAAAAAACTGAGTGTTTTAAACCAGTTGTCTCCTCAGCCATTTGGAAATATTCATTTTGTTGGTCCCAAGATAATAACACATAAGTCAATTAAATTCCATGGGGCCAGTAGGTAGAGATTATTTTGATTGACTTTTATTATTGTAGTCTGGGGTACTTTCAAAAGATTATCATTTACTCTGTACAACTCTACATAATGTATAGCTATAGTCATCTTAAAAGCAGAGATAATGTGACCCTGTGTGTCTGGCCCCTAGGTGATATGACAGATGAGATGACTTATTCTGTCATAAAAAACTTCTATCATTTTGTAAATTAAGTACCAGTAAAAATTGGTAATGGAATTTCAAATTCTGAGCCTCCCTTCCACCCTGGAAGTTTTGAGGAGGTGGTTTTGTACTAAGTGATGACACCACTTGGGAAGTCCTTAATGGCTCTAGTCACTATTATAGGAGTGCATACACTTGGGATAGGAATAATCATCAGCCGTAAAGAACTAAGAAAATACAACAGTTACAAAAACCACTTTTTGGACACCATTTCATGACCTCATCAATCTTCCAGCTTCCAGTCAACTACTTGATAAGCAAAATGGGCTAGACCTGCCACATCACAATTATTTTAATTTTCAGGTTGGTCTCTTAGGGCCTGAATTCAGGTACAGTCTAAGTTATTAAACAGAGACCCTGTATTAGTTTGCAATGGCTGGCTGGCTTCAAAAAATAATTTGTCATCTCATGATTCTGAAGGCTAGAAGTCTGAAATCAAGATATTAGCAGGGTTTGTCCCTTCTGAGGACTGTGAGAAGAGAACCTTTCCCAGGCCTCTCTCCTTCATTGTACATGGCCACCTTCTTCCTTTCTCTCTTCATTTTATCTTCCCTCTATGTGTATCTCTCTTTGTGTCCTAATTCTCTCCCCCTTCTTACAATGGTCTCTACGAAGAGCTGCCCAACACATGGATGTATTGGCATCAGAACTTCAAAACTTTCTGATGACACATGTGTGGGATTGCCTTGGGTGAAAACAACTTATCTGCACTTGTTTCTATTTAGAAGGTCTGCCCACTTCCGAAATACTGCAAGAGCAATACACTACAGTGCCATTTTGTAAATATTTGGAAAACTTTTTATTTTTGTGTTGATGTATTTTATCTTTTTACACTGAAAATGCAGGAGGAAATGCTTGTGTAGATTGCTGGCTTGGACAAATCCATTTACATTTTTTTTTCTTTGTTTCCTGGGATAGGGAAAAGTCGCCAGGAGAAATGGATAGATGGTATTAGTGAGGGAAACTTTTTTGAAGTTTGCCTGCAGTAAAAGGACTGTTGACAGTTTATAACAAACCACCTCGCCTAATCAAACTTACATCTTTCTTGACCATCGCACATTCTCTCACAACACAGGAAGTTTGGACATTGATATAAAGGTTCATGTGGTTCTTAAGACCTGCACAGGAGATATTTTAAGGTTTTCTAGTCCATACAAGCCTACTTTCAACTGTAGCTTCTTTT
Source organism: Hipposideros armiger (assembly GCF_001890085.2). Lineage (NCBI taxonomy): Eukaryota > Metazoa > Chordata > Mammalia > Chiroptera > Hipposideridae > Hipposideros > Hipposideros armiger. The sequence goes on along the minus strand of NW_017732751.1, from coordinate 26,325 downwards.
CTCAAAAGATGAAAGGAAGCCCTAATACAGGTCATGTTTAGACGGACAGTCTAATGTTCCACTCACTTTCTGAGCCACGGCAAGTAGCTACAAGGCAAGTTTACTAACTTTGTGTCGCCCCCCCCATCTTGATATTTAATGTTTCTATTTTTAAAATCAAAACTTGAAAGAAGAAGAACAGTAAGCCAATGATAAATTCCTCATTACGTATTTGTCCACAATGGGTACAATACTCAGTAAATAACAAATGAAGGCATCAAAAAGAAAAGTCCTACCCCCAGCATGACCCTGAATAAAACTCCTTCCTTCACGGAACAAAAAGTGTTTATTCAGGTAATTCAAGATAATCTTTTTTATTAAGTGGCTTATATAGATCAACCTTGAAAGTCATTTAAAGATGCCATTGCATGGTTTAATAGCACTTAAACCATGAAGCAATAGGTTCTTTGAGAAGATAGAATATGAAAGCAAAGCATTTTAGCTACCTGCCAGGCCCAGAAAAATCGCTGCGGGGCTCTTTAACGTCTTGAAGCTTTCAAAATGAGTGAGTGCCTTGTTACTTCACAGCTCTCTAGTTAAAGGAGATGAGTGAATATTGGGGAGAGACAAGCCTTTACCTAGCCCAGACGTCTCACCAAGAACACTAAAGGCTCCAGCTGGTGCTGGTTCCACACACTGCAGCTACCCTGGAGTCCACCACCCTAGCCACAACCTTCAATTTCCAAATGCATTCACTTTGATTAGTTGAGCTTGTCTTCTCTTGGCATTCTTCATACTGGCAGGCAGTGACATTCACTTTCTTCCACTCAGGGTATTCAGTTTTCTCTTAAGGACTGTAACTTCTTCTCCCTTTTTTCTTTTCTCTCCGAGTCTTGGGTCAGATGTGCTGGGTGATGACATGAGACCGGTCTTTCAGTGATGAAAGGGATGGGAACAGATAGAAAAAGAGGGAAAGGAGTCTGTGGCGAGGGAGTAAAAGAGCTTGTCTTGTTTCGGTTTTCATAATGTCACACCAATTGGAACCTAAAGGCTGGAATTTGTGGTCACATTCCAAGTTCAAATTCTGGTTCTGCACTCCCTACCAGCAGAGTGACATTGGCAAGTTCTTCACCCATTTGAGCCTCAGTTTCCCCATTTGTAAAATGGAGATAACAAAAAAATCTACCTCATAGGGTTATTACCTATGATCATGTGTGCAAAATATATAGCACAGTTTCTAGCAGGTACTCAATAAATGTAAGTGGTCATACCCATCATTCAATTCTTGTACCTGTCAATCAGTGGTAGTGATTACTATTAATATTTGAAAACACCTGCCTATAATTTTACATTTTACATTTATTACACCACTTAATTTTTTATTTCCTGAAAAAGAGCGTTTTCCCAACATGTGGTATTTTTAGAAATGTCAATCTTCTCTGTCCTCTTCCCCCTATATGCATGATTTTCTTTAATATTGACTGATTTTTATATTAAATTTTCATCATGTCTATCATTTCCAATCCAGGATCCTCATAGAAGATCTCCAGAACACTCTAGAAAAGGGAAGCAGTTTGGAAGCCCAGAGAAATCGAAGATCCCTCTCTGAATATAATTATGAAGTTTATCACTCCTTAGAAGAAGTATGTAATCAAACGAGCTTTTATTGCTTTATTATTATTTTTTTAACCAATGCACCTTTATCGTTAAGGATTGTAAGAGAAACACTACGACAGAGGCGTGGGTTATATGCGGAATACATACAGTTCTCATATTGTCTAGGCACCTCAATTCAGTCCTCTCTTCATTAAGCCTTTAACTGCTATATAAGACATAACAAAACAATTTGAATTTCATCTGCTTTACCTGACCCACCCCTAGAAAGGACAAGGGAAGGACATTGGAAGAGTAAGGTAATGTTGTTATAATTGTAGCTCTAAAGACATTAACTAAAAAGCCCGATGCACTTCTTGATGGATGGTAGAGCTAGCCAAAGTTTGAGGACAATGATTTGGTTAAGGGGTAGTGTGAACTTTGATTCTCGCCCCACGCCCCCTGCAAACTTGAGACTTCCCAAAGGCCAAGCCTCATCTGTGGCACCGCAGGGCTTATTAGCATGCTGTTATTTCTTCTACCCGGAACACACAGCAACCTTATTCCCACTACCCTATACTGTTCACCTGGACAACTGGTTATTCTTCAAATTTCAGCTTAAGCAAGAAGATTGCTGTTTCTACTCTCCCAGACTGGATCAGAACTCCACTGCCCCCTCTCCAACCCTAGCATACTGCATGCATCCATAGCACGATTATTTGATTAACGCCTTGCTCTTGTAATAAGCTGAAAGTTCTATTAGGGCAGGCCATTTCTTTCTTGTTCTTTAGTTTATCCCAAGTGGCAAGCAAATAGTGACCTCCACATAGAGAGTTGATGACGGAATGATTAAATAAATGTGTACATATATTTTCCATGCTTCCCTTGAATTGCGCTGAGGACTGCCAGACGTAGAATTAATAATATAAGAATATAACAGGATCTTATTAAGAGAATTTTTGGTTCTCTTGATAGTGACTTTGTTTTCAAAATTATTTCTACATATGTTATAACAAAAGAAAGGTTTTAGATAACTGAGCACATGGAAGTGCTATTAACATGCACTAGAAAAAAGGCAAATTTTAAAGTATATAGATATATACATACATATATATGTGCTCATTAGTCTAAATAAGAATAGAAAGAAAAGAAAATATGAGTCCTTTCCAAAATCTCTTTTTCCAGCACAGACTCTTTCTTTTACATCATGGGAACAGTGGGACACTTTTGTGTGACTTCCTTCCTCCTCACAGGGCTTTTAAGGCAGAAATGTCACCCATCTTTCTAAGTGCTTTATTCATCCATCTCAAATACTCGTATACCTACTCCTGATGACAGGTAAGTATGTGTGAACAGATCAATGCAAATGTATCACTGGGGAAATGTATTACTGGGGAAATGACTCAGATTGTGCCTTTTGATGTGTGGCTCGATACAATACCTTTCAATGCAAAAAATAATGCCTTTTTCGTAGCATCTTCTGTTCAGCAGCAAATTATAATATATTGGACTTTAATGAACACTTTCAAGTAGTTTGGACGGTTTTACCAATGCTGCTTTTTTTCATTCCCTCTTAAATACTTGGGGGGAAATGGAAATAAATTTTGCTTTTTAAAAGGAGCCCAGAACACATCAATTAATTTTCTTTAAAACTCTGCCATCAAAGTATTAGTGAAACATGGTAGCAGAAGGTATGCTTTAAAGAGGTCACTATATAAAGACATGAAGCTAGTATTTGTAAAGGCAGAAAAGAAAATTTGATTTGCTTTAGGATATTTAAAATTACAATAGAGAATTGGTTTTTGTTCAATTTTATATTCCATGTATGCTCTGTGAGTTCTGAAACCTATTGTCTTTTTGTTACGTTTTGTTCTCTAAAAGCTCTATAATTATGGGAGTCTGACATGGTTTTTATTTACTTGCTTTTAGATTCAAAATTGGATGCATCATCTGAATAATACTCATTCAGGACTCATTCATATGTTTTCTATTGGAAATTCATATGAGGGAAGATCTCTATTTGTTTTAAAGGTAAAAATAGAAAATTAACTAAAATGTTTACCAAACATTCATTTTTTTCTAACTTTGACCTATGGGGAAAAGAAATGAAATGGTCAGTCAGTGTCATATTTAACATCATGCAATCATTTAAGAAAACAATTTCTCTTCGGTTTTTAAACCATATTAAATTTTTGCCACCGAGTATTACAGAGCATGCTAACACATTCAGAGTTCTTAATGCACTTCAAAAATAATAGCCTTCAAAATGATTTGTTAGTTGGTGCTACTTAAGATGAACCAATGAAAACTACGTAAATGTCTAAGAAAGAATGCGTCATTCCAAGCCCTTGACCTGTGTTCTTTTCTATCCACTGACCTATAGCTCTTGGTTCCTTCTCAGCCAAACATCTAAAAAGATTTTAATAAAGCATCACTGTCTCTACTTCCTCACCTCCCATTCAGACCTTGACTCCCTGGCCTATGCACCCCCACAACTCCTCTAAACCTTCTCTTGCCAAGACCAACGATGACTCCTAGTCAGGTCGCTTCCCATCTCTCTGACCGTTCCCCTTGGTCTTATTCTCTGGCTCGTCTCTCCTTCTCTTTCCCTTAGGTTCTTGGTCATTCCAGGATTCTAGCCTCAGATGTGTTTTCATTCTGTGAACTATCTGTACATGGGCACAGCCACCCCATGGTTTCAACAATCATTCCAGACTATTCTATTCAGTGGAGTCCACTCTCTGGAACTTTAAGTTCATGTATTACAGCCTACTGTACATCTCATCTCTGTATTCCCAAAAGCACCTGGGCTCAGAATGGCACCACTATGCTCCCCATCAAAAAACATGAGCATCATCCTAAATTCCTCTCCTTTATTTTAACCGCTTACTTTAAATCCACCACCAAGAACTAACCACTCTTTCTTCTAAATACCTTTTGGATGTGCCCCCAACCTCTTCTCTTGCCCTCACTGCTGTTACCCTAACTTATCTCTGGATCCGTTATCCTCTGGACTATTGGAATAATGACCCCAGGATTGAATTTCTTTTGAGTCCCCTACCTCTACCCTCTCATCCATCACCATGTGCTGTCCTTGGGAGCTCTCACTCTCTCTCTCTCTCTCTCTCTCTCTCTCTCTCTCTCTCTCTCTCTCTCTCTCTCCCACTCCACATACATCCCTCCCATGGAATTCAGGATGATGCCTTCTCTCTTTTACATAGTCTTCAGGAATTTCATGTGTTCTGTGCTTCTGCATCCAGCTTCATCTGCTATTCTTTCCTCATACCCTAGAAAGTTCCTCACATATGAAGTGCTCAGATTCTCTTCCAAGCTTTAGATGCCTTCTTCCAACTGGTCTGCCAGGCAAGCTTCAAGTCTTGCTCCAGTGCTCTAATACTCAAGAAGAAGGTTCCTCTTCTGAGAATTCTTCTTTTATGTCTCAGGAAACTCAGGCATGTTCCCCTGTTCCCAAAGTAACTTATGCATATCATAAGGATTAATTGCTCACATGTCTGCCCTCCCCACTAGCATTTAAACCCTGTCTTTCATCTTTGACTCTCCAGTGCCAAGTACAATGTCTGATATTGAAAAGGATCTCCTACAGTATTAGCTGAGTGAATTAATGAATAAATGAAAACTAGATCCCCTCTAAATATAATATCAAGAGTCACCTATCAATTACTGGGTTAGAAACCAGATTATAAGTAAAATTGATAATAGGATTATAAAGAAAAACCTGTCACTTGATTCTGGAAATAAAGTTGTTTTGTGTTTTTCCATTTTTGTGTTGAAATAAAATTTGACTTTGTCCATCTATAAAACATTGCTATTTCTTTAAGAAAGAGTCCTTTTCTGGAGGGGAGGGGGGAAGTTTGACTTTTTATTTAACAGTCACATAATGTACTAAAATGGAGAAGCAAACCTGTTTAAGGTATTGCCCTTTTCCTCTTGTATTTTCTAGTTCTTTCATTTGTAATTAGGGCAATAAATTTAGTGTTCCTTGATAAACACAGCTGGACTTCAGAAGTAGATAAGGAATCTCTATCTTTTTCATGGGTTCCCTAATGAAACAAACGATAGTGAAGAATTATGCTGAAACCTTATTAATTATGCTGGTCAACGAATCAAAACATAAAAACCTGTGTTGGTTACTATGAATACTCTTGTTTTCAGCTGGGCAGAAGATCACGTGCTTACAAAAGAGCTGTCTGGATAGACTGTGGTATTCATGCAAGAGAATGGATTGGTCCTGCCTTTTGTCAGTGGTTTGTAAAAGAAGTAAGTTAAACCCTTTACACAATGTCCATTTCAGCTAGTCAGTGCTTCCCACGTGTTTATTCTGCTCAAGGAACAAAACTGGGAATATGACGCCAGTGATACCTGATTGGATGATAACACCTTATTATTGTGTGGGTCACTTCCATGTGTGTGAAGATTTCTTATAACCCTGGCTCAGTTTATCTTCACCTCTGTCCTTGGAGGTTGGACTTATCAACCCTTGTTCAAGAGAAGGAACCTGAGGTTCATTAAGAGCGTTCATGAATTTGTGACAAACGAAGACACAACCATAGTAGCTTGTATTTGGCAAAAGGCTAAAAACCCAATTTAAGGTGTTCCAGAGAAGTTTCTCATATGATATTCAGCTAGGAAAATTCTACAGCACTATCTTCTCCATCAAAGTGATCGTGCATATACTAGAGCAATAAAGAGATAAGCAAGTAGTTGTATTTTGTCCTCCTGCTACAGCTCTGTAATTTAGATACCAAAGACCTTTAACATCTGTGGCTAGAACATTCTTGGTTTCAGTATTTCTCATTGCCTCTAATTGTTAATAACTCATAGTGATCTCTCATTTTCTGAAGGCTTCTGTAGGTTAGTGGGTGCCTAATCCAAGAATGGGCCAACCTCATGAACCATCATCTTAATATGTTTGGATATTTTTCTATGCATTGTCAAGAATGTAATGACTTTCATGGTTTTGGATTTTGATTTTAAAGTTGACTTTTTTTTTTTTAATTAAAAGAGAAAGCCTCTTTAAAAAAAAAAAACCTCTAGTACTGGTAATGAAGAAGCCTAAGGAAATGAAGGGTCTAAGCTGGAAAATAACCCTACAAATATTTTCAGCCCTGTACTTATAGAGAACCATTAAGGGTACAAAAAAATATTTAAATAGTTCAATTATATTTTACTGTGTTTTATGGGGAAATTATGTGCAGTGTTGAGGTTTGTGATTTTTGAGGCCTCTCCTAGTCTTAGAAAATATTCCTCACAAATGTCAAAATGTACTAAATTTGTAAAATCTGCCTCTCTGCCACTACCAATCCCATAAAAATATCCTTAATTTTATGTAATAAAAATTTCAAATTCTGCCCACTCTAGTATATTGAGTAATTCATATTCCCTTTAAATACCATTTCATCCTGGTAGGACAAATGCAAAAGCTAATAACTTGTTAACTCTATTATCTTGTATTCAATATCCATTGTATACCTACAACATTGCTGTCTCGAGTTTCAAAAGTGGGGGAGATGGTTAAGTACAGAACACCTATTTAAAGACTGTGATCCTGTGTATTATTAAAGAACATAAGAAATTATCTCCCCAACATTTTACCTCACACCCACATGTGCCACCTCTTCTTTATAACATCTAAACTTACTTTATTTGTTCATGGTGTTATCATCTGTCTCTTTTTGTACCAAAGACAAGGGTACAGACTCTATATTTATCTGGTTCATCTCCAAATCCCCAGCACCTAGAACATCTGGCACTTAATAAATCTTAAATATTTGTTAATGAGTGAGAATAATGAGAATCCAGTGGTAATGAGGTGGAAAGATTACTGAGAGATGACTTGTCAAATCATCTCATACAATATGAATGGTACCACCTGGATTTTTGCAGTGCACAATCTGTACAGCTATACATGGCAGCCCTATAACTCAAGCTAGATTTCCAAGGAAGAGGAGGACACAGTGCAACCACAGAAAAAGGAGGAGGCATGTCTGATGACTACCAATTGAGGTTAGCTGCTTTGGGAGCAAGAAGCATCAATTCAGATTAGGCTCCATTTCACCAAAGATGAGTAAGGAATGACTTCCACTCCTACTCCAGGCTGTCTTCAGGCATGCAGATATGTGTAGCCAGGTCTGTGCTGCTGCTACCCTTTCACACCACTCTCATCATTTATGGATGTCACTTGCTGCTCTACTTTATCAGTTACATTTCTGTCTGAGTCAGGATAGTAACCAAAACTGGAAAAACAGGAGGCCTAGGGGTCACTCATCCTAGCGGCCTTGTGGAAGCAATGGGGCTGCCGAGGTGTGACAGCACGGGAGAGCAATGACTGGAGTGGATCAACACACATTACAGGCTTGTAAGAAATAATCCCATTTGTTTTAAAGCTCCCTTTTCCACTAATGGTGCTTTTGGGGACAGCGGGAATGGGGACGTTAAAGATTTAAATAACTTCAAACCTGCCGAACATTGGAACATCGTCTCTTAGGCACGAATTCAGTCCCTTATTAAATTCTCAGTCTCCCAAAGAAGGCAGGTGGTGGCTGGTCCAAGAGGGACTCCAAGCAGCGTCCCTTCCACAGGTTACCCCCCTCCACCACAGAAGCCCCATGACCAGCTCCAGGCTCTCAACTCATCTCATTTCCATGCCCCTTCTGGGGACACCAGGGAACCTCTGGGCTCTCTCTCTGCCTACCAGGAGACTCCAGGAAGCTATGTCTAGCCCTCTCGTGGATGACGCATGCCACACTTCTGATTGTCCCCTCCTATAGTTGCCCGTTACTGCGTACTAGGGTGAGGTGAGGTGATGTCCTCTCAGACACATGGTAAACAGGACAGAGTGCCTCTTTTCTTACATTTTTTACCCCAGTCTGTCAGTGGTCTTGACCATCTCTTGATTTCTCTGGAGTTTCAACCCCAAGAGAAGAGGGTAGTGTCAGAAGCCAGAATATTGGCTTCCTACCTTTGCTTTCTCTCTTTCTTGGGTACTTTAACCCAAACTCAACAGCTTAAAACAACAGACAGTTTCTGTGGGTCAGCTATCTAGGCACAGGTTACCCAGATGCCTCTGGCTCAGGTTCCCTCACAAGGCTACAGTCAAGGTGTCACCTGGAGGTTCAGTCATCTCGAGGTTTGTGTACGGGAGGATCTGCTTCTGTGTTCACTCACATGGCTGCCAGCAGCCTCAGGTCCTCCCTGGCTGTGAGCCCGAGACATCAGTTCCGTGTCATGCGGGCCTGTCTATAAGGCAGCTCACAACATAACACCTGGCTTCCCTCAGCCGATGAGGGAGGGGGAAAGAGAGCAGACGCAAGATGGAAACCACAATCTCTTTGTAACTTAATCTCAGAAGTGCTATCCCATCACTTTTGTCATATTCTGCTCATTAGAAGTGAGTCAGTAGGCCCAGACCATATTCAAGGGGAGGGCATTATACAAGAGGGTACCAGGAAGTGGGAATCATTGGGGCTACCTTAGAGTCTGCCTTCCATACTTTGGTGGGACTTTCTCCACAGCCCCCACTATTATGTTTGCATCTTTACTCAAATGTGAACTGGAAGAAAATTTATCAGACCCTCTGGGATCCTGATAGAACAGCAAATTGCATAGAGGTATGTGCACATATGTAAGAGTCAGACAACCCCGGGTTGGAACGCCAGGTCTGCCATCTACCAACTCTGTGATCTTGGTGGGCAAGACATTTAACCTCTCTGAACCCCAGTAATAATAATATGTGACACATATGTGACACAAAATATTAGCAAATAGAATTTAGCTATCTATAAAAATATTTATATACCATGACCAAGTGAGATTTATTTCAGGGATGCAAACCTGGTTCAATATTTGAAAGTTAGTCAATGTAATCTACCATATTAATAGGCTAAGGAAGAAAAAAATAATCTTATCAATTGATACAGGAAAAACATTGGACAAAATTCAATACACATTCTTGATAAAAAGTCAGAAAAATAGGAATAGACGGGAACTTCCTCAACTTTATAAAGAACATCTGCAAAAAGCCTACAGCAAACGTGATATGATAAATGACTAAATATTTCCTGTTAAATCAGGAACAAGGTAAGGATATCCACTCTCACCACTCTTAATTAACATAGTGCTAATAGTTCTGGTCAGTACAAGGCAAGAAAAGGAAATAAAAGGCATACAGATTGGAAAGGAATGAATAAAATTATCCCATTTGTAGATGACATAATTGTCTACATCAAAAATCCCAAGGAATCTACAGAAAAACTCATAGAACTAACAAGTGAGTTTGGCGAGATCACAAGATACAAGATAAATGATAAACATACAAAAATCAATTCTATTTCTATAAACTAGCAATAAACATGTGGATGCTGAAATTAAAAATATATCATTCGTAAGTACTCAAAAAATGAAATAGGAGTAAATTAACAAAAGGTGTACAGGATTTATATGCTGAAAACTATGAAACACTGGTGAAAGAAATCAAGCAAAATCTAAATAAATGGAGAGACACACCGTATCCATGGATTGGAGAGCTCAATATAATAAAGATGTCAATTGCCCCCAAATTGATATACAGGTATAGCATAATTCCTATAAAAATTCCAGCAACACTTTTTGTAGATATAAGTAAGATTATTCTAAAATTTATGTGAAAAGGCAAAAGAGCTAGAAGAGCTAAATCTCTTTGAAAAAGTATCATTCTACCCAATTTCAAAACATAGTAATCAAAAGAGTGTGGTGCTCATGAAGGGATAGACAGAGATAAATGGAACAGAAAAGAGGAATCAGAAATAGACCTACGTCAATATGTCCAACTGATTTTCCACAAAGTTGCAAAAGCAATTCAATGGAGGGAAAACAGCCTTTTCAACAAATGGTGCTGGAAGAAGTGGACTTCCACAGGCAAAAAAAAATGAATCTCGACCTAAGTGTTATACCTTATACAAAAATCAGCTCAAAATGGATCACAGACTTAAATGTAAAATTATAAAACTTTCAGAAAAAAAATAGGAAAAAATCTTCAGGATCTAAAGCCAGGCAGGGTCCTTAGACTGGACACCAAAAGTGTGTCCCATAAAAGGAAAAGTTGATAAATTGGACATTACCAATCAAAATTAAAAACTTTTGTGTGTGAAAGACCCGGTGAAGAGGATTAAAAAGACAAGCTACAAACTGGGAAAATATATGCAAAGCACGTATCTGATAAAGGACTCATATTTGGCGTATGTAAACTCAAAGCTTGACAATAAAAAAGCAAGCTATCCAATTGGAAAATGGGCAAAAGACATAAAGACATTTCACTGAATATACAAGTGGCAAAAAACAAAAACCACACAAAATGATGCCATTAGGACAATTCAAATTGAAACCACAATGAGCTATCACACACCTATCAGAATGGCTAATATTAATCATATATATGACTTTATATATGCTTGTATATATACACACACGCATATATAAAGTCATATAAAGGAGAGGGACCACCACCAAATCCTGGAAAGAACGCAGAAAAACCGGATCACTCATACATTGCTGGTGGGAATGTAAAATGATAGAGCTACTCTTGAAAACAGTGAACCATTTCTTTTAAAACTAGACATGCCACTACCATATGACCCAGGAATTGCACTCTGGGCATTTATCCCAAAGAAATTAAAACTTATGTTTGCTCAAAACCTGTACAGGAATGTTTATAGCCGCTTTGTTTTTAATAGCCAAAACCTTGAAATAATCCAGATATCCTTCCATGGGCAAGAGATTAATCAAAGGAGTACATGCACGCCATGGAAAACTACTCAGCAATAAAAAGAAACAAACTATGGGAACATACCACAACCTGAATGGATCTCCTGGGAATTATGCTAGAAATACCAATCCCAACTAGATATAGACTGTATGATTTCATGTATATAATGTTCTTGAAGTGACACAATTACAGAAATGCAGAAAAGATTAGTAATTGCAAGGGGTTAAGGAGAGGAGAGGGTGGGGGGACAGTGGGTGTGGCTATGAAAAGGCATCATGAGGGGTCTTGGTGGTGATGGACAGGTTCTCTGTCTTGACAGTATCAGTGCCAGGACCCTGAGTGTGTATAGTGTTTCAATATGTTACCATTGGGGCAATATGGGTAAAGGCTACATGGGATTTCTCTGTATTAGTTCTCATAATTACATGTGAATCTACATTTATCTCAAAACAAAACACACAAAAAAATGCATTACAAAAGTAATAGTCCTGTCTCCATCCTCCTGGGTTTCATTCTCTTTGCTATCTCTTGTGTAGAGAGTCAGGCAATTTCATCCCTGCTCTCTTTACCCAGTTGTATAATCCTCATCAGCTGACCCTGGCTCTATGCCATGGAAACCAGAAGTATCAAGACATGGCTCTAGCTCCCTATGTCCCTCTTCTTCTGTCAGCTTGACTACCCCACGTCACGCCCTGAGAGCCACTTCACTCCTGCTCCCCACTCCAATTTAGCAGATAGATGGGTCCATAAATGTCTTGGACACACAAAGCTCAGAAAATAGCAGCACAGAAGCAAACTCCCTGGCTTAAATGACTGGCACAGTGGGCTTATTTTGCGATTTTGAAAATTGCTCAAATGTATTCCCTATCTCAACATATAACTGCTGGTTGGCAGACATTTTGAAAATGCAAAATACATGATAAGAGTCTGGGCTTTTAGCTTTTAAATTGAAAATCATTTAATTATGTTGAAAAATATAGACCCATTGCTTTTGATTTCAATGTTTGCCACCTCTTTATTTTTTCTAATATGCATATCATAAATTTTTATATCTTGTAAACAAAATAAAAGAAACAAATGGAGGTATGCTTGGATTGCAAAATCTTTCTCTTATTAAATGCTCGTTTATACCAGGTTAGAACCATTACTAACATTATAGTTATAGTACTGTGAGGGTTTTTAGGGGGTGGGGGAGCATGAGGGGAGGGCAGACATGGTGGACTTACTATTGAAATGTGTATTACAGTGGGGGCTGGCTGAGTGGCTCAGTTGGTTAAGAGCTCGCTCAAGAGTTTGAGCTCTGCGCAACAGCAGTTCGATTGCCAGCCGGAGCTAAGCAGCCTCTGAGCTGCCAACAGGAGGCAGGATGGCTCAGCTTAAAAAAAAAAAAAAAAGAAAGAAAGAAAGAAATGTGTATTACAGTGCCTTTCATCTTGAAACCACAAAAAAGCTTTAAAAATACACTACCTTTTGGTGATAAAGTTTTCTTTAATTTGTCATGAGCCAAGAGAGATGATAGAGACACTAAATTCATCAAAGCAAGAAAACAGAATAGATATGAAAGGAAAAGGAAACAAAGATAAATATACAGAACTTGGAGGTTATCTTTCTGAAAGAGCAAACAGATGTTATTTACAGGAGAGTAAGAGACTTAAAACTGAGGGCAAACAGAGGGCAGGAGACAAAGAAAACAGGCAGAAAGCGGAGACTTATGAAAAGGGATACTCACGAAGCTTAAAAGTAATGGACTTAAATTAAATTATAAAGCAGAGGAAACTACCAAGTTAAAAACAGGCTTAAAACAGTTTAGCAGTTCCTCTAAAAGTTAAACATTGAGTTACCAAAAATTCCACTCCTATGTATATAACCAAGAAAAATGAAAACATGTACCCACACAGAAGCTTGTACATGAATGTTCATAGCAGCATTATTCATAATAGCCAAAAACTGGACGCAACTCAAATGTCCATCAGCTAATGAATAAACAAAATATGGTCCAGAGCCACACAACGGGATAGTATTCAGCCATTCCAAAAGGAATGGAGTACAATACAAGCTACAACATGGATGACCCTTGAATCATGCTAAGGCAGTAAGCCAGACACAAAAGACAACGTATTGTATGATTCCATTTATATGAAATGCCCAAAATAGGCAAATTCATAGAAACAGGAAGTAGATCAGTGGTTTTCAGGGATTGGAGGAAGAGGGGAATAGGGAGTGACTATTGGCAAGTCCGATATTTCTTTTTGGGGTAATGGTAAAGTTCTGGAATTAGAGTGATGATAATTGCACATTATGAATATACTAGAAACTACTGAACTATCCACTTTAAAATGGCGAATTTTATATTATATGAATTACATCTCAATGAAAAAAAAGGAATGAGGTGCTGATACATGCTGTACCATTCATTCACCTTGAAAACATAACTAAGTGAAAAAAGCCAGTCACAAAAGACCACAAATTACATGATTCCATTTATACACACTGTCCAAAACAGGCGAATTTATAGAACTAGAAAGTAGATTAGTGGTTGCACGTGGATAGGTAGCTGAGGGGTTTGGGGAATTGATACCTAAAGGATGTGAGATTTCTTTTTGGATTATGAAAATATGCTAACATTACATAGGGATGATAGTTGCACAACTCTGAATATACTAAAAAGAACACTGAATTTTACAGTTTATAAGGATGAATTATAAGATGTGTAAATTATTTCCCAATAAAGTTGTTATTTTTAAATTACAGTTCAGCAGGCTTTCCCTAGAAGATACTCATATAAATCAGCCTAACAATTTCTTGTTGATCACTACATTTTCAGGACTCTGCTAGCAATGCGGGGGTCAGCAGAAATCTAAGCCATGGTCCTGGCACTCAAGGCACCTACATTCTATTTGAGGAGAAATATTTATGTGCCGGAAACAATAGTATGCAACACAAAACAGTGTATCTTTGGGGGTTAAATGGTACTGACTATAGCAGCTGAAGGAATTCGGGATTCAGAGAAACCCATGAGGCTTTAGAAGAAGACAAGGTTTGGGGAAGATTTGTAGATGAGCTAAGTCTTGTTAGGCCTTGACTGAGGAGTACGAATTTGACCAGAGAAATAAAAGTTACCTCAAAGAAGAAAAAAGACTAATGTTGAGAACATGGTGTCTGTGTGGTTGTAGATTAGTGAAACAAAACCTATGTGAGTAGATCCTAACGCAATATGAGATTGAAAATATAGCTAGCCTTGGAAACCAAAAGGAGTTTATAAAGTAAAATGAAAGAACACTGATAAGTAGTAAAACGCATGTATCATTGCCAGAAAGTTTAAAGATGAAAGGCAATGATATATGGATGAAAGAATGGAGGAAGAATTCAGAGTGAGGGCGACCAACTTTTAGGGCAGGAATCTACACGTGGACAGAAAGAGTGGACATAGGAGTAGAAAGTAAAGAAACCATACATATAGTTCAAAGGAAAAATCATTCATTCATTCATTCTATCCATTGCTTTTTTTTCTTTTTAGTTTCAGGTGTACAAAACAATGTAATAGAATTTACACCCCTCACAAAGTGATAACCCCCCTCCCCCAATCGACTATCCCTCTGACATCGTATGTAGCTGTTACAATTCCATTGACTCTATTCCCTATGCTGTACTCCACATCCTATGACAATATATATACATATACATATATATATGTATATATATATATATATTAAATTATAGTTGGCATTCAGTATTATTCAGCTTCAGGTGTACAGTGCAGTGTTCAGGCATCTACACCATCCATGAAGTAGTCTCCCTAATCAGACAAGTGCCCATCTGACACCCTACAAAATCTTTACAACATTATTGATTATATTCCCCAAACTGTCTTTCTTATCCCTGTGGCAATATTGTAGCTACCAATCTGTGCTTTCTAATCCCCTCACCTTCTCCCTCATCCCCACCCCTTTCCCATCTAGGAAACATCAGTGTTTCCTCTACATCTCTGAGACTATTTTTGTTTAGTTTGCTCATTTGTTCTATTCTTTAGATTCCACATATAAGTGAGATCATATGGTATTTGTCTTTCTCTGACTGACTTATTTCACTTAGCATAATGTTCTCTAGTTCCATCCATATTGTTGCAAATGGTACTATTTCCTTCTTCTTTATAGCGGAGTAATACTCCATTGTGTAAATGTACCACAGTTTCTTAATCCAGTCGTCTACTGATGGGCATTTCGGTTGATTCCAAGTCTTGGCTATTGTAAATAGCGCTGCAATGAACATAAGGGTGTATATATTTTTTCAAATTAGCATTATGGATTTCTCTGTATAGATACCTAAGAGTGGAATTTCCAGTTTTTTGAGATACTTCCATACTGATTTCCATAGTGGCTGCACCAATCTGCAATCCCACCAACAGTATATATGGGATCCATTGCTTTTTGAGTACTTCTTTTTATGTGAAGGCAGCTTGCTAACTCCTGTAATGGTATAAATCATCAACCCTCTCCTTAATTCATTTGCAATTCCACCGGTAAGATGAGAGACACAGAAGGTAGCATCAATAAAGGAGGTCTTTAGGGATTGATGATTGGCTTGATATGGGGATAAAAGTGCAGGATGGGTCAAAGATGGCAAGGTGCCCAAGAGAGTGATGGTGTCATTGAACTGAGGGAGCATGAGTTGAAGTGTTGCTAGTTTGAGGGGAAGAACCCAACACAACACTACATTAAGTGGGCTACGTGATTAATTTTATGCAATAAGTAACCACTAAGTGCCCACCATCAGGTCAGGCATTGTTAGCGCAGTGTGAATATTGGGACGGGAGAGGCAGGGCCTTCAAGAGCTCTGCTCTCCTGCTACTTTATTCTCATGGGCCAAAAGAATGAACTACTCTCTGATGAGAGATGAAAGAGACTCAGTAAGCAGCCAAAATGAATGGATACCTGACTCACAGGCTTGATTGGGGCAGCAGACATCCAGGAATAAATCCCATTGATTTTGCCCACCATAACAAAACTGTTCCTAAGTACCTGTGCTTCTCTTGTATTAGTTAATCTGATAAGAAGAGATAAGAAAGGATGGAAGATTATAATAATAGTCCACCATTGAAGTTCTGGCACCGGTGCAGGGGTAATAATATTGACATAAAGCGTAGTCAAGTAATTTTCAGCAGCAGCTCATTTTTATATCTTTTTATTTATTTTAATTGTGGAAAGGCCACTTCTTTTTTTCCTGCCAATGCAGATGGAATTGCATTTGCTTCATTTCTCAGGTCATCACCAGTTGAAGGAGGCAATGTGGACCTTGTTCACTTTTGAGAGAATGAAATTGTCAGTCTCCTGGACTGAGTTTCCCAAACCATGGCTGGTGCTAGTTGGCCCAGGGTTACGTAAGGCACGTCATTTTTGCCTCAAACAATTCTGCATTGCTAGGGCAAACCTGACCAGAGTCTTTAATCATAGAATATTTAGAAAGTAACACAAAGAAATGTTTATTTGATTTCCAAGTGGGGAAGACATTTCCAAGCGTAAAAGCAAAAGAGCAGCCATACAGGAAATGACTGATAGCCCTGACTTTATAAAATATTTTAGAGGCGTAGTCAGTCCTATGGGAAACTGTCCATGGCATGCTGCTATATCCAAAAAATAAATAAAAACCAGCATGGACTTTATCATTTCAGTGTTGTAAAATCTATATCTGAGACACATATACGTGAGAAATACACAAAAAGCTGAGAATTGTGGGTGATTTTTATTTTTATTTTTTTGAATTTTCCAATTTTTTTAGATTAAACAGAACCTAAAATGATTATTTAAAAGAAATTTACCCCAGCCAAAACAGAACACATGTCATTTGCAAACTATATTCATTTATGCTTGAGTCATATAGTCCTACAGGTATTTTAGAATCAGTGGTTGCATGCTGTTTAACCAGGTAGCAGACCACAGATAAAGCCAAGGGTTTGTGAGAAGGTGACCCACAGGCAAATTGGGATGGTAATGGTCTAAAATGGAAAGCTCTTCCAGACGTTGAAGTGTAATACACAGGCAGATCTAATTTGATCCTGTTACAGGAAAGCAGCAGCATACGAGAGAGAGAGAGAGAGAGAGAGAGAGAGAGAGAGAGAGAGAGAGAGAGAGAGATTTAATTTCCCAGGTAAGCCACTGTATTGTTTTGCTATTACATAATGTGAAACCTCACCCTTCCTGGCCCAGCCTGATGATACAGGAAAACCACCTCCATTACCCATCCCCACCCATCTACACTCAGCACCAGTGAGGGCTAATCCTGGTGCCAAAATCTGCAAGTGATTCAGATGTACTATGTAGATAATTCAAATAGCCAAAAATAGGAAGAAGAGGCTTTCAGGGAAGGGAGTTATTTTCGAAGAACGTGTTGACGAGTGTGAGCTAGACAAGTAGTACTATTTGGAGGCAGTGGTGTGTTGTGTGTACAGGATTGAGCTCAAAGGAAGACTTAAAGCTGTGCTTGTAGAAAAAGTCCTCCAACTGGGGAGGCTTTCCAGAATGGAAAGGCTCTTTCTCCCAGGATCCAAGAGCTTTCCAAGGAATACTCCTTTTGGATAATCATTGTCTTACTGGTTATTAAAGGCAAAAATATAATATAAGCCCTCAAACAGTAGGTGTGCAACTCAAAGTTTTGGTTAAGAAATGTATCATTAGGGGCTGGCCAAGTGGCTAAGTTGGTTAGGAGCTTGCTCAAGAGTGCTTGCTCAAGAATGTGAGCTCTGAGCAACAGGGCTGCCGGTTCGATTCCCACATGGGCCAGTGAACTGCGCCTGAGCTGAGCTGCCACTGAGCTGCCAACAGGTGGCAGGATGGCTCAGCTGGTGAGAGCACGTGCTCCTAACAACAAGGTTGCCTGATCTAGATGCCCGCCTACAACTAAAGACTGAACTTGGCACCTTGAGCTGAGCTGCCACCCAGGTGGCTCAGGCGATAGAGCATGTGCTCTTAACAACAAGGCTGCCAGTTGGACTCCCGCATGGGATGTTGGCCACACCCACCCACAACTAATTAAACATAGCACCTTGAGCTGAGCAGCGTGACTGGGCTTGGAGCTGAACTAGCTGCACCCTCCACAACTAGGATTGAAGGACAACTTAGCTGTTCCCCTCCCCAATTCCCCAACACTGTTCCCCTGCCCCAATTCCCCAACACTGTTCCCCTGCCCCAATTCCCCAATTAAAAAAAAAAGAAATGTATCACTAAATATAAAATAAACCATTTAAAGAAGAGAAATTATATGTATAAATATGCCAAAAGCCAGGGAATAAATAATTGAGAGAGTATTAAGCCCAGATCAAATGTCTAATGAGTTGAGTAAGCAACTAAATCTTTGTTCTTAACTGCATAATTTAAAAAAAAACTGTTCATCATATGACAGTGATCTGCATTGTTTTAAATTGTCTGACTTTGTTCACTATCATTCCAAGTAATTACAGTATTTTAATTTATTTTCCACCAGTCTTTTTCTACTTATAACTCCCCAAATTCTCCTGTCCTTCTCCCCTCCCCAGTCTTTTCGTTAATATTCTATGCATCCTGCAACCTCTTTCTCCCCTTTTATTCAATTTATAATGTCTTATACAGAACAAGGTCTATATTAATGTTTGTTAAATGTAATTGAATTGAAATTTATATCATCCATTGTACTTCACTATCCAATATTTGAGAATGTTCTGGGCATGGTTTACACAGGTATTGTTTATCCAGGCAGTCCTCACTTTTCCTGCACAGTAGTCCAGTACTGTAAAAAGGTGATCATGTAAGCTGAAGCCATAAAAATCTATCTGAATAACCAATGGGGAAAATTATGTCTGGTCCATGACCTTTACGTATTTTTGTCAAATGATGAATAACTCTCTTCATCTGTTATAAATATCTAGGGAAGTGACAAAAAGTCATAAAACTGATATTTATTACACTACAATTCAAAACATTAGAAATATTAATAATTAAAATGTCATTTCTTTGTAAAAAACCTTATCATGGGTAGTTTGGGTAGTGTTTCCCTTCTCATAACTTACAACATGAAGTGAGCCTGTTTTTTATGCCTTGGCAGTCATACTCCTTCCTTAGTTTGGATCAGCTTCTAATATTTTTTCCTTTGCACTTTCAATGTCGTGAAATATCTATGAGTTCATTTAATGTGAAATGTTGACAGCATCGCTTCTTCCGGAACATCACAAAGACTTTTCTCATTTATGACAGTAAGTTCGTCTTCACTGAGTTCCTCTGGCTGCATATCTAGAGTTGAACGGTGGCAGTGTCAAAATTCCTGTGGTCAGCTATTTCCTCTATAACTTCATTTACATTTGATTCAAATTCCACCTCTACATTATCACTTTTTATTTCTTTGCTGAAATTTAATCTTTGTTGGCCAACTCCCTGTCGCCATCATCCATTTTTTGTAAAATGCCACCTAGGTTTATCACTTGGGAGACAAGGAGGCCACACAGCTACACGCTTTGCAATCTGTGTATAAACAGATGCTCAGTCACCAATCACCCACAGACAGGCTTTAAAAGAAATTGCATAATTGGTCACAGATCTTGATGCACATCTGTTATTTACATAGTGATTTGTAGACTAAAGAACTAGCAGTAGTAACTGAAATTGAAACTGTACTTGTTGGAAAATGATGTTATTTAACTAAACCGTGGTAGCTGAAATTTGTGTGTATCAGAGCCATGCAAAGTGAGGACTTTTGCACTTAATTTTTGGTAGGTAAAATATTCTCACATAGATTTTAATAACGCCACAAAGTTGGTCCTGGCTTGTACACCGTTGGGCCTGAGTAAATACACCAACCATTGTTATTAGGCTATTTCAGTATAAAAGTTATAAAAATGTAAAATAGTATAACTTAGGAAAGAGTAGAGTGGACACGCTTCTAATGTCATATTCTCCGTGGTGACACAAAACATCTCAAATATTTCTCTACATCTCATATTAGAAAATATAGACCAATAGATACCAATTTTCAATCATCACCTGCTCTGTTAGATTAGTCATCTCTGGGAGTGTCTATGTATAAATTAAATATAAAAATGCCTAGAATTTACAAGATTAGCATATGATTTTCCAGTTCTCCATCCTTTGTCCACAGAGCCTTTTGCTCACATTGCTTTTAAACTATTATTTGGTTATCATTTTGTATTTAATGAGCTTCTCATAGTGTGACATCAAAATCTTTATAGATTAAGCTCTCCTTTTTAAATGTCCCTGGAGATAGTTCAACACATGCATATCAATCAATGTGATACACCACATAACAAAAAAGATAAAAATCATGTGATCATATCAATAGATGCAGAAAAGGCATTTGACTAGATACATCATCTATTTTTTATTAAAACCCTCAATCAAATGGGTTTAAAAGGAAAGTACTTCAACATAATAAAGGCCATATGTGACAAACCCTCAGTTAATATACTCAGTGGTGAAAAACTGAAAGCTTTTCCTCAAAGATCAGAAACAAAACAAGGATGCCCACTCTTGCCACTGTTATTCAACATAGTACTAGAAGTCCTAGCCAGAGTGATCAGGCAAAAGAAAGAAATAAAAAGCATCCAAATTGGGAACGAAAAAGTTAAATTGTTACTATTTGCAGATGACATGATTCTATATATAGAAAACCCTAAAGATTCCACCAAAAGACTGTTAGAAACAATAAACAAATACAGTAAAGTTACAGGATACAAAATCAATATACAAAAACCTGTTGAGTTCCTATATACTAACAATGAAATATCAGGGGGAAAAAATACAATTTCATTTGCAATTGCAACAAAAAGGATAAACTAGGAATAAACTTAACAAAGGAAGTGAAGGACCTATACACTAAAAACTATTGGGTTGTTGGAAAAGTCATGATGTATTTTTTTCTATGTTTTTTGTTGCAAAAATGCCTCATGACTTTTCTGACAACCCCATAGAAGACATTGTTGAAAGAAACTGAAGAAGACACAAAGAAATGAAATGATATTTCTTGTTCATGGATTGAAAGAATTAGCATAGTTAAAATGGCCAATTTGCTAAAGCAGTATACAGATTTAATGCAATCCCCATCAAAATTCCAGTGGCATTTTTCAAAGACATAGAACAAAAAATCCTCAAATTTTAATGGAACCTCTAAAGACCACAAATAGCCAAAGAAATCCTGAGGTAAACAGAAACAAAGCCAAAGGTATCTCACTCCCTGATTTCAAATTATACTACAAAACTACAATAATCAAAACAGTACAGTATTGGCATAAAAACAGACACACAGACCAATGGAACAGAATTGAGAGCCCAGAAATAAACCCGCACATATATGGGCAACTAATTTTTGACAAAGGAGTCAAAAACATACAACGCTGAAAGGAAAGCCTCTTTATTACATGGTGCTGGGTAAATTGAAAAGCCACATGCAAAAGAATGAAACTAGACTGCTGTCTGACCTAATACATAAAAATTAACTCAAAACGGATTAAATACTTGACTATAAGACCTGAAACAATAAAATACATAGAAGAAAACAGGTATTTAACTTATGGGCCTTGGCCTGGGGGAGAGCGAGGGATGGGATGTTGTGAACTTGATCCCAAAGGCAAGAAAAGTAAAAACAAAAATAAATGAATGGGACTACATCAAACTAAAAAGCTTCGCCCAGTGAAGGAAACCACCAACAAAACAAAAAAGCAACCAACCGAAAGGGAGAAAATGTTTGCAAATGATACTCCAATGAAGGACTAATATCCAAAATATATAAACAACTCCTACAACTCAACAAAAAAACCAACAATTCAATTTAAAAATGAACAAAGGACCTGAACAGACACTTTTCCCATACAGATGGCCAGCAGATATATGAAAAGTGCTCAACTTGACTAGCTATTAGGTAAATGCAACTCAAAACCACAGTGAGATACCACCTCACACCTGTTAGAATGGCTATTATCAACAAGACAAGAAATAACAAGAGTTGGAGAAAAGGGAACCCTCAAACACTGCTGGTGGGAATGTATATTGGTGCAGCCACTATGGAAAATATTACAGAGGTTCCTCAAAAAATTAAGACTAGGGCCGGCCGAGTGGCACGATGGTTAAGAGCTGGCTTTGGACGCCAGAGGCCCCCGGTTCGGATTCTACATATGAGGGCCAGTGACACGCTCTCCACAGCTAAGATGTTGAACAACAGCTCAACCTGGAGCTGGGCTGCCGTGAGTCGCCGGCGTCGGCTTAGGCTGCAGCCCTTGCTGCAGTGGGTTGCCATGGGCTACCGTGTGTAGCCAGCAGCCAGCGTGAGCCGCCAGCAGCTGCAGTGAGCGGCCTTCCAGAAGTCGGCGACTGATCTGCCTCGCCCGGGAAGAGCGTAATGATGGTGCCAACTTGGGCCAGTGAAGCAACGTCCTCCACAACTAGACTGAAGAACAAAGAACAACAGCCACTTGTATGTTCCCCTTCCCCCAATTCCCCAGCACTGTTCCCATCCCCCCAATTCCCCAATTAAAAAAAAAAATTAAGACTTGAGCTACCATATTACCCAGCAATCTCTCTTCTGGGTATCTACCTGAAAAAAGCTTGAAAACACTTATTCATAAAGATATGCATACCCCTGTGTTCATCACAGCATTATTCACAATAGCCAAGACATGGAAACAAACAAAATTTCCTTTGATAGATGATTGGATAAAGACATGTGGTACATATATACAATGGAATACTACTTAACCATACAAAATGATGAAATATTACCATATGAGACAATGTGGATGGATCTTGAGCATATGCTAATTAAAATAAATTTGACAGAAAAGGACAAGAACCATATGATTTCACTCATATATGGGATATAAAATAGAAAGCAACAAATGAACAAACAAAAACTAACAGATGCAGATAACAGTATGGTGGTTACCAGGGGGAAGGGGACTGAGGTGAAGGCAAAGGGGGTCAAATATATGGTGAAGGAAGGAGACGGGACTTTGGGTGGTGAGCACACAACACAGTTTACAGACAATGTATTATAGAATATAGAATTGTACACATCAAATTTATATAATGTTATTAACTAATGTTACTCTGATAAATTTCATTTAAAAAACTTCCCTAGAAAACTCTCTCCTGTTCTAATCAATTCTCCTAGTATTAAATTTTAAATACCCTTTGGTGCTACAACTTTTTCCATCCTAAATAACTTCACTCCACTCCAGCTCAGGTGAGGATATTCTTCAACCTGACTGTGACTTTCCTTTGGCCTCAGCTGTAATATGCCTAGTTCTCCTAGTGTGCTTTGCATTGAATGTGTGGGGATTATACGTAGGTCCTCTGTAGTGATTCTAGAGAACAAAAAAATAATGAAAATTTTAAAATGTTACCTGTTTAACAGCCAGTAACACCAATCCTCAAACAAATGCCCCAACATTCCAGGTTGTCACGGGGCTCTAAGAAAGCAATATCCAAATAAATAAATAAATAAATAAATAAATAAATAAATAAATAAAGGAGGAAAACTCTTAGGCCTAACTTGGTCACACCACACAAAAGCTTTACTAATTGCAGAATTTTTCTACAGCTTTAACCAAAGTTTATTTGGTGAATTCTAGTATATGAAATGTCTTTGTGGAGAAGTCAAATTAGTCTTGGTAGGTGGTGAATACCAACCAGATTCATTCATTATCTTTCTGAACTTCAGAAATTCCCTAATCTAATGCCACACATATCAGGTTCCTAGCAGAAGGTAATACTCAAAACGTTCTCTATCTTTTATTTTAAAATCAAAACCCATTCCAGTGAAGTATTTATGAAATAAATTGAAGGTGAGTGTAATACCTAAAGGCTGCCACACTGAGGCGTGTGGTACATTGCTTTGTGACTGGCCTTCAGATAACGACGACTTCTATCTTCCTCTTAGGTAACAATAGCAATCAAGAAATTAAACCTGTAAAGCCCAGATGGAACTTAATTAGTAGGCATCTCCTTTTCTGTGTATGGGTGGTGTGAGCTGATTGCTAAAGAAGAGTCCTACACGTTAGAAGGAGAGCACACCCCTACTTCTCTATGGTTATTATATGTTAGAATAATAGAAAATAGAAAGTCACATGGTCATCTTTTTTTTTTTTCACAAACTCCGCCTAAACCATAAAAGAAATAAATGATCTAAGAGTGTTTCCAGTGACTTAAAGCAGTCAAGCAAGGAAGTGTCTCGGTCATCCTATTCAGTACTGAACAGCCATCATAGTGTGAATGTTGTCACTTTGTCTGACCAGATGGAGAATGGCTACAATTCTTGGAGAGTTATAAAAATCACAAATATAGCATATGCAATACAATGACACCCTGTTTATTTGTTAGTGGGAGAACACGTTCTGGTAAATCTTGGAAATTAAATCTACTTCAGAATAAAATACTAGAAAATAGCTTCCTTATTAAACCTATTACTTGGAAATGAAGAACTTTAAAATGAGACTGTGTTGGAGCAGCCAGTGAGCTCAGGTGGTTAGAACACAGTGCTCATAACACCAATGTTGCCGGTTCAATTCCCACATGGGCCACTGAGGTGCACCCTCCACAACTAGATTGAAACAACTACTTGACTTGGAGCTGATGGGTCCTGGGAACACACACTGTTTCCGAATAAATAAATAAATAAATAAATAAATAAATAAATAAAATTAGGCTGTGTTAAGGGCCTCAAAATATATAAAACAAAATTTGACAGAAGTATAAGAAAAAATGGCAAATATAATGTGAATTTTCCTTAACACATCTCTTGGTGACTAAGACACCAGACAGGCAAAATTTTTAGTAAGAATATAGGTGATATAAACAATGTGAATGTAAACTTAACCTAATAAACATATATAGAATCCATAGCCATTAATTAGAGAATGCATATTCTTTTCAAGTGTAATAGAAACACTTGTAAAACTTGACTATATGTTAGGCCACAGAGCAAGGTTTAAGAAACACCAAAAAATCTATATCGCATAGACCATATTCTCTGACTATAATGTAGTTGTTAGAAATGATTTATAAAAGTATGACTTAAAAAAGAAAATTCACATATTTTAAAATATAAAAGTATTTATAAATAACTCATGATTTAAAGAAATCAAGGAAAATGTTTAACATTTACAACTGAATGGAATCAAAACTATTATATGTCAAAAAATATAGAATGTAGCTAATGTAGTACTGAGGGGAATATATTTTCTAATAAATATATTAGAAAAGAATTAGGTCTCAAAATTAATGAGCTAAGCTTCCAAGTCAAGAAATTAGAAAAGAAAGCCAACAAAAGAAACAATAAAGAGCACAAATCAATGAAAAAGAAAGAAGTATCTTCTCTATTGTATCTTTGTTTTATATTTAATTTCTGCTCTAGGCCTAGATGCTTCACTCCTCAAATAATAATAGAGTAACATAACCTTTACACCAAAACCAGACAAGGACAAAATAAGAAAGGAAATCTTGGGCCTATCTCACTCGGGAATATAGATGTGCATATTAGCAACGTGAACCCAGCCAGTATAATAAGAATACATATCAAAACCAAATGGGCTTACCTCAGGAATACAAGGAAGATTAAACAACAGAAAATTACTTACTGAAATCAACCATAACAAGAACTACACGATTATGTTACTACATGAAGAAAGATTATTTGCTAAAATTCCACATCCATTAATGACAAAAAAATAAACAACAACCTAGGACAGGACAGAACATCTTTAATGTGCTGAAACTTGATTTCAAAATTAATGTGAAGAGAGAAGGGTCAAAAATAACCAAGATAATTCTGGAGTGGAAGAACATGGAGAAGCACATCCTACCAGACTCAACAGATTCTATATAAACCATGGTGTGGTTTTGGTCAATGGGTGGAAACCAAAGTCCACCCACAAATGAAAACTTGACATTTGACAAAATTGCTAACTCGCTGAGGAAAAGACAACCATTCACATGAATACATGGCACAACTGCTCCTCCATA
>NW_017732750.1:197161-198565 GCF_001890085.2 Hipposideros armiger | reverse complement strand
GCAATTTTTTTTCAATTTAATTTTATCCAACTAATTTCCCTGACAAACCCAGCCTATGTTTATTCCTCCTTTCTTCACTTTTTTCACTTACATGCAAAACACATGCATAATTTCAATCTATGCAATTTTATTTTTATTGGCTCTAGCTAGAAATATTGACTCTTCAAAAATATAATTTCGGGCCAGCCGAGTAGCAAGTTCGTTGGGAGCTGGCTTGGGATGTCAGCTCTGAGAGGCGGGGCCCAGGTTCGGATCCCACATGAGGGCCAGTGACGCTGCCCTCCACAGCTAAGATGGTGAATGGCAGCTCAACCTGGAGCTGGGGGCTGCCATGGGTCGCTGGTGATGGCATAGGCTGCAGCCTCTGCTGCAGTGGGAAACTGTGGGCTACCGTGAGTGGCTGGCAGCCAGTGTGAGTGACCAGCAGCCAGTGTGAGCTGCCAAGAGCCACCATGATCGGCTGTCCAGAGGCTGGCGACTGATCTGCCTCACCTGGGAAGAGTGCAATGATGATGCCAACATGGGCCTGTGAAGCGACGTCCTCCTCAACTAGACTGAAGAACAAAAGGACAGCAAATTGTCTGTTTTCCTTCCCCTAATTCCCCAACGCTGTTCCCCTCCCCCTATTCCCCAATAAAATCTCCCTCTCTCTCTCTCTCTCTCTCTCTCTCTCTCTCTCTCTCTATATATATATATATATATATATATATATATATACACACACACACATATATATGTTAATAAAATTTATTTTTCCATGTAATTCTGTTACTAAAAGCCAAAGAAAAACTCTATTCTTTTGTTATAGATTATGTACTTTACTCTAGAATAACCATCTTATAAATGGATATTGATGTGTGGCAAGAAGAAAATAAATTCATATATAGCCACCTTGGAAATAAAGCATACTTCCTCTACATTTTATAAATGTCAACTTCCTTAAAACAAATAATTATTAAAAATGAAATACAAACTAGAAGAGATTCAAGTGATTGTTTTACAATTTTCTTTGAAATTGTCCATCATAAGATACAAGATGTTTTGAAGCTGTTTGCAATTTAAATACATTTCAATTTTGTTTCCTTGACTTGTTAAGTAATCTGTTCCATAATATGCTTTTATAATTGAGTCATATGAAAATGAAATTGATAAGGATGCATAATTAATTTCCCTTTTTGTTGGGTGCTTCTGTTCATATTTTTATGCTGTCTTACTGTACAATGTTAAAACTTAAAGAAGACTTTGCAGGTGGCATTTAAAATGTTTTTTTCTAAGCTGTTTCTCTAAACAGTCCACAGTATTACATACTGTTTTACGAGAGATAATTAGGGTATTGATGATACCCAACATTATATTCATATGGGGATTTTTTCCTAGCTTGAATAAATGAGACATAAATGGACA
>NW_017732750.1:187343-188591 GCF_001890085.2 Hipposideros armiger | reverse complement strand
CAGCACAAGCAATGCAGAGGGTGGGGATCCAAGGCCGCATCCGTGCACATGCACACACAGACGCACTCCTGCACCAATTCCATCAGGCCAATGCAGTCCCAGACCTGAGCCTCTATGCGAGGCCCAGCCCTGAAAAAATGGTGCCCTCCTGTGCACTACTAGTGTGCAAGCTCCATGCCAGGGGAACAATGGTCCCCAAAACCTCCTGCTCCCATGCCAAATGCACTCAGTTCAGTCCTTCCCGCAGGCTCCTGGGCCCCGCTCACAAAGCTACTCCCTCCACCAGAGAGTGAGTCGGTTTGCTGGCTCCACTTGTTCTCCAGCTGCCCTCAGCCTCACCGAGTTGAGAAAAGAGAGTCCTCACTATTTTCTACTTCCACCTGTCGTAGAAGTCCTCTTCCCGGCAAAGTAACTCTGGGCTTGTGAGAGCAGTGTGGGGCCGGAAGGTCTTGCCCCCAACTGGAGAAGCCTCCCCACCGCTGAGGTTTCCCTCACAGTGTTTGCCCTATCTCGTCTCTGCCTTTCCTACCAGACTCAACGTGGCCTCCTCTTCAAATCCTTCATTTAGAGGTTCTGTTCATCTAGAGTCAAGGGAACTTCCGAGGTTGAATAGCTTATAAATTATTTGTAATTTTGGTGTGATCCTGGGAGGCAGTGGGCACGCGTCTGTCCATTCCTCCATCTTACCGGAAGTCCTATGGCCAACTATGTTGATTCTTCTATTCCATGAACACAGAATGTCTTTTCATTTTTTTTGTCTTCATCAGTTTCTTTTTAAAAGTCTTGTACTTTTCAGTATATAGACCCTTTACATCTTGTGTTAACTGTATTTATAGGAATTTTATTATTTTTCTTGCAGTTGCAGAAGAAATAGTTTTCTTTTTTTTAATTTATTTCTCTGAAATTTCATTGTTTGTATATAGAAATACAATGCATTTTTTAATTAATTGTGTAGCCAGCAACTTTACTGTATTTGTTTATTGTTTGTAATAGCTTTTTGTTGCTGTCTTTAGCATTTTCTGCACAAAGAATCATAACATCTGTACAAACTGAAAATTTAACTTCTTGAGTCCCAGTGTGGATGCCTTTCATTTCTTGGTCTTGCTTGATTGCGCTGGCTAGGATTTCCAATTCTATGTTGAGTAGCAGTGGTGATAGGGGACATCCTTGTCCTATTCCTGAACACAGAGTAAAAGGCTTCAGTTTTTTACTATTAACTATGATATTAGCTGGGTTGTTGTCATATAT
>NW_017732750.1:185649-186847 GCF_001890085.2 Hipposideros armiger | reverse complement strand
AATTTGTATTTCTGTCTTCCTGGGTTAGCTTCTTTTCCCCTTTTTTCTGCTTAAAATGCCCTTTTAAAATTTCCTGCAATGCTGGCTTGGTGGTAATGAATTCCTTAAGCTTATTCTTTTCTGAGAAGCTCTTTTCTCTCCTTCAATTTTAAGCGATAGCCATGCTGTGTAAAGCAATCTTCGTTGGAAGCCTTTGTTTTGCTTCACTTTGAATATTTCCTGCCACTCTATCCCTTCTGGCCTGCAGAGTTTGTGTAGAAAAGTCAACTGTTAGTCATATAGGAGTTACTTTGTATGTAACCTGCTGTCTTTCTCTTGCTGCTTTTAGGATTCTGTCTTTGTCTTTAACCTTTGTCTTTTTTACTATAATGTGTCTCGGTGTGGACCTGTTTGGGTTCGGCTTGTTTGGAACTCTCTGCACTTCCTGGTCTTGTATGTCAATTTCCTTCACCAGGGTAGTTAAGTTCTCAGTCGTTATTTCTTCAAGTACTTTCTCGATGCCTTGTTTCTTCTCTTCTCCTTCTGGTATTCCTATGATGTGAATGTTGTTCCACTTGATGTTGTCCCACAGGCCTCTTAAACTATTTCATTGTTTTTTATTCTATTTTCTTTTTGTTGTTCCAACTGGGTGATTTCTGCTACTTTGTCTTCTAAATCACTGATCCAATCCTCTGTTTCATCGAATCTACTGGTGATTCCTTCGAGTGTGCTCTTCATTTCAGTTATTGTATTCTTTAGTTCTCACTGGCTGTCTTTTATGATTTCTGTATCTTTTTTTATGTCCTCCCTAAGTTCCTTAAACATTCTTATCATGAGTTTCTAAACTCTGTCTCTGAAAGGTTGGATACCTCTGTTTCACTTAGTTCCATTTCTTGAGGTTTCTTCTGATCTTTCACTTGGGACATGTTTCTTTGTTTCTTCATTCTGGCAGTCACTCTAATTGCTTCGATGTATGAGATCACCTAGAAAAAGACCAAAAAAAACCAAAAAGAGAATAAGAGGGAAAAAAATGAAAAAGGAAAAAAGAAGAAGAAAGAAAAAAAAGAGAGAGGGGCTCTCCACCCTCTTTAATCTGAAGACCTCTTGCTCAGCAATAGAGAGACTCTGGGTGACTTAGCACCAGCTGTTGGGGGAAAGGGCTCAGTGCATGTTGTGCTAACCTTCCTCTAGACTTGAAATGAGCTTCCCACAATTAGTT